>NW_028318110.1:3535000-3835000 GCF_062004578.1 Staurois parvus | reverse complement strand
ATTATGTCACGTGAGAGAAAAAAAACCAGCCCTCTCTGCCCCTGGTTGCCCCAACTATCCTTCCTTCGTAATAGAGGGGTCTTATCTTCCTCCCCTTCATCACAGTTGTGACTGCGCACACAGACCAGATAGCAGGGTGGGATTTACACTAGAATATTAATAAAAAATATTCGTCATCATCACCTGCGTTTATATGCAATCAGAGGCGCCCTCCCATCGCACATAGAGGCATTGTGAAGAGTGTAAAGGTAAATCCCAGGCAGGAGGAGGAGAGCGCGAGCGACACCAGTTACCTAGTGAACGCTCCTTTGTATAGTGTTTATTGCTGTTTGTCCTGGGGTGGTAGGTTGGGGGTGATGGGTGTAAGTCTGGGGTATCAGTGGTGGGGGGTAGGTGGGAGTCAGACGTTGGGGGTAGGTGTCAGTGGTTGGGAGTATTTAGGTGTCAGACTGGGGTGTCAGTGGTTGGGTGTAGATGGGTTTCTGTCTGGGGTGTCAGTGGTTTGGGTGTAGATGGGTTTCAGTCTGGGGTGTCAGTGGTTGGGGGTAGGTGGGAGTCAGATGTTGGGGGTAGATGTCAGTGGTTGGGAGTATTTAGGTGTCAGACTGGGGTGTCAGTGGTTGGGTGTAGATGGGTTTCTGTCTGGGGTGTCAGTGGTTGGGGGTGATGGGTGTCAGTCTGGGGTATCAGTGGTTGGGTGTAGGTAGGTGTCAGTGGTTGGGGGTGATGGGTGTCAGTCTGGGGTATCAGTGGTTGAGGGTAGGTAGGTGTCAGTCTGGGGTGTCAGTGGTTGGGGGTGATGGGTGTCAGTCTGGGGTGTCAGTGGTTGGGGGTAGGTAGGTGTCAGTGGTCGGGTATGGGTGAGAGGCGATGTCTGGAAACAACACACAATACTGCCTCTTTTCTGACACATTGACACACAGATTATGTCACGTGAGAGAAAAAAAACCAGCCCTCTCTGCCCCTTGTTGCCCCAACTATCCTTCCTTCGTAATAGAGGGGTCTTATCTTCCTCCCCTTCATCACAGTTGTGACTGCGCACACAGACCAGATAGCAGGGTGGGATTTACACTAGAATATTAATAAAAAATATTCGTCATCATCACCTGCGTTTATATGCAATCAGAGGCGCCCTCCCATCGCACATAGAGGCATTGTGAAGAGTGTAAATCCCAGGCAGGAGGAGGAGAGCGCGAGCGACACCAGTTACCTAGTGAACGCTCCTTTGTATAGTGTTTATTGCTCTTTGTCCTGCGGTGGTAGGTTGGGGGTGATGGGTGTTAGTCTGGGGTATCAGTGGTGGGTGGTAGGTGGGAGTCAGACGTTGGGGGTAGGTGTCAGTGGTTGCGAGTATTTGGGTGTTAGGCTGGGGTTTCAGTGGTTTGGGGTAGGTGGGTGTCAGTTTGGAGTGTCAGTGGTTTGGGTGTAGATGGGTTTCAGTCTGGGGTGTCAGTGGTTGGGGGTAGGTGGGAGTCAGATGTTGGGGGTAGATGTCAGAGGTTGGGAGTATTTAGGTGTCAGACTGGGGTGTCAGTGGTTGGGTGTAGATGGGTTTCTGTCTGGGGTGTCAGTGGTTGGGGGTGATGGGTGTCAGTCTGGGGTATCAGTGGTTGGGTGTAGGTAGGTGTCAGTGGTTTGGGGTGATGGGTGTCAGTCTGGGGTATCAGTGGTTGGGGGTAGGTAGGTGTCAGTCTGGGGTGTCAGTGGTTGGGGGTAGGTGGGAGTCAGATGTTGGGGGTAGATGTCAGTGGTTGGGAGTATTTAGGTGTCAGACTGGGGTGTCTGTGGTTGGGTGTAGATGGGTTTCTGTCTGGGGTGTCAGTGGTTGGGGGTGATGGGTGTAAGTCTGGGGTATCAGTGGTTGGGGGTAGGTAGGTGTCAGTGGTTGGGGGTGATGGGTGTCAGTCTGGGGTATCAGTGGTTGGGGGTAGGTAGGTGTCAGTGGTTGGGGGTGATGGGTTTCAGTCCGGGGTATCAGTGGTTGGGGGTAGGTAGGTGTCAGTCTGGGGTGTCAGTGGTTGGGGGTGATGGGTGTCAGTCTGGGGTGTCAGTGGTTGGGGGTAGGTAGGTGTCAGTGGTCGGGTATGGGTGAGAGGCGATGGCTGGAAACAACACACAATACTGCCTCTTTTCTGACACATTGACACACAGATTATGTCACGTGAGAGAAAAAAAACCAGCCCTCTCTGCCCCTGGTTGCCCCAACTATCCTTCCTTCGTAATAGAGGGGTCTTATCTTCCTCCCCTTCATCACAGTTGTGACTGCGCACACAGACCAGATAGCAGGGTGGGATTTACACTAGAATATTAATAATAAAAAATATTCGTCATCATCACCTGCGTTTATATGCAATCAGAGGCGCCCTCCCATCGCACATAGAGGCATTGTGAAGAGTGTAAAGGTAAATCCCAGGCAGGAGGAGGAGAGCGCGAGCGACACCAGTTACCTAGTGAACGCTCCTTTGTATAGTGTTTATTGCTGTTTGTCCTGGGGTGGTAGGTTGGGGGTGATGGGTGTAAGTCTGGGGTATCAGTGGTGGGGGGTAGGTGGGAGTCAGACGTTGGGGGTAGGTGTCAGTGGTTGGGAGTATTTGGGTGTTAGGCTGGGGTTTCAGTGGTTTGGGGTAGGTGGGTGTCAGTTTGGAGTGTCAGTGGTTTGGGTGTAGATGGGTTTCAGTCTGGGGTGTCAGTGGTTGGGGGTAGGTGGGAGTCAGATGTTGGGGGTAGATGTCAGTGGTTGGGAGTATTTAGGTGTCAGACTGGGGTGTCAGTGGTTGGGTATAGATGGGTTTCTGTCTGGGGTGTCAGTGGTTGGGGGTGATGGGTGTCAGTCTGGGGTATCAGTGGTTGGGGGTAGGTAGGTGTCAGTGGTTGGGGGTGATGGGTGTCAGTCTGGGGTATCAGTGGTTGGGGGTAGGTAGGTGTCAGTCTGGGGTATTAGTGGTTGGGGGTAGGTGTCAGTCTGGGGTGTCAATGGTTGGGGATAGGTAGGTGTCAGTGGTCGGGTATGGGTGAGAGGCGATGTCTAGAAACAACACACAATACTGCCTCTTTTCTGACACATTGACACACAGATTATGTCACGTGAGAGAAAAAAAACCAGCCCTCTCTGCCCCTGGTTGCCCCAACTATCCTTCCTTCGTAATAGAGGGGTCTTATCTTCCTCCCCTTCATCACAGTTGTGACTGCGCACACAGACCAGATAGCAGGGTGGGATTTACACTAGAATATTAATAATAAAAAATATTCGTCATCATCACCTGCGTTTATATGCAATCAGAGGCGCCCTCCCATCGCACATAGAGGCATTGTGAAGAGTGTAAAGGTAAATCCCAGGCAGGAGGAGGAGAGCGCGAGCGACACCAGTTACCTAGTGAACGCTCCTTTGTATAGTGTTTATTGCTGTTTGTCCTGGGGTGGTAGGTTGGGGGTGATGGGTGTAAGTCTGGGGTATCAGTGGTGGGGGGTAGGTGGGAGTCAGACGTTGGGGGTAGGTGTCAGTGGTTGGGAGTATTTAGGTGTCAGACTGGGGTGTCAGTGGTTGGGTGTAGATGGGTTTCTGTCTGGGGTGTCAGTGGTTGGGGGTGATGGGTGTCAGTCTGGGGTATCAGTGGTTGGGGGTAGGTAGGTGTCAGTGGTTGGGGGTGATGGGTGTCAGTCTGGGGTATCAGTGGTTGGGGGTAGGTAGGTGTCAGTCTGGGGTGTCAGTGGTTGGGTGTGATGGGTGTCAGTCTGGGGTGTCAGTGGTTGGGGGTAGGTAGGTGTCAGTGGTCGGGTATGGGTGAGAGGCGATGGCTGGAAACAACACACAATACTGCCTCTTTTCTGACACATTGACACACAGATTATGTCACGTGAGAGAAAAAAAACCAGCCCTCTCTGCCCCTGGTTGCCCCAACTATCCTTCCTTCGTAATAGAGGGGTCTTATCTTCCTCCCCTTCATCACAGTTGTGACTGCGCACACAGACCAGATAGCAGGGTGGGATTTACACTAGAATATTAATAATAAAAAATATTCGTCATCATCACCTGCGTTTAAATGCAATCAGAGGCGCCCTCCCATCGCACATAGAGGCATTGTGAAGAGTGTAAATCCCAGGCAGGAGGAGGAGAGCGCGAGCGACACCAGTTACCTAGTGAACGCTCCTTTGTATAGTGTTTATTGCTCTTTGTCCTGCGGTGGTAGGTTGGGGGTGATGGGTGTTAGTCTGGGGTATCAGTGGTGGGTGGTAGGTGGGAGTCAGACGTTGGGGGTAGGTGTCAGTGGTTGGGAGTATTTGGGTGTTAGGCTGGGGTTTCAGTGGTTTGGGGTAGGTGGGTGTCAGTTTGGAGTGTCAGTGGTTTGGGTGTAGATGGGTTTCAGTCTGGGGTGTCAGTGGTTGGGGGTAGGTGGGAGTCAGATGTTGGGGGTAGATGTCAGTGGTTGGGAGTATTTAGGTGTCAGACTGGGGTGTCAGTGGTTGGGTGTAGATGGGTTTCTGTCTGGGGTGTCAGTGGTTGGGGGTGATGGGTGTCAGTCTGGGGTATCAGTGGTTGGGTGTAGGTAGGTGTCAGTGGTTGGGGGTGATGGGTGTCAGTCTGGGGTATCAGTGGTTGGGGGTAGGTAGGTGTCAGTCTGGGGTGTCAGTGGTTGGGTGTGATGGGTGTCAGTCTGGGGTGTCAGTGGTTGGGGGTAGGTAGGTGTCAGTGGTCGGGTATGGGTGAGAGGCGATGGCTGGAAACAACACACAATACTGCCTCTTTTCTGACACATTGACACACAGATTATGTCACGTGAGAGAAAAAAAACCAGCCCTCTCTGCCCCTGGTTGCCCCAACTATCCTTCCTTCGTAATAGAGGGGTCTTATCTTCCTCCCCTTCATCACAGTTGTGACTGCGCACACAGACCAGATAGCAGGGTGGGATTTACACTAGAATATTAATAATAAAAAATATTCGTCATCATCACCTGCGTTTATATGCAATCAGAGGCGCCCTCCCATCGCACATAGAGGCATTGTGAAGAGTGTAAATCCCAGGCAGGAGGAGGAGAGCGCGAGCGACACCAGTTACCTAGTGAACGCTCCTTTGTATAGTGTTTATTGCTCTTTGTCCTGGGGTGGTAGGTTGGGGGTGATGGGTGTTAGTCTGGGGTATCAGTGGTGGGTGGTAGGTGGGAGTCAGACGTTGGGGGTAGGTGTCAGTGGTTGGGAGTATTTGGGTGTTAGGCTGGGGTTTCAGTGGTTTGGGGTAGGTGGGTGTCAGTTTGGAGTGTCAGTGGTTGGGGTGTAGATGGGTTTCAGTCTGGGGTGTCAGTGGTTGGGGGTAGGTGGGAGTAAGATGTTGGGGGTAGATGTCAGTGGTTGGGAGTATTTAGGTGTCAGACTGGGGTGTCAGTGGTTGGGTGTAGATGGGTTTCTGTCTGGGGTGTCAGTGGTTGGGGGTGATGGGTGTCAGTCTGGGGTATCAGTGGTTGGGTGTAGGTAGGTGTCAGTGGTTGGGGGTGATGGGTGTCAGTCTGGGGTATCAGTGGTTAGGGATAGGTAGGTGTCAGTCTGGGGTGTCAGTGGTTGGGGGTGATGGGTGTCAGTCTGGGGTGTCAATGGTTGGGGGTAGGTAGGTGTCAGTGGTCGGGTATGGGTGAGAGGCGATGTCTGGAAACAACACACAATACTGCCTCTTTTCTGACACATTGACACACAGATTATGTCACGTGAGAGAAAAAAAACCAGCCCTCTCTGCCCCTGGTTGCCCCAACTATCCTTCCTTCGTAATAGAGGGGTCTTATCTTCCTCCCCTTCATCACAGTTGTGACTGCGCACACAGACCAGATAGCAGGGTGGGATTTACACTAGAATATTAATAATAAAAAATATTCGTCATCATCACCTGCGTTTATATGCAATCAGAGGCGCCTTCCCATCGTACATAGAGGCATTGTGAAGAGTGTAAAGGTAAATCCCAGGCAGGAGGAGTAGAGCGCGAGCGACACCAGTTACCTAGTGAACGCTCCTTTGTATAGTGTTTATTGCTCCTTGTCCTGGGGTGGTAGGTTGGGGGTGATGGGTGTAAGTCTGGGGTATCAGTGGTGGGGGGTAGTTGGGAGTCAGACGTTGGGGGTAGGTGTCAGTGGTTGGGAGTATTTAGGTGTCAGACTGGGGTGTCTGTGGTTGGGTGTAGATGGGTTTCTGTCTGGGGTGTCAGTGGTTGGGGGTGATGGGTGTAAGTCTGGGGTATCAGTGGTTGGGGGTAGGTAGGTGTCAGTGGTTGGGGGTGATGGGTGTCAGTCTGGGGTATCAGTGGTTGGGGGTAGGTAGGTGTCAGTCTGGGGTGTCAGTGGTTGGGGGTGATGGGTGTCAGTCTGGGGTGTCAATGGTTGGGGGTAGGTAGGTGTCAGTGGTCGGGTATGGGTGAGAGGCGATGTCTGGAAACAACACACAATACTGCCTCTTTTCTGACACATTGACACACAGATTATGTCACGTGAGAGAAAAAAAACCAGTATCAGTGGTTGGGGGTAGGTAGGTGTCAGTCTGGGGTGTCAGTGGTTGGGGGTGATGGGTGTCAGTCTGGGGTGTCAGTGGTTGGGGATAGGTAGGTGTCAGTGGTCAGGTATGGGTGAGAGGCGATGTCTGGAAACAACACACAATACTGCCTCTTTTCTGACACATTGACACACAGATTATGTCACGTGAGAGAAAAAAAACCAGCCCTCTCTGCCCCTGGTTGCCCCAACTATCCTTCCTTCGTAATAGAGGGGTCTTATCTTCCTCCCCTTCATCACAGTTGTGACTGCGCACACAGACCAGATAGCAGGGTGGGATTTACACTAGAATATTAATAAAAAATATTCGTCATCATCACCTGCGTTTATATGCAATCAGAGGCGCCCTCCCATCGCACATAGAGGCATTGTGAAGAGTGTAAATCCCAGGCAGGAGGAGGAGAGCGTGAGCGACACCAGTTACCTAGTGAACGCTCCTTTGTATAGTGTTTATTGCTGTTTGTCCTGGGGTGGTAGGTTGGGGGTGATGGGTGTTAGTCTGGGGTATCAGTGGTGGGTGGTAGGTGGGAGTCAGACGTTGGGGGTAGGTGTCAGTGGTTGGGAGTATTTGGGTGTTAGGCTGGGGTTTCAGTGGTTTGGGGTAGGTGGGTGTCAGTTTGGAGTGTCAGTGGTTTGGGTGTAGATGGATTTCAGTCTGGGGTGTCAGTGGTTGGGGGTAGGTGGGAGTCAGATGTTGGGGTAGATGTCAGTGGTTGGGAGTATTTAGGTGTCAGACTGGGGTGTCAGTGGTTGGGTGTAGATGGGTTTCTGTCTGGGGTGTCAGTGGTTGGGGGTGATGGGTGTCAGTCTGGGGTATCAGTGGTTGGGGGTAGGTAGGTGTCAGTGGTTGGGGGTGATGGGTGTCAGTCTGGGGTATCAGTGGTTGGGGATAGGTAGGTGTCAGTCTGGGGTGTCAGTGGTTGGGGGTGATGGGTGTCAGTCTGGGGTATCAGTGGTTGGGGGTAGGTAGGTGTCAGTCTGGGGTGTCAGTGGTTGGGGGTGATGGGTGTCAGTCTGGGGTGTCAATGGTTGGGGGTAGGTAGGTGTCAGTGGTCGGGTATGGGTGAGAGGCGATGGCTGGAAACAACACACAATACTGCCTCTTTTCTGACACATTGACACACAGATTATGTCACGTGAGAGAAAAAAAAACCAGCCCTCTCTGCCCCTGGTTGCCCCAACTATCCTTCCTTCGTAATAGAGGGGTCTTATCTTCCTCCCCTTCATCACAGTTGTGACTGCACACACAGACCAGATAGCAGGGTGGGATTTACACTAGAATATTAATAATAAAAAATATTCGTCATCATCACCTGCGTTTATATGCAATCAGAGGCGCCCTCCCATCGCACATAGAGGCATTGTGAAGAGTGTAAATCCCAGGCAGGAGGAGGAGAGCGCGAGCGACACCAGTTACCTAGTGAACGTTCCTTTGTATAGTGTTTATTGCTCTTTGTCCTGCGGTGGTAGGTTGGGGGTGATGGGTGTTAGTCTGGGGTATCAGTGGTGGGTGGTAGGTGGGAGTCAGACGTTGGGGGTAGGTGTCAGTGGTTGGGAGTATTTGGGTGTTAGGCTGGGGTTTCAGTGGTTTGGGGTAGGTGGGTGTCAGTTTGGAGTGTCAGTGGTTTGGGTGTAGATGGTTTTCAGTCTGGGGTGTCAGTGGTTGGGGGTAGGTGGGAGTCAGATGTTGGGGGTAGATGTCAGTGGTTGGGAGTATTTAGGTGTCAGACTGGGGTGTCAGTGGTTGGGTGTAGATGGGTTTCTGTCTGGGGTGTCAGTGGTTGGGGGTGATGGGTGTCAGTCTGGGGTATCAGTGGTTGGGTGTAGGTAGGTGTCAGTGGTTGGGGGTGATGGGTGTCAGTCTGGGGTATCAGTGGTTGGGGGTAGGTAGGTGTCAGTCTGGGGTGTCAGTGGTTGGGGGTGATGGGTGTCAGTCTGGGGTGTCAATGGTTGGGGATAGGTAGGTGTCACAGGTCGGGTATGGGTGAGAGGCGATGGCTGGAAACAACACACAATACTGCCTCTTTTCTGACACATTGACACACAGATTATGTCACGTGAGAGAAAAAAAACCAGCCCTCTCTGCCCCTGGTTGCCCCAACTATCCTTCCTTCGTAATAGAGGGGTCTTATCTTCCTCCCCTTCATCACAGTTGTGACTGCGCACACAGACCAGATAGCAGGGTGGGATTTACACTAGAATATTAATAAAAAATATTCGTCATCATCACCTGCGTTTATATGCAATCAGAGGCGCCCTCCCATCGCACATAGAGGCATTGTGAAGAGTGTAAATCCCAGGCAGGAGGAGGAGAGCGCGAGCGACACCAGTTACCTAGTGAACGCTCCTTTGTATAGTGTTTATTGCTCTTTGTCCTGGGGTGGTAGGTTGGGGGTGATGGGTGTAAGTCTGGGGTATCAGTGGTGGGGGGTAGGTGGGAGTCAGACGTTGGGGGTAGGTGTCAGTGGTTGGGAGTATTTAGGTGTCAGACAGGGGTGTCAGTGGTTGGGTGTAGATGGGTTTCTGTCTGGGGTGTCAGTGGTTGGGGGTGATGGGTGTAAGTCTGGGGTATCAGTGGTTGGGGGTAGGTAGGTGTCAGTGGTTGGGGGTGATGGGTGTCAGTCTGGGGTATCAGTGGTTTGGGGTAGGTAGGTGTCAGTCTTGGGTATTAGTGGTTTGGGGTAGGTAGGTGTCAGTCTGGGGTGTCAGTGGTTTGGGGTGATGGGTGTCAGTCTGGGGTGTCAGTGGTTGGGGGTGATGGGTGTCAGTCTGGGGTGTCAATGGTTGGGGATAGGTAGGTGTCACAGGTCGGGTATGGGTGAGAGGCGATGTCTGGAAACAACACACAATACTGCCTCTTTTCTGACACATTGACACACAGATTATGTCACGTGAGAGAAAAAAAACCAGCCCTCTCTGCCCCTGGTTGCCCCAACTATCCTTCCTTCGTAATAGAGGGGTCTTATCTTCCTCCCCTTCATCACAGTTGTGACTGCGCACACAGACCAGATAGCAGGGTGGGATTTACACTAGAATATTAATAAAAAATATTCGTCATCATCACCTGCGTTTATATGCAATCAGAGGCGCCCTCCCATCGCACATAGAGGCATTGTGAAGAGTGTAAATCCCAGGCAGGAGGAGGAGAGCGCGAGCGACACCAGTTACCTAGTGAACGCTCCTTTGTATAGTGTTTATTGCTCTTTGTCCTGCGGTGGTAGGTTGGGGGTGATGGGTGTTAGTCTGGGGTATCAGTGGTGGGTGGTAGGTGGGAGTCAGACGTTGGGGGTAGGTGTCAGTGGTTGGGAGTATTTGGGTGTTAGGCTGGGGTTTCAGTGGTTTGGGGTAGGTGGGTGTCAGTTTGGAGTGTCAGTGGTTTGGGTGTAGATGGGTTTCAGTCTGGGGTGTCAGTGGTTGGGGGTAGGTGGGAGTCAGATGTTGGGGGTAGATGTCAGTGGTTGGGAGTATTTAGGTGTCAGACTGGGGTGTCAGTGGTTGGGTGTAGATGGGTTTCTGTCTGGGGTGTCAGTGGTTGGGGGTGATGGGTGTCAGTCTGGGGTATCAGTGGTTGGGTGTAGGTAGGTGTCAGTGGTTGGGGGTGATGGGTGTCAGTCTGGGGTATCAGTGGTTGGGGGTAGGTAGGTGTTAGTCTGGGGTGTCAGTGGTTGGGGGTGATGGGTGTCAGTCTGGGGTGTCAATGGTTGGGGATAGGTAGGTGTCAGTGGTCGGGTATGGGTGAGAGGCGATGTCTGGAAACAACACACAATACTGCCTCTTTTCTGACACATTGACACACAGATTATGTCACGTGAGAGAAAAAAAACCAGCCCTCTCTGCCCCTGGTTGCCCCAACTATCCTTCCCTCGTAATAGAGGGGTCTTATCTTCCTCCCCTTCATCACAGTTGTGACTGCGCACACAGACCAGATAGCAGGGTGGGATTTACACTAGAATATTAATAATAAAAAATATTCGTCGTCATCATCACCTGCGTTTATATGCAATCAGAGGCGCCCTCCCATCGCACATAGAGGCATTGTGAAGAGTGTAAAGGTAAATCCCAGGCAGGAGGAGGAGAGCGCGAGCGACACCAGTTACCTAGTGAACGCTCCTTTGTATAGTGTTTATTGCTGTTTGTCCTGGGGTGGTAGGTTGGGGGTGATGGGTGTAAGTCTGGGGTATCAGTGGTGGGGGGTAGGTGGGAGTCAGACTTTGGGGGTAGGTGTCAGTGGTTGGGAGTATTTAGGTGTCAGACTGGGGTGTCTGTGGTTGGGTGTAGATGGGTTTCTGTCTGGGGTGTCAGTGGTTGGGGGTGATGGGTGTAAGTCTGGGGTATCAGTGGTTGGGGGTAGGTAGGTGTCAGTGGTTGGGGGTGATGGGTGTCAGTCTGGGGTATCAGTGGTTGGGGGTAGGTAGGTGTCAGTGGTTGGGGGTGATGGGTTTCAGTCCGGGGTATCAGTGGTTGGGGGTAGGTAGGTGTCAGTCTGGGGCGTCAGTGGTTGGGGGTGATGGGTGTCAGTCTGGGGTATCAGTGGTTGGGGGTAGGTAGGTGTCAGTGGTTGGGGGTGATGGGTGTCAGTCTGGGGTATCAGTGGTTGGGGATAGGTAGGTGTCAGTCTGGGGTGTCAATGGTTGGGGGTGATGGGTGTCAGTCTGGGGTGTCAGTGGTTGGGGGTAGGTAGGTGTCAGTGGTCGGGTATGGGTGAGAGGCGATGGCTGGAAACAACACACAATACTGCCTCTTTTCTGACACATTGACACACAGATTATGTCACGTGAGAGAAAAAAAACCAGCCCTCTCTGCCCCTGGTTGCCCCAACTATCCTTCCTTCGTAATAGAGGGGTCTTATCTTCCTCCCCTTCATCACAGTTGTGACTGCGCACACAGACCAGATAGCAGGGTGGGATTTACACTAGAATATTAATAATAAAAAATATTCGTCATCATCACCTGCGTTTATATGCAATCAGAGGCGCCCTCCCATCGCACATAGAGGCATTGTGAAGAGTGTAAAGGTAAATCCCAGGCAGGAGGAGGAGTGCGCGAGCGACACCAGTTACCTAGTGAACGCTCCTTTGTATAGTGTTTATTGCTGTTTGTCCTGGGGTGGTAGGTTGGGGGTGATGGGTGTAAGTCTGGGGTATCAGTGGTGGGGGGTAGGTGGGAGTCAGACGTTGGGGGTAGGTGTCAGTGGTTGGGAGTATTTAGGTGTCAGACTGGGGTGTCTGTGGTTGGGTGTAGATGGGTTTCTGTCTGGGGTGTCAGTGGTTGGGGGTGATGGGTGTCAGTCTGGGGTATCAGTGGTTGGGTGTAGGTAGGTGTCAGTGGTTGGGGGTGATGGGTGTCAGTCTGGGGTATCAGTGGTTGGGGATAGGTAGGTGTCAGTCTGGGGTGTCAGTGGTTGGGGGTGATGGGTGTCAGTCTGGGGTGTCAGTGGTTGGGGGTAGGTAGGTGTCAGTGGTCGGGTATGGGTGAGAGGCGATGTCTGGAAACAACACACAATACTGCCTCTTTTCTGACACATTGACACACAGATTATGTCACGTGAGAGAAAAAAAACCAGCCCTCTCTGCCCCTGGTTGCCCCAACTATCCTTCCTTCGTAATAGAGGGGTCTTATCTTCCTCCCCTTCATCACAGTTGTGACTGCGCACACAGACCAGATAGCAGGGTGGGATTTACACTAGAATATTAATAATAAAAAATATTCGTCATCATCACCTGCGTTTATATGCAATCAGAGGCGCCCTCCCATCGCACATAGAGGCATTGTGAAGAGTGTAAATCCCAGGCAGGAGGAGGAGAGCGCGAGCGACACCAGTTACCTAGTGAACGCTCCTTTGTATAGTGTTTATTGCTCTTTGTCCTGCGGTGGTAGGTTGGGGGTGATGGGTGTTAGTCTGGGGTATCAGTGGTGGGTGGTAGGTGGGAGTCAGACGTTGGGGGTAGGTGTCAGTGGTTGGGAGTATTTGGGTGTTAGGCTGGGGTTTCAGTGGTTTGGGGTAGGTGGGTGTCAGTTTGGAGTGTCAGTGGTTTGGGTGTAGATGGGTTTCAGTCTGGGGTGTCAGTGGTTGGGGGTAGGTGGGAGTCAGATGTTGGGGGTAGATGTCAGTGGTTGGGAGTATTTAGGTGTCAGACTGGGGTGTCAGTGGTTGGGTGTAGATGGGTTTCTGTCTGGGGTGTCAGTGGTTGGGGGTGATGGGTGTCAGTCTGGGGTATCAGTGGTTGGGTGTAGGTACAGTTGTGTCCAAAATTATTCAACCCCCAATGCTGTAAAGGGGTTTAGGGACTATAGTGTACATTTGGAATTGTATTCAGAATCAAATCCTACAAGGACGTTGTAACTACCCAAATGCAACTAAAATGACATCAATTGTTTATGTAATACAGTAGTAAATGGTTCTTATGTGGTTTCTTCATTGCCACAATTATTCAACCCCTTAAAGACTACCACTCTGAAGAACAGAGGTTCATACAGGTGCTTTCCATCAGGTATTGAAAACACCTGTGGATGTCACCGAGCAGCAATCAAGCATAATAAGCACCAATTAGGCAGCTTTAAAATGACTGTGATACTCAGCTCCTTCTAGACATTTACTGGTGTGGTTACAAACATGGTGAAGGCAAGAGAATGGTCCAGGAAGACAAGAGAAGAGGTGATTTCTCTTCACAGGAAGGGCAATGGCTATAAGAAGATTGCAAAGATGTTAAACATACCAAGAGACACCTTAGGAAGCATCATTCGCAAATTCAAGGCAAAGGGCACTGTTGAAACGCTACCTGGTCGTGGCAGAAAGAAGATGCTGACTTCGACTGCTGTGCGCTACCTGAAGCGTAGAGTGGAGAGAAGTCCCCGTGTGACTGCTGAGGAACTGAGAAAAGATTTGTCAGATGTGGGTACAGAAGTTTCAGCCCAGACAATAAGACGCACACTGCGTAATGAAGGCCTCCGTGCCAGAACTCCCAGGCGTACCCCCTTGCTGTCTCCAAAGAATAAGAAGAGTCGACTGCAGTATGCCAAAAGCCATGTGGACAAACCACAAAAGTTGTGGGATAGTGTTCTGTGGACTGATGAAACAAAATTAGAACTGTTTGGGCCCATGGATCAACGCTATGTTTGGAGGAGGAAGAACAAGGCCTATGATGAAAAGAACACCTTGCCTACTGTGAAGCATGGTGGAGGGTCAATCATGCTTTGGGGCTGTTTTGCTTCTGCAGGTACAGGGAAGCTTCAGCGTGTGCAAGGTACCATGAATTCTCTTCAGTACCAGGAGATATTGGATGGAAACGTGATGCAGTCCGTCACACACCTGAGGCTTGGGAGACGTTGGACCTTTCAACAGGACAATGATCCCAAGCATACCTCCAAGTCCACTAGAGCATGGTTGCAGAGGAAAGGCTGGAACATTTTGGAGTGGCCATCGCAGTCACCAGACTTAAATCCGATTGAGAACCTCTGGTGGGACTTAAAGAAAGCAGTTGCAGTGCGCAAGCCTAAGAATGTGACTGAACTGGAGGCCTTTGCCCATGAAGAATGGGCGAAGATACCCGTAGATCGCTGCAAGACACTTGTGTCAAGCTATGCTTCACGTTTAAAAGCTGTTATAACTGTAAAAGGATGCTGTACTAAGTACTAAGATTGAATGTCACTTGGGGGTTGAATAAAACTGATAATGCTGTGAGCACAGAAAAGACATTTGTGGTTATTTCATTATAACTGTTATGTTATATTTGTCTGACCTACAAGTGCCTCTTTAATGTAAATGTAAGCAAGATGACTGAATGATCAAAAGCAATGTCAAACTGGCCAAAACACTCAATTTCAGTGGGGGTTGAATAATTTTGGACACAACTGTAGGTGTCAGTGGTTGGGGGTGATGGGTGTCAGTCTGGGGTATCAGTGGTTGGGGGTAGGTAGGTGTTAGTCTGGGGTGTCAGTGGTTGGGGGTGATGGGTGTCAGTCTGGGGTGTCAATGGTTGGGGATAGGTAGGTGTCAGTGGTCGGGTATGGGTGAGAGGCGATGTCTGGAAACAACACACAATACTGCCTCTTTTCTGACACATTGACACACAGATTATGTCACGTGAGAGAAAAAAAACCAGCCCTCTCTGCCCCTGGTTGCCCCAACTATCCTTCCCTCGTAATAGAGGGGTCTTATCTTCCTCCCCTTCATCACAGTTGTGACTGCGCACACAGACCAGATAGCAGGGTGGGATTTACACTAGAATATTAATAATAAAAAATATTCGTCGTCATCATCACCTGCGTTTATATGCAATCAGAGGCGCCCTCCCATCGCACATAGAGGCATTGTGAAGAGTGTAAAGGTAAATCCCAGGCAGGAGGAGGAGAGCGCGAGCGACACCAGTTACCTAGTGAACGCTCCTTTGTATAGTGTTTATTGCTGTTTGTCCTGGGGTGGTAGGTTGGGGGTGATGGGTGTAAGTCTGGGGTATCAGTGGTGGGGGGTAGGTGGGAGTCAGACTTTGGGGGTAGGTGTCAGTGGTTGGGAGTATTTAGGTGTCAGACTGGGGTGTCTGTGGTTGGGTGTAGATGGGTTTCTGTCTGGGGTGTCAGTGGTTGGGGGTGATGGGTGTAAGTCTGGGGTATCAGTGGTTGGGGGTAGGTAGGTGTCAGTGGTTGGGGGTGATGGGTGTCAGTCTGGGGTATCAGTGGTTGGGGGTAGGTAGGTGTCAGTGGTTGGGGGTGATGGGTTTCAGTCTGGGGTATCAGTGGTTGGGGGTAGGTAGGTGTCAGTCTTGGGTATTAGTGGATGGGTGTCAGTCTGGGGTGTCAGTGGTTGGGGGTAGGTAGGTGTCACAGGTCGTGTATGGGTGAGAGGCGATGGCTGGAAACAACACACAATACTGCCTCTTTTCTGACACATTGACACACAGATTATGTCACGTGAGAGAAAAAAAACCAGCCCTCTCTGCCCCTGGTTGCCCCAACTATCCTTCCTTCGTAATAGAGGGGTCTTATCTTCCTCCCCTTCATCACAGTTGTGACTGCGCACACAGACCAGATAGCAGGGTGGGATTTACACTAGAATATTAATAATAAAAAATATTCGTCATCATCACCTGCGTTTATATGCAATCAGAGGCGCCCTCCCATCGCACATAGAGGCATTGTGAAGAGTGTAAAGGTAAATCCCAGGCAGGAGGAGGAGAGCGCGAGCGACACCAGTTACCTAGTGAACGCTCCTTTGTATAGTGTTTATTGCTGTTTGTCCTGGGGTGGTAGGTTGGGGGTGATGGGTGTAAGTCTGGGGTATCAGTGGAGGGTGGTAGGTGGGAGTCAGACGTTGGGGGTAGGTGTCAGTGGTTGGGAGTATTTGGGTGTTAGGCTGGGGTTTCAGTGGTTTGGGGTAGGTGGGTGTCAGTTTGGAGTGTCAGTGGTTTGGGTGTAGATGGGTTTCAGTCTGGGGTGTCAGTGGTTGGGGGTAGGTGGGAGTCAGATGTTGGGGGTAGATGTCAGTGGTTGGGAGTATTCAGGTGTCAGACTGGGGTGTCAGTGGTTGGGTGTAGACGGGTTTCTGTCTGGGGTGTCAGTGGTTGGGGGTGATGGGTGTCAGTCTGGGGTATCAGTGGTTGGGGGTAGGTAGGTGTCAGTGGTTGGGGGTGATGGGTGTCAGTCTGGGGTATCAGTGGTTGGGGGTAGGTAGGTGTCAGTCTGGGGTGTCAGTGGTTGGGTGTGATGGGTGTCAGTCTGGGGTGTCAGTGGTTGGGGGTAGGTAGGTGTCAGTGGTCGGGTATGGGTGAGAGGCGATGGCTGGAAACAACACACAATACTGCCTCTTTTCTGACACATTGACACACAGATTATGTCACGTGAGAGAAAAAAAACCAGCCCTCTCTGCCCCTGGTTGCCCCAACTATCCTTCCTTCGTAATAGAGGGGTCTTATCTTCCTCCCCTTCATCACAGTTGTGACTGCGCACACAGACCAGATAGCAGGGTGGGATTTACACTAGAATATTAATAAAAAATATTCGTCATCATCACCTGCGTTTATATGCAATCAGAGGCGCCCTCCCATCGCACATAGAGGCATTGTGAAGAGTGTAAAGGTAAATCCCAGGCAGGAGGAGGAGAGCGCGAGCGACACCAGTTACCTAGTGAACGCTCCTTTGTATAGTGTTTATTGCTCTTTGTCCTGGGGTGGTAGGTTGGGGGTGATGGGTGTTAGTCTGGGGTATCAGTGGTGGGTGGTAGGTGGGAGTCAGACGTTGGGGGTAGGTGTCAGTGGTTGGGAGCATTTGGGTGTTAGGCTGGGGTTTCAGTGGTTTGGGGTAGGTGGGTGTCAGTTTGGAGTGTCAGTGGTTTGGGTGTAGATGGGTTTCAGTCTGGGGTGTCAGTGGTTGGGGGTAGGTGGGAGTCAGATGTTGGGGGTAGATGTCAGTGGTTGGGAGTATTTAGGTGTCAGACTGGGGTGTCAGTGGTTGGGTGTAGATGGGTTTCTGTCTGGGGTGTCAGTGGTTGGGGGTGATGGGTGTCAGTCTGGGGTATCAGTGGTTGGGTGTAGGTAGGTGTCAGTGGTTGGGGGTGATGGGTTTCAGTCTGGGGTATCAGTGGTTGGGGGTAGGTAGGTGTCAGTCTTGGGTATTAGTGGTTGGGGGTGATGGGTGTCAGTCTGGGGTGTCAGTGGTTGGGGGTAGGTAGGTGTCACAGGTCGGGTATGGGTGAGAGGCGATGGCTGGAAACAACACACAATACTGCCTCTTTTCTGACACATTGACACACAGATTATGTCACGTGAGAGAAAAAAAACCAGCCCTCTCTGCCCCTGGTTGCCCCAACTATCCTTCCTTCGTAATAGAGGGGTCTTATCTTCCTCCCCTTCATCACAGTTGTGACTGCGCACACAGACCAGATAGCAGGGTGGGATTTACACTAGAATATTAATAATAAAAAATATTCGTCATCATCACCTGCGTTTATATGCAATCAGAGGCGCCCTCCCATCGCACATAGAGGCATTGTGAAGAGTGTAAAGGTAAATCCCAGGCAGGAGGAGGAGAGCTCGAGCGACACCAGTTACCTAGTGAACGCTCCTTTGTATAGTGTTTATTGCTGTTTGTCCTGGGGTGGTAGGTTGGGGGTGATGGGTGTAAGTCTGGGGTATCAGTGGTGGGTGGTAGGTGGGAGTCAGACGTTGGGGGTAGGTGTCAGTGGTTGGGAGTATTTGGGTGTTAGGCTGGGGTTTCAGTGGTTTGGGGTAGGTGGGTGTCAGTTTGGAGTGTCAGTGGTTTGGGTGTAGATGGGTTTCAGTCTGGGGTGTCAGTGGTTGGGGGTAGGTGGGAGTCAGATGTTGGGGGTAGATGTCAGTGGTTGGGAGTATTCAGGTGTCAGACTGGGGTGTCAGTGGTTGGGTGTAGATGGGTTTCTGTCTGGGGTGTCAGTGGTTGGGGGTGATGGGTGTCAGTCTGGGGTATCAGTGGTTGGGGGTAGGTAGGTGTCAGTGGTTGGGGGTGATGGGTGTCAGTCTGGGGTATCAGTGGTTGGGGGTAGGTAGGTGTCAGTCTGGGGTGTCAGTGGTTGGGGGTGATGGGTGTCAGTCTGGGGTGTCAGTGGTGGGTGGTAGGTGGGAGTCAGACGTTGGGGGTAGGTGTCAGTGGTTGGGAGTATTTGGGTGTTAGGCTGGGGTTTCAGTGGTTTGGGGTAGGTGGGTGTCAGTTTGGAGTGTCAGTGGTTTGGGTGTAGATGGGTTTCAGTCTGGGGTGTCAGTGGTTGGGGGTAGGTGGGAGTCAGATGTTGGGGGTAGATGTCAGTGGTTGGGAGTATTTAGGTGTCAGACTGGGGTGTCAGTGGTTGGGTGTAGATGGGTTTCTGTCTGGGGTGTCAGTGGTTGGGGGGATGGGTGTCAGTCTGGGGTATCAGTGGTTGGGGATAGGTAGGTGTCAGTCTGGGGTGTCAGTGGTTGGGGGTGATGGGTGTCAGTCTGGGGTGTCAGTGGTTGGGGATAGGTAGGTGTCACAGGTCGGGTATGGGTGAGAGGCGATGGCTGGAAACAACACACAATACTGCCTCTTTTCTGACACATTGACACACAGATTATGTCACGTGAGAGAAAAAAAACCAGCCCTCTCTGCCCCTGGTTGCCCCAACTATCCTTCCTTCGTAATAGAGGGGTCTTATCTTCCTCCCCTTCATCACAGTTGTGACTGCGCACACAGACCAGATAGCAGGGTGGGATTTACACTAGAATATTAATAAAAAATATTCGTCATCATCACCTGCGTTTATATGCAATCAGAGGCGCCCTCCCATCGCACATAGAGGCATTGTGAAGAGTGTAAATCCCAGGCAGGAGGAGGAGAGCGCGAGCGACACCAGTTACCTAGTGAACGCTCCTTTGTATAGTGTTTATTGCTCTTTGTCCTGCGGTGGTAGGTTGGGGGTGATGGGTGTTAGTCTGGGGTATCAGTGGTGGGTGGTAGGTGGGAGTCAGACGTTGGGGGTAGGTGTCAGTGGTTGGGAGTATTTGGGTGTTAGGCTGGGGTTTCAGTGGTTTGGGGTAGGTGGGTGTCAGTTTGGAGTGTCAGTGGTTTGGGTGTAGATGGGTTTCAGTCTGGGGTGTCAGTGGTTGGGGGTAGGTGGGAGTCAGATGTTGGGGGTAGATGTCAGTGGTTGGGAGTATTTAGGTGTCAGACTGGGGTGTCAGTGGTTGGGTGTAGATGGGTTTCTGTCTGGGGTGTCAGTGGTTGGGGGTGATGGGTGTCAGTCTGGGGTATCAGTGGTTGGGTGTAGGTAGGTGTCAGTGGTTGGGGGTGATGGGTGTCAGTCTGGGGTATCAGTGGTTGGGGGTAGGTAGGTGTTAGTCTGGGGTGTCAGTGGTTGGGGGTGATGGGTGTCAGTCTGGGGTGTCAATGGTTGGGGATAGGTAGGTGTCAGTGGTCGGGTATGGGTGAGAGGCGATGGCTGGAAACAACACACAATACTGCCTCTTTTCTGACACATTGACACACAGATTATGTCACGTGAGAGAAAAAAAACCAGCCCTCTCTGCCCCTGGTTTCCCCAACTATCCTTCCTTAGTAATAGAGGGGTCTTATCTTCCTCCCCTTCATCACAGTTGTGACTGCGCACACAGACCAGATAGCAGGGTGGGATTTACACTAGAATATTGATAATAAAAAATATTCGTCGTCATCATCACCTGCGTTTATATGCAATCAGAGGCGCCCTCCCATCGCACATAGAGGCATTGTGAAGAGTGTAAAGGTAAATCCCAGGCAGGAGGAGGAGAGCGCGAGCGACACCAGTTACCTAGTGAACGCTCCTTTGTATAGTGTTTATTGCTGTTTGTCCTGGGGTGGTAGGTTGGGGGTGATGGGTGTAAGTCTGGGGTATCAGTGGTGGGGGGTAGGTGGGAGTCAGACGTTGGGGGTAGGTGTCAGTGGTTGGGAGTATTTAGGTGTCAGACTGGGGTGTCTGTGGTTGGGTGTAGATGGGTTTCTGTCTGGGGTGTCAGTGGTTGGGGGTGATGGGTGTAAGTCTGGGGTATCAGTGGTTGGGGGTAGGTAGGTGTCAGTGGTTGGGGGTGATGGGTGTCAGTCTGGGGTATCAGTGGTTGGGGGTAGGTAGGTGTCAGTCTGGGGTGTCAGTGGTTGGGGGTGATGGGTGTCAGTCTGGGGTGTCAATGGTTGGGGGTAGGTAGGTGTCAGTGGTCGGGTATGGGTGAGAGGCGATGTCTGGAAACAACACACAATACTGCCTCTTTTCTGACACATTGACACACAGATTATGTCACGTGAGAGAAAAAAAACCAGCCCTCTCTGCCCCTGGTTGCCCCAACTATCCTTCCTTCGTAATAGAGGGGTCTTATCTTCCTCCCCTTCATCACAGTTGTGACTGCGCACACAGACCAGATAGCAGGGTGGGATTTACACTAGAATATTAATAATAAAAAATATTCGTCATCATCACCTGCGTTTATATGCAATCAGAGGAGCCCTCCCATCGCACATAGAGGCATTGTGAAGAGTGTAAAGGTAAATCCCAGGCAGGAGGAGGAGAGCGCGAGCGACACCAGTTACCTAGTGAACGCTCCTTTGTATAGTGTTTATTGCTCTTTGTCCTGGGGTGGTAGGTTGGGGGTGATGGGTGTAAGTCTGGGGTATCAGTGGTGGAGGGTAGGTGGGAGTCAGACGTTGGGGGTAGGTGTCAGTGGTTGGGAGTATTTAGGTGTCAGACTGGGGTGTCAGTGGTTGGGTGTAGATGGGTTTCTGTCTGGGGTGTCAGTGGTTGGGGGTGATGGGTGTCAGTCTGGGGTATCAGTGGTTGGGGGTAGGTAGGTGTCAGTGGTTGGGGGTGATGGGTGTCAGTCTGGGGTATCAGTGGTTGGGGGTAGGTAGGTGTCAGTCTGGGGTGTCAGTGGTTGGGTGTGATGGGTGTCAGTCTGGGGTGTCAGTGGTTGGGGGTAGGTAGGTGTCAGTGGTCGGGTATGGGTGAGAGGCGATGGCTGGAAACAACACACAATACTGCCTCTTTTCTGACACATTGACACACAGATTATGTCACGTGAGAGAAATAAAAACAGCCCTCTCTGCCCCTGGTTGCCCCAACTATCCTTCCTTCGTAATAGAGGGGTCTTATCTTCCTCCCCTTCATCACAGTTGTGACTGCGCACACAGACCAGATAGCAGGGTGGGATTTACACTAGAATATTAATAATAAAAAATATTCGTCATCATCACCTGCGTTTATATGCAATCAGAGGCGCCCTCCCATCGCACATAGAGGCATTGTGAAGAGTGTAAAGGTAAATCCCAGGCAGGAGGAGGAGAGCGCGAGCGACACCAGTTACCTAGTGAACGCTCCTTTGTATAGTGTTTATTGCTGTTTGTCCTGGGGTGGTAGGTTGGGGGTGATGGGTGTAAGTCTGGGGTATCAGTGGTGGGGGGTAGGTGGGAGTCAGACGTTGGGGGTAGGTGTCAGTGGTTGGGAGTATTTAGGTGTCAGACTGGGGTGTCAGTGGTTGGGTGTAGATGGGTTTCTGTCTGGGGTGTCAGTGGTTGGGGGTGATGGGTGTCAGTCTGGGGTATCAGTGGTTGGGGGTAGGTAGGTGTCAGTGGTTGGGGGTGATGGGTGTCAGTCTGGGGTATCAGTGGTTGGGGGTAGGTAGGTGTCAGTCTGGGGTGTCAGTGGTTTGGGGTGATGGGTGTCAGTCTGGGGTGTCAGTGGTTGGGGATAGGTAGGTGTCAGTCTGGGGTGTCAGTGGTTGGGGGTGATGGGTGTCAGTCTGGGGTGTCAGTGGTTGGGGTTAGGTAGGTGTCAGTGGTCGGGTATGGGTGAGAGGCGATGTCTGGAAACAACACACAATACTGCCTCTTTTCTGACACATTGACACACAGATTATGTCACGTGAGAGAAAAAAAACCAGCCCTCTCTGCCCCTGGTTGCCCCAAATATCCTTCCTTCGTAATAGAGGGGTCTTATCTTCCTCCCCTTCATCACAGTTGTGACTGCGCACACAGACCAGATAGCAGGGTGGGATTTACACTAGAATATTAATAAAAAATATTCGTCATCATCACCTGCGTTTATATGCAATCAGAGGTGCCCTCCCATCGCACATAGAGGCATTGTGAAGAGTGTAAAGGTAAATCCCAGGCAGGAGGAGGAGAGCGCGAGCGACACCAGTTACCTAGTGAACGCTCCTTTGTATAGTGTTTATTGCTGTTTGTCCTGGGGTGGTAGGTTGGGGGTGATGGGTGTTAGTCTGGGGTATCAGTGGTGGGTGGTAGGTGGGAGTCAGACGTTGGGGGTAGGTGTCAGTGGTTGGGAGTATTTGGGTGTTAGGCTGGGGTTTCAGTGGTTTGGGGTAGGTGGGTGTCAGTTTGGAGTGTCAGTGGTTTGGGTGTAGATGGATTTCAGTCTGGGGTGTCAGTGGTTGGGGGTAGGTGGGAGTCAGATGTTGGGGGTAGATGTCAGTGGTTGGGAGTATTTAGGTGTCAGACTGGGGTGTCAGTGGTTGGGTGTAGATGGGTTTCTGTCTGGGGTGTCAGTGGTTGGGGGTGATGGGTGTCAGTCTGGGGTATCAGTGGTTGGGGGTAGGTAGGTGTCAGTGGTTGGGGGTGATGGGTGTCAGTCTGGGGTATCAGTGGTTGGGGATAGGTAGGTGTCAGTCTGGGGTGTCAGTGGTTGGGGGTGATGGGTGTCAGTCTGGGGTGTCAGTGGTTGGGGGTAGGTAGGTGTCAGTGGTCGGGTATGGGTGAGAGGCGATGGCTGGAAACAACACACAATACTGCCTCTTTTCTGACACATTGACACACAGATTATGTCACGTGAGAGAGAAAAAACCAGCCCTCTCTGCCCCTGGTTGCCCCAACTATCCTTCCTTCGTAATAGAGGGGTCTTATCTTCCTCCCCTTCATCACAGTTGTGACTGCGCACACAGACCAGATAGCAGGGTGGGATTTACACTAGAATATTAATAATAAAAAATATTCGTCATCATCACCTGCGTTTATATGCAATCAGAGGCGCCCTCCCATCGCACATAGAGGCATTGTGAAGAGTGTAAAGGTAAATCCCAGGCAGGAGGAGTAGAGCGCGAGCGACACCAGTTACCTAGTGAACGCTCCTTTGTATAGTGTTTATTGCTCTTTGTCCTGGGGTGGTAGGTTGGGGGTGATGGGTGTAAGTCTGGGGTATCAGTGGTGGGGGGTAGTTGGGAGTCAGACGTTGGGGGTAGGTGTCAGTGGTTGGGAGTATTTAGGTGTCAGACTGGGGTGTCTGTGGTTGGGTGTAGATGGGTTTCTGTCTGGGGTGTCAGTGGTTGGGGGTGATGGGTGTAAGTCTGGGGTATCAGTGGTTGGGGGTAGGTAGGTGTCAGTGGTTGGGGGTGATGGGTGTCAGTCTGGGGTATCAGTGGTTGGGGGTAGGTAGGTGTCAGTCTGGGGTGTCAGTGGTTGGGTGTGATGGGTGTCAGTCTGGGGTATCAGTGGTTGGGGGTAGGTAGGTGTCAGTCTGGGGTGTCAGTGGTTGGGTGTGATGGGTGTCAGTCTGGGGTATCAGTGGTTTGGGGTAGGTAGGTGTCAGTCTTGGGTATTAGTGGTTGGGGGTAGGTGTCAGTCTGGGGTGTCAATGGTTGGGGATAGGTAGGTGTCACAGGTCGGGTATGGGTGAGAGGCGATGTCTGGAAACAACACACAATACTGCCTCTTTTCTGACACATTGACACACAGATTATGTCACGTGAGAGAAAAAAAAACAGCCCTCTCTGCCCCTGGTTGCCCCAACTATCCTTCCTTCGTAATAGAGGGGTCTTATCTTCCTCCCCTTCATCACAGTTGTGACTGCGCACACAGACCAGATAGCAGGGTGGGATTTACACTAGAATATTAATAATAAAAAATATTCGTCATCATCACCTGCGTTTATATGCAATCAGAGGCGCCCTCCCATCGCACATAGAGGCATTGTGAAAAGTGTAAATCCCAGGCAGGAGGAGGAGAGCGCGAGCGACACCAGTTACTTAGTGAACGCTCCTTTGTATAGTGTTTATTGCTGTTTGTCCTGGGGTGGTAGGTTGGGGGTGATGGGTGTTAGTCTGGGGTAACAGTGGTGGGTGGTAGGTGGGAGTCAGACGTTGGGGGTAGGTGTCAGTGGTTGGGAGTATTTGGGTGTTAGGCTGGGGTTTCAGTGGTTTGGGGTAGGTGGGTGTCAGTTTGGAGTGTCAGTGGTTTGGGTGTAGATGGATTTCAGTCTGGCGTGTCAGTGGTTGGGGGTAGGTGGGAGTCAGATGTTGGGGGTAGATGTCAGTGGTTGGGAGTATTTAGGTGTCAGACTGGGGTGTCAATGGTTGGGTGTAGATGGGTTTCTGTCTGGGGTGTCAGTGGTTGGGGGTGATGGGTGTCAGTCTGGGGTATCAGTGGTTGGGGGTAGGTAGGTGTCAGTGGTTGGGGGTGATGGGTGTCAGTCTGGGGTATCAGTGGTTGGGGATAGGTAGGTGTCAGTCTGGGGTGTCAGTGGTTGGGGGTGATGGGTGTCAGTCTGGGGTGTCAGTGGTTGGGGGTAGGTAGGTGTCAGTGGTCAGGTATGGGTGAGAGGCGATGTCTGGAATCAACACACAATACTGCCTCTTTTCTGACACATTGACACACAGATTATGTCACGTGAGAGAAAAAAAACCAGCCCTCTCTGCCCCTGGTTGCCCCAACAATCCTTCCTTCGTAATAGAGGGGTCTTATCTTCCTCCCCTTCATCACAGTTGTGACTGCGCACACAGACCAGATAGCAGGGTGGGATTTACACTAGAATATTAATAATAAAAAATATTCGTCATCATCACCTACGTTTATATGCAATCAGAGGCGCCCTCCCATCGCACATAGAGGCATTGTGAAGAGTGTAAAGGTAAATCCCAGGCAGGAGGAGGAGAGCGCGAGCGACACCAGTTACCTAGTGAACGCTCCTTTGTATAGTGTTTATTACTCTTTGTCCTGGGGTGGTAGGTTGGGGGTGATGGGTGTAAGTCTGGGGTATCAGTGGTGGGGGGTAGGTGGGAGTGAGACGTTGGGGGTAGGTGTCAGTGGTTGGGAGTATTTAGGTGTCAGACTGGGGTGTCAGTGGTTGGGTGTAGATGGGTTTCTGTCTGGGGTGTCAGTGGTTGGGGGTGATGGGTGTCAGTCTGGGGTATCAGTGGTTGGGGGTAGGTAGGTGTCAGTGGTTGGGGGTGATGGGTGTCAGTCTGGGGTATCAGTGGTTGGGGGTAGGTAGGTGTCAGTCTGGGGTGTCAGTGGTTGGGGGTGATGGGTGTCAGTCTGGGGTGTCAGTGGTTGGGGGTAGGTAGGTGTCAGTGGTCGGGTATGGGTGAGAGGCGATGTCTGGAAACAACACACAATACTGCCTCTTTTCTGACACATTGACACACAGATTATGTCACGTGAGAGAAAAAAAACCAGCCCTCTCTGCCCCTGGTTGCCCCAACTATCCTTCCTTCGTAATAGAGGGGTCTTATCTTCCTCCCCTTCATCACAGTTGTGACTGCGCACACAGACCAGATAGCAGGGTGGGATTTACACTAGAATATTAATAATAAAAAATATTCGTCATCATCACCTGCGTTTATATGCAATCAGAGGCGCCCTCCCATCGCACATAGAGGCATTGTGAAGAGTGTAAATCCCAGGCAGGAGGAGGAGAGCGCGAGCGACACCAGTTACCTAGTGAACGTTCCTTTGTATAGTGTTTATTGCTCTTTGTCCTGCGGTGGTAGGTTGGGGGTGATGGGTGTTAGTCTGGGGTATCAGTGGTGGGTGGTAGGTGGGAGTCAGACGTTGGGGGTAGGTGTCAGTGGTTGGGAGTATTTGGGTGTTAGGCTGGGGTTTCAGTGGTTTGGGGTAGGTGGGTGTCAGTTTGGAGTGTCAGTGGTTTGGGTGTAGATGGGTTTCAGTCTGGGGTGTCAGTGGTTGGGGGTAGGTGGGAGTCAGATGTTGGGGGTAGATGTCAGTGGTTGGGAGTATTTAGGTGTCAGACTGGGGTGTCAGTGGTTGGGTGTAGATGGGTTTCTGTCTGGGGTGTCAGTGGTTGGGGGTGATGGGTGTCAGTCTGGGGTATCAGTGGTTGGGTGTAGGTAGGTGTCAGTGGTTGGGGGTGATGGGTGTCAGTCTGGGGTATCAGTGGTTGGGGGTAGGTAGGTGTCAGTCTGGGGTGTCAGTGGTTGGGGGTGATGGGTGTCAGTCTGGGGTGTCAATGGTTGGGGATAGGTAGGTGTCAGTGGTCGGGTATGGGTGAGAGGCGATGTCTGGAAACAACACACAATACTGCCTCTTTTCTGACACATTGACACACAGATTATGTCACGTGAGAGAAAAAAAACCAGCCCTCTCTGCCCCTGGTTGCCCCAACTATCCTTCCTTCGTAATAGAGGGGTCTTATCTTCCTCCCCTTCATCACAGTTGTGACTGCGCACACAGACCAGATAGCAGGGTGGGATTTACACTAGAATATTAATAATAAAAAATATTCGTCATCATCACCTGCGTTTATATGCAATCAGAGGCGCCCTCCCATCGCACATAGAGGCATTGTGAAGAGTGTAAAGGTAAATCCCAGGCAGGAGGAGGAGAGCGCGAGCGACACCAGTTACCTAGTGAACGCTCCTTTGTATAGTGTTTATTGCTCTTTGTCCTGGGGTGGTAGGTTGGGGGTGATGGGTGGTAGTCTGGGGTATCAGTGGTGGGTGGTAGGTGGGAGTCAGACGTTGGGGGTAGGTGTCAGTGGTTGGGAGTATTTGGGTGTTAGGCTGGGGTGTCAGTGGTTGGGTGTAGATGGGTTTCTGTCTGGGGTGTCAGTGGTTGGGGGTGATGGGTGTCAGTCTGGGGTATCAGTGGTTGGGTGTAGGTAGGTGTCAGTGGTTGGGGGTGATGGGTGTCAGTCTGGGGTATCAGTGGTTGAGGGTAGATAGGTGTCAATCTGGGGTGTCAGTGGTTGGGGGTGATGGGTGTCAGTCTGGGGTGTCAGTGGTTGGGGGTAGGTAGGTGTCAGTGGTCGGGTATGGGTGAGAGGCGATGGCTGGAAACAACACACAATACTGCCTCTTTTCTGACACATTGACACACAGATTATGTCACGTGAGAGAAAAAAAACCAGCCCTCTCTGCCCCTGGTTGCCCCAACTATCCTTCCTTCGTAATAGAGGGGTCTTATCTTCCTCCCCTTCATCACAGTTGTGACTGCGCACACAGACCACATAGCAGGGTGGGATTTACACTAGAATATTATTAAAAAATATTCGTCATCATCACCTGCGTTTATATGCAATCAGAGGCGCCCTCCCATCGCACATAGAGGCATTGTGAAGAGTGTAAAGGTAAATCCCAGGCAGGAGGAGGAGAGCGCGAGCGACACCAGTTACCTAGTGAATGCTCCTTTGTATAGTGTTTATTGCTCTTTGTCCTGCGGTGGTAGGTTGGGGGTGATGGGTGTTAGTCTGGGGTATCAGTGGTGGGTGGTAGGTGGGAGTCAGACGTTGGGGGTAGGTGTCAGTGGTTGGGAGTATTTGGGTGTTAGGCTGGGGTTTCAGTGGTTTGGGGTAGGTGGGTGTCAGTTTGGAGTGTCAGTGGTTTGGGTGTAGATGGGTTTCAGTCTGGGGTGTCAGTGGTTGGGGGTAGGTGGGAGTCAGATGTTGGGGGTAGATGTCAGTGGTTGGGAGTATTTAGGTGTCAGACTGGGGTATCAGTGGTTGGGTGTAGATGGGTTTCTGTCTGGGGTGTCAGTGGTTGGGGGTGATGGGTGTCAGTCTGGGGTATCAGTGGTTGGGGGTAGGTAGGTGTCAGTGGTTGGGGGTGATGGGTGTCAGTCTGGGGTATCAGTGGTTGGGGATAGGTAGGTGTCAGTCTGGGGTGTCAGTGGTTGGGGGTGATGGGTGTCAGTCTGGGGTGTCAGTGGTTGGGGGTAGGTAGGTGTCAGTGGTCGGGTATGGGTGAGAGGCGATGGCTGGAAACAACACACAATACTGCCTCTTTTCTGACACATTGACACACAGATTATGTCACGTGAGAGAAAAAAAACCAGCCCTCTCTGCCCCTGGTTGCCCCAACTATCCTTCCTTCGTAATAGAGGGGTCTTATCTTCCTCCCCTTCATCACAGTTGTGACTGCGCACACAGACCAGATAGCAGGGTGGGATTTACACTAGAATATTAATAATAAAAAATATTCGTCATCATCACCTGCGTTTATATGCAATCAGAGGCGCCCTCCCATCGCACATAGAGGCATTGTGAAGAGTGTAAATCCCAGGCAGGAGGAGGAGAGCGCGAGCGACACCAGTTACTTAGTGAACGCTCCTTTGTATAGTGTTTATTGCTGTTTGTCCTGGGGTGGTAGGTTGGGGGTGATGGGTGTTAGTCTGGGGTAACAGTGGTGGGTGGTAGGTGGGAGTCAGACGTTGGGGGTAGGTGTCAGTGGTTGGGAGTATTTGGGTGTTAGGCTGGGGTTTCAGTGGTTTGGGGTAGGTGGGTGTCAGTTTGGAGTGTCAGTGGTTTGGGTGTAGATGGATTTCAGTCTGGCGTGTCAGTGGTTGGGGGTAGGTGGGAGTCAGATGTTGGGGGTAGATGTCAGTGGTTGGGAGTATTTAGGTGTCAGACTGGGGTGTCAATGGTTGGGTGTAGATGGGTTTCTGTCTGGGGTGTCAGTGGTTGGGGGTGATGGGTGTCAGTCTGGGGTATCAGTGGTTGGGGGTAGGTAGGTGTCAGTGGTTGGGGGTGATGGGTGTCAGTCTGGGGTATCAGTGGTTGGGGATAGGTAGGTGTCAGTCTGGGGTGTCAGTGGTTGGGGGTGATGGGTGTCAGTCTGGGGTGTAAGTGGTTGGGGGTAGGTAGGTGTCAGTGGTCGGGTATGGGTGAGAGGCGATGGCTGGAATCAACACACAATACTGCCTCTTTTCTGACACATTGACACACAGATTATGTCACGTGAGAGAAAAAAAACCAGCCCTCTCTGCCCCTGGTTGCCCCAACTATCCTTCCTTCGTAATAGAGGGGTCTTATCTTCCTCCCCTTCATCACAGTTGTGACTGCGCACACAGACCAGATAGCAGGGTGGGATTTACACTAGAATATTAATAATAAAAAATATTCGTCATCATCACCTGCGTTTATATGCAATCAGAGGCGCCCTCCCATCGCACATAGAGGCATTGTGAAGAGTGTAAAGGTAAATCCCAGGCAGGAGGAGGAGAGCGCGAGCGACACCAGTTACCTAGTGAACGCTCCTTTGTATAGTGTTTATTGCTGTTTGTCCTGGGGTGGTAGGTTGGGGGTGATGGGTGTTAGTCTGGGGTATCAGTGGTGGGTGGTAGGTGGGAGTCAGACGTTGGGGGTAGGTGTCAGTGGTTGGGAGTATTTGGGTGTTAGGCTGGGGTTTCAGTGGTTTGGGGTAGGTGGGTGTCAATTTGGAGTGTCAGTGGTTTGGGTGTAGATGGGTTTCAGTCTGGGGTGTCAGTGGTTGGGGGTAGGTGGGAGTCAGATGTTGGGGGTAGATGTCAGTGGTTGGGAGTATTTAGGTGTCAGACTGGGGTATCAGTGGTTGGGTGTAGATGGGTTTCTGTCTGGGGTGTCAGTGGTTGGGGGTGATGGGTGTCAGTCTGGGGTATCAGTGGTTGGGGGTAGGTAGGTGTCAGTGGTTGGGGGTGATGGGTGTCAGTCTGGGGTATCAGTGGTTGGGGGTAGGTAGGTGTCAGTCTGGGGTGTCAGTGGTTGGGGGTGATGGGTGTCAGTCTGGGGTGTCAGTGGTTGGGGGTAGGTAGGTGTCAGTGGTCGGGTATGGGTGAGAGGCGATGGCTGGAAATAACACACAATACTGCCTCTTTTCTGACACATTGACACACAGATTATGTCACGTGAGAGAAAAAAAAACCAACCCTCTCTGCCCCTGGTTGCCCCAACTATCCTTCCTTCGTAATAGAGGGGTCTTATCTTCCTCCCCTTCATCACAGTTGTGACTGCGCACACAGACCAGATAGCAGGGTGGGATTTACACTAGAATATTAATAAAAAATATTCGTCATCATCACCTGCGTTTATATGCAATCAGAGGCGCCCTCCCATCGCACATAGAGGCATTGTGAAGAGTGTAAATCCCAGGCAGGAGGAGGAGAGCGCGAGCGACACCAGTTACCTAGTGAACGCTCCTTTGTATAGTGTTTATTGCTGTTTGTCCTGGGGTGGTAGGTTGGGGGTGATGGGTGTTAGTCTGGGGTATCAGTGGTGGGTGGTAGGTGGGAGTCAGACGTTGGGGGTAGGTGTCAGTGGTTGGGAGTATTTGGGTGTTAGGCTGGGGTTTCAGTGGTTTGGGGTAGGTGGGTGTCAGTTTGGAGTGTCAGTGGTTTGGGTGTAGATGGATTTCAGTCTGGGGTGTCAGTGGTTGGGGGTAGGTGGGAGTCAGATGTTGGGGGTAGATGTCAGTGGTTGGGAGTATTTAGGTGTCAGACTGGGGTGTCAGTGGTTGGGTGTAGATGGGTTTCTGTCTGGGGTGTCAGTGGTTGGGGGTGATGGGTGTCAGTCTGGGGTATCAGTGGTTGGGGGTAGGTAGGTGTCAGTGGTTGGGGGTGATGGGTGTAAGTCTGGGGTATCAGTGGTTGGGGATAGGTAGGTGTCAGTCTGGGGTGTCAGTGGTTGGGGGTGATGGGTGTCAGTCTGGGGTGTCAGTGGTTGGGGGTAGGTAGGTGTCAGTGGTCGGGTATGGGTGAGAGGCGATGTCTGGAAACAACACACAATACTGCCTCTTTTCTGACACATTGACACACAGATTATGTCACGTGAGAGAAAAAAAACCAGCCCTCTCTGCCCCTGGTTGCCCCAACTATCCTTCCTTCGTAATAGAGGGGTCTTATCTTCCTCCCCTTCATCACAGTTGTGACTGCGCACACAGACCAGATAGCAGGGTGGGATTTACACTAGAATATTAATAATAAAAAATATTCGTCATCATCACCTGCGTTTATATGCAATCAGAGGCGCCCTCCCATCGCACATAGAGGCATTGTGAAGAGTGTAAAGGTAAATCCCAGGCAGGAGGAGGAGAGCGCGAGCGACACAAGTTACCTAGTGAACGCTCCTTTGTATAGTGTTTATTGCTGTTTGTCCTGGGGTGGTAGGTTGGGGGTGATGGGTGTAAGTCTGGGGTATCAGTGGTGGGGGGTAGGTGGGAGTCAGATGTTGGGGGTAGGTGTCAGTGGTTGGGAGTATTTAGGTGTCAGACTGGGGTGTCAGTGGTTGGGTGTAGATGGGTTTCTGTATGGGGTGTCAGTGGTTGGGGGTGATGGGTGTCAGTCTGGGGTATCAGTGGTTGGGGGTAGGTAGGTGTCAGTGGTTGGGGGTGATGGGTGTCAGTCTGGGGTATCAGTGGTTGGGGGTAGGTAGGTGTCAGTCTGGGGTGTCAGTGGTTGGGGGTAGGTGTCAGTCTGGGGTGTCAATGGTTGGGGATAGGTAGGTGTCAGTGGTCAGGTATGGGTGAGAGGCGATGGCTGGAAACAACACACAATACTGCCTCTTTTCTGACACATTGACACACAGATTATGTCACGTGAGAGAAAAAAAACCAGCCCTCTCTGCCCCTGGTTGCCCCAACTATCCTTCCTTCGTAATAGAGGGGTCTTATCTTCCTCCCCTTCATCACAGTTGTGACTGCGCACACAGACCAGATAGCAGGGTGGGATTTACACTAGAATATTAATAATAAAAAATATTCGTCATCATCACCTGCGTTTATATGCAATCAGAGGCGCCCTCCCATCGCACATAGAGGCATTGTGAAGAGTGTAAAGGTAAATCCCAGGCAGGAGGAGGAGAGCGCGAGCGACACCAGTTACCTAGTGAACGCTCCTTTGTATAGTGTTTATTGCTGTTTGTCCTGGGGTGGTAGGTTGGGGGTGATGGGTGTTAGTCTGGGGTATCAGTGGTGGGTGGTAGGTGGGAGTCAGACGTTGGGGGTAGGTGTCAGTGGTTGGGAGTATTTGGGTGTTAGGCTGGGGTTTCAGTGGTTTGGGGTAGGTGGGTGTCAGTTTGGAGTGTCAGTGGTTTGGGTGTAGATGGGTTTCAGTCTGGGGTGTCAGTGGTTGGGGGTAGGTGGGAGTCAGATGTTGGGGGTAGATGTCAGTGGTTGGGAGTATTTAGGTGTCAGACTGGGGTGTCAGTGGTTGGGTGTAGATGGGTTTCTGTCTGGGGTGTCAGTGGTTGGGGGTGATGGGTGTCAGTCTGGGGTGTCAGTGGTTGGGGGTAGGTAGGTGTCAGTGGTCGGGTATGGGTGAGAGGCGATGGCTGGAAATAACACACAATACTGCCTCTTTTCTGACACATTGACACACAGATTATGTCACGTGAGAGAAAAAAAACCAGCCCTCTCTGCCCCTGGTTGCCCCAACTATCCTTCCTTCGTAATAGAGGGGTCTTATCTTCCTCCCCTTCATCACAGTTGTGACTGCGCACACAGACCAGATAGCAGGGTGGGATTTACACTAGAATATTAATAATAAAAAATATTCGTCATCATCACCTGCGTTTATATGCAATCAGAGGCGCCCTCCAATCGCACATAGAGGCATTGTGAAGAGTGTAAAGGTAAATCCCAGGCAGGAGGAGGAGAGCGCGAGCGACACCAGTTACCTAGTGAACGCTCCTTTGTATAGTGTTTATTGCTCTTTGTCCTGGGGTGGTAGGTTGGGGGTGATGGGTGTAAGTCTGGGGTATCAGTGGTGGGGGGTAGGTGGGAGTCAGACGTTGGGGGTAGGTGTCAGTGGTTGGGAGTATTTGGGTGTTAGGCTGGGGTTTCAGTGGTTTGGGGTAGGTGGGTGTCAGTTTGGAGTGTCAGTGGTTTGGGTGTAGATGGGTTTCAGTCTGGGGTGTCAGTGGTTGGGGGTAGGTGGGAGTCAGATGTTGGGGGTAGATGTCAGTGGTTGGGAGTATTTAGGTGTCAGACTGGGGTGTCAGTGGTTGGGTGTAGATGGGTTTCTGTCTGGGGTGTCAGTGGTTGGGGGTGATGGGTGTAAGTCTGGGGTATCAGTGGTTGGGTGTAGGTAGGTGTCAGTGGTTGGGGGTGATGGGTGTCAGTCTGGGGTATCAGTGGATGGGGGTAGGTAGGTGTCAGTCTGGGGTGTCAGTGGTTGGGGGTGATGGGTGTCAGTCTGGGGTGTCAATGGTTGGGGATAGGTAGGTGTCAGTGGTCGGGTATGGGTGAGAGGCGATGTCTGGAAACAACACACAATACTGCCTCTTTTCTGACACATTGACACACAGATTATGTCACGTGAGAGAAAAAAAACCAGCCCTCTCTGCCCCTGGTTGCCCCAACTATCCTTCCTTCGTAATAGAGGAGTCTTATCTTCCTCCCCTTCATCACAGTTGTGACTGCGCACACAGACCAGATAGCAGGGTGGGATTTACACTAGAATATTAATAATAAAAAATATTCGTCATCATCACCTGCGTTTATATGCAATCAGAGGCGCCCTCCCATCGCACATAGAGGCATTGTGAAGAGTGTAAAGGTAAATCCCAGGCAGGAGGAGGAGAGCGCGAGCGACACCAGTTACCTAGTGAACGCTCCTTTGTATAGTGTTTATTGCTCTTTGTCCTGGGGTGGTAGGTTGGGGGTGATGGGTGTAAGTCTGGGGTATCAGTGGTGGGGGGTAGGTGGGAGTCAGACGTTGGGGGTAGGTGTCAGTGGTTGGGAGTATTTAGGTGTCAGACTGGGGTGTCTGTGGTTGGGTGTAGATGGGTTTCTGTCTGGGGTGTCAGTGGTTGGGGGTGATGGGTGTAAGTCTGGGGTATCAGTGGTTGGGGGTAGGTAGGTGTCAGTGGTTGGGGGTGATGGGTGTCAGTCTGGGGTATCAGTGGTTAGGGATAGGTAGGTGTCAGTCTGGGGTGTCAGTGGTTGGGGGTGATGGGTGTCAGTCTGGGGTGTCAATGGTTGGGGATAGGTAGGTGTCAGTGGTCGGGTATGGGTGAGAGGCGATGTCTGGAAACAACACACAATACTGCCTCTTTTCTGACACATTGACACACAGATTATGTCACGTGAGAGAAAAAAAACCAGCCCTCTCTGCCCCTGGTTGCCCCAACTATCCTTCCTTCGTAATAGAGGGGTCTTATCTTCCTCCCCTTCATCACAGTTGTGACTGCGCACACAGACCAGATAGCAGGGTGGGATTTACACTAGAATATTAATAATAAAAAATATTCGTCATCATCACCTGCGTTTATATGCAATCAGAGGCGCCCTCCCATCGCACATAGAGGCATTGTGAAGAGTGTAAACGTAAATCCCAGGCAGGAGGAGGAGAGCGCGAGCGACACCAGTTACCTAGTGAACGCTCCTTTGTATAGTGTTTATTGCTGTTTGTCCTGGGGTGGTAGGTTGGGGGTGATGGGTGTTAGTCTGGGGTATCAGTGGTGGGTGGTAGGTGGGAGTCAGACGTTGGGGGTAGGTGTCAGTGGTTGGGAGTATTTGGGTGTTAGGCTGGGGTTTCAGTGGTTTGGGGTAGGTGGGTGTCAGTTTGGAGTGTCAGTGGTTTGGGTGTAGATGGGTTTCAGTCTGGGGTGTCAGTGGTTGGGGGTAGGTGGGAGTCAGATGTTGGGGGTAGATGTCAGTGGTTGGGAGTATTTAGGTGTCAGACTGGGGTGTCAGTGGTTGGGTGTAGATGGGTTTCTGTCTGGGGTGTCAGTGGTTGGGGGTGATGGGTGTCAGTCTGGGGTATCAGTGGTTGGGGGTAGGTAGGTGTCAGTCTGGGGTGTCAGTGGTTGGGGGTGATGGGTGTCAGTCTGGGGTGTCAATGGTTGGGGATAGGTAGGTGTCAGTGGTCGGGTATGGGTGAGAGGCGATGTCTGGAAACAACACACAATACTGCCTCTTTTCTGACACATTGACACACAGATTATGTCACGTGAGAGAAAAAAAACCAGCCCTCTCTGCCCCTGGTTGCCCCAACTATCCTTCCTTCGTAATAGAGGGGTCTTATCTTCCTCCCCTTCATCACAGTTGTGACTGCGCACACAGACCAGATAGCAGGGTGGGATTTACACTAGAATATTAATAATAAAAAATATTCGTCATCATCACCTGCGTTTATATGCAATCAGAGGCGCCCTCCCATCGCAGATAGAGGCATTGTGAAGAGTGTAAAGGTAAATCCCAGGCAGGAGGAGGAGAGCGCGAGCGACACCAGTTACCTAGTGAACGCTCCTTTGTATAGTGTTTATTGCTCTTTGTCCTGGGGTGGTAGGTTGGGGGTGATGGGTGTAAGTCTGGGGTATCAGTGGTGGGGGGTAGGTGGGAGTCAGACGTTGGGGGTAGGTGTCAGTGGTTGGGAGTATTTAGGTGTCAGACTGGGGTGTCTGTGGTTGGGTGTAGATGGGTTTCTGTCTGGGGTGTCAGTGGTTGGGGGTGATGGGTGTAAGTCTGGGGTATCAGTGGTTGGGGGTAGGTAGGTGTCAGTGGTTGGGGGTGATGGGTGTCAGTCTGGGGTATCAGTGGTTGGGGGTAGGTAGGTGTCAGTCTGGGGTGTCAGTGGTTGGGGGTGATGGGTGTCAGTCTGGGGTGTCAGTGGTTGGGGGTAGGTAGGTGTCAGTGGTCGGGTATGGGTGAGAGGCGATGTCTGGAAACAACACACAATACTGCCTCTTTTCTGACACATTGACACACAGATTATGTCACGTGAGAGAAAAAAAACCAGCCCTCTCTGCCCCTGGTTGCCCCAACTATCCTTCCTTCGTAATAGAGGGGTCTTATCTTCCTCCCCTTCATCACAGTTGTGACTGCGCACACAGACCAGATAGCAGGGTGGGATTTACACTAGAATATTAATAATAAAAAATATTCGTCATCATCACCTGCGTTTATATGCAATCAGAGGCGCCCTCCCATCGCACATAGAGGCATTGTGAAGAGTGTAAATCCCAGGCAGGAGGAGGAGAACGCGAGCGACACCAGTTACCTAGTGAACGTTCCTTTGTATAGTGTTTATTGCTCTTTGTCCTGCGGTGGTAGGTTGGGGGTGATGGGTGTTAGTCTGGGGTATCAGTGGTGGGTGGTAGGTGGGAGTCAGACGTTGGGGGTAGGTGTCAGTGGTTGGGAGTATTTGGGTGTTAGGCTGGGGTTTCAGTGGTTTGGGGTAGGTGGGTGTCAGTTTGGAGTGTCAGTGGTTTGGGTGTAGATGGGTTTCAGTCTGGGGTGTCAGTGGTTGGGGGTAGGTGGGAGTCAGATGTTGGGGGTAGATGTCAGTGGTTGGGAGTATTTAGGTGTCAGACTGGGGTGTCAGTGGTTGGGTGTAGATGGGTTTCTGTCTGGGGTGTCAGTGGTTGGGGGTGATGGGTGTCAGTCTGGGGTATCAGTGGTTGGGTGTAGGTAGGTGTCAGTGGTTGGGGGTGATGGGTGTCAGTCTGGGGTATCAGTGGTTGGGGGTAGGTAGGTGTCAGTCTGGGGTGTCAGTGGTTGGGGGTGATGGGTGTCAGTCTGGGGTGTCAATGGTTGGGGATAGGTAGGTGTCAGTGGTCGGGTATGGGTGAGAGGCGATGTCTGGAAACAACACACAATACTGCCTCTTTTCTGACACATTGACACACAGATTATGTCACGTGAGAGAAAAAAAACCAGCCCTCTCTGCCCCTGGTTGCCCCAACTATCCTTCCTTCGTAATAGAGGGGTCTTATCTTCCTCCCCTTCATCACAGTTGTGACTGCGCACACAGACCAGATAGCAGGGTGGGATTTACACTAGAATATTAATAATAAAAAATATTCGTCATCATCACCTGCGTTTATATGCAATCAGAGGCGCCCTCCCATCGCACATAGAGGCATTGTGAAGAGTGTAAAGGTAAATCCCAGGCAGGAGGAGGAGAGCGCGAGCGACACCAGTTACCTAGTGAACGCTCCTTTGTATAGTGTTTATTGCTGTTTGTCCTGGGGTGGTAGGTTGGGGGTGATGGGTGTTAGTCTGGGGTATCAGTGGTGGGTGGTAGGTGGGAGTCAGACGTTGGGGGTAGGTGTCAGTGGTTGGGAGTATTTGGGTGTTAGGCTGGGGTTTCAGTGGTTTGGGGTAGGTGGGTGTCAGTTTGGAGTGTCAGTGGTTTGGGTGTAGATGGGTTTCAGTCTGGGGTGTCAGTGGTTGGGGGTAGGTGGGAGTCAGATGTTGGGGGTAGATGTCAGTGGTTGGGAGTATTTAGGTGTCAGACTGGGGTGTCAGTGGTTGGGTGTAGATGGGTTTCTGTCTGGGGTGTCAGTGGTTGGGGGTGATGGGTGTCAGTCTGGGGTGTCAGTGGTTGGGGGTAGGTAGGTGTCAGTGGTCGGGTATGGGTGAGAGGCGATGGCTGGAAATAACACACAATACTGCCTCTTTTCTGACACATTGACACACAGATTATGTCACGTGAGAGAAAAAAAACCAGCCCTCTCTGCCCCTGGTTGCCCCAACTATCCTTCCTTCGTAATAGAGGGGTCTTATCTTCCTCCCCTTCATCACAGTTGTGACTGCGCACACAGACCAGATAGCAGGGTGGGATTTACACTAGAATATTAATAATAAAAAATATTCGTCATCATCACCTGCGTTTATATGCAATCAGAGGCGCCCTCCAATCGCACATAGAGGCATTGTGAAGAGTGTAAAGGTAAATCCCAGGCAGGAGGAGGAGAGCGCGAGCGACACCAGTTACCTAGTGAACGCTCCTTTGTATAGTGTTTATTGCTCTTTGTCCTGGGGTGGTAGGTTGGGGGTGATGGGTGTAAGTCTGGGGTATCAGTGGTGGGGGGTAGGTGGGAGTCAGACGTTGGGGGTAGGTGTCAGTGGTTGGGAGTATTTGGGTGTTAGGCTGGGGTTTCAGTGGTTTGGGGTAGGTGGGTGTCAGTTTGGAGTGTCAGTGGTTTGGGTGTAGATGGGTTTCAGTCTGGGGTGTCAGTGGTTGGGGGTAGGTGGGAGTCAGATGTTGGGGGTAGATGTCAGTGGTTGGGAGTATTTAGGTGTCAGACTGGGGTGTCTGTGGTTGGGTGTAGATGGGTTTCTGTCTGGGGTGTCAGTGGTTGGGGGTGATGGGTGTAAGTCTGGGGTATCAGTGGTTGGGGGTAAGTAGGTGTCAGTGGTTGGGGGTGATGGGTGTCAGTCTGGGGTATCAGTGGTTAGGGATAGGTAGGTGTCAGTCTGGGGTGTCAGTGGTTGGGGGTGATGGGTGTCAGTCTGGGGTGTCAATGGTTGGGGATAGGTAGGTGTCAGTGGTCGGGTATGGGTGAGAGGCGATGTCTGGAAACAACACACAATACTGCCTCTTTTCTGACACATTGACACACAGATTATGTCACGTGAGAGAAAAAAAACCAGCCCTCTCTGCCCCTGGTTGCCCCAACTATCCTTCCTTCGTAATAGAGGGGTCTTATCTTCCTCCCCTTCATCACAGTTGTGACTGCGCACACAGACCAGATAGCAGGGTGGGATTTACACTAGAATATTAATAATAAAAAATATTCGTCATCATCACCTGCGTTTATATGCAATCAGAGGCGCCCTCCCATCGCACATAGAGGCATTGTGAAGAGTGTAAAGGTAAATCCCAGGCAGGAGGAGGAGAGCGCGAGCGACACCAGTTACCTAGTGAACGCTCCTTTGTATAGTGTTTATTGCTCTTTGTCCTGGGGTGGTAGGTTGGGGGTGATGGGTGTAAGTCTGGGGTATCAGTGGTGGGGGGTAGGTGGGAGTCAGACGTTGGGGGTAGGTGTCAGTGGTTGGGAGTATTTAGGTGTCAGACTGGGGTGTCTGTGGTTGGGTGTAGATGGGTTTCTGTCTGGGGTGTCAGTGGTTGGGGGTGATGGGTGTAAGTCTGGGGTATCAGTGGTTGGGGGTAGGTAGGTGTCAGTGGTTGGGGGTGATGGGTGTCAGTCTGGGGTATCAGTGGTTTGGGGTAGGTAGGTGTCAGTCTTGGGTATTAGTGGATGGGGGTAGGTGTCAGTCTGGGGTGTCAATGGTTGGGGATAGGTAGGTGTCACAGGTCGGGTATGGGTGAGAGGCGATGTCTGGAAACAACACACAATACTGCCTCTTTTCTGACACATTGACACACAGATTATGTCACGTGAGAGAAAAAAAAACAGCCCTCTCTGCCCCTGGTTGCCCCAACTATCCTTCCTTCGTAATAGAGGGGTCTTATCTTCCTCCCCTTCATCACAGTTGTGACTGCGCACACAGACCAGATAGCAGGGTGGGATTTACACTAGAATATTAATAATAAAAAATATTCGTCATCATCACCTGCGTTTATATGCAATCAGAGGCGCCCTCCCATCGCACATAGAGGCATTGTGAAGAGTGTAAAGGTAAATCCCAGGCAGGAGGAGGAGAGCGCGAGCGACACCAGTTACCTAGTGAACGCTCCTTTGTATAGTGTTTATTGCTCTTTGTCCTGGGGTGGTAGGTTGGGGGTGATGGGTGTAAGTCTGGGGTATCAGTGGTTGGGGGTAGGTAGGTGTCAGCGGTTGGGGGTGATGGGTGTCAGTCTGGGGTATCAGTGGTTTGGGGTAGGTAGGTGTCAGTCTTGGGTATTAGTGGATGGGGGTAGGTGTCAGTCTGGGGTGTCAATGGTTGGGGATAGGTAGGTGTCACAGGTCGGGTATGGGTGAAGGCGATGTCTAGAAACAACACACAATACTGCCTCTTTTCTGACACATTGACACACAGATTATGTCACGTGAGAGAAAAAAAACCAGCCCTCTCTGCCCCTGGTTGCCCCAACTATCCTTCCTTCGTAATAGAGGGGTCTTATCTTCCTCCCCTTCATCACAGTTGTGACTGCGCACACAGACCAGATAGCAGGGTGGGATTTACACTAGAATATTAATAATAAAAAATATTCGTCATCATCACCTGCGTTTATATGCAATCAGAGGCGCCCTCCCATCGCACATAGAGGCATTGTGAAGAGTGTAAAGGTAAATCCCAGGCAGGAGGAGGAGAGCGCGAGCGACACCAGTTACCTAGTGAACGCTCCTTTGTATAGTGTTTATTGCTGTTTGTCCTGGGGTGGTAGGTTGGGGGTGATGGGTGTTAGTCTGGGGTATCAGTGGTGGGTGGTAGGTGGGAGTCAGACGTTGGGGGTAGGTGTCAGTGGTTGGGAGTATTTGGGTGTTAGGCTGGGGTTTCAGTGGTTTGGGGTAGGTGGGTGTCAGTTTGGAGTGTCAGTGGTTTGGGTGTAGATGGGTTTCAGTCTGGGGTGTCAGTGGTTGGGGGTAGGTGGGAGTCAGATGTTGGGGGTAGATGTCAGTGGTTGGGAGTATTTAGGTGTCAGACTGGGGTGTCAGTGGTTGGGTGTAGATGGGTTTCTGTCTGGGGTGTCAGTGGTTGGGGGTGATGGGTGTCAGTCTGGGGTATCAGTGGTTGGGTGTAGGTAGGTGTCAGTGGTTGGGGGTGATGGGTGTCAGTCTGGGGTATCAGTGGTTTGGGGTAGGTAGGTGTCAGTCTTGGGTATTAGTGGTTGGGGGTAGGTGTCAGTCTGGGGTGTCAGTGGTTGGGTGTGATGGGTGTCAGTCTGGGGTGTCAATGGTTGGGGGTAGGTAGGTGTCAGTGGTCGGGTATGGGTGAGAGGCGATGGCTGGAAACAACACACAATACTGCCTCTTTTCTGACACATTGACACACAGATTATGTCACGTGAGAGAAAAAAAACCAGCCCTCTCTGCCCCTGGTTGCCCCAACTATCCTTCCTTCGTAATAGAGGGGTCTTATCTTCCTCCCCTTCATCACAGTTGTGACTGCGCACACAGACCAGATAGCAGGGTGGGATTTACACTAGAATATTAATAAAAAATATTCGACATCATCACCTGCGTTTATATGCAATCAGAGGCGCCCTCCCATCACACATAGAGGCATTGTGAAGAGTGTAAAGGTAAATCCCAGGCAGGAGGAGGAGAGCGCGAGCGACACCAGTTACCTAGTGAACGCTCCTTTGTATAGTGTTTATTGCTCTTTGTCCTGCGGTGGTAGGTTGGGGGTGATGGGTGTTAGTCTGGGGTATCAGTGGTGGGTGGTAGGTGGGAGTCAGACGTTGGGGGTAGGTGTCAGTGGTTGGGAGTATTTGGGTGTTAGGCTGGGGTTTCAGTGGTTTGGGGTAGGTGGGTGTCAGTTTGGAGTGTCAGTGGTTTGGGTGTAGATGGGTTTCAGTCTGGGGTGTCAGTGGTTGGGGGTAGGTGGGAGTCAGATGTTGGGGGTAGATGTCAGTGGTAGGGAGTATTTAGGTGTCAGACTGGGGTGTCAGTGGTTGGGTGTAGATGGGTTTCTGTCTGGGGTGTCAGTGGTTGGGGGTGATGTGTGTCAGTCTGGGGTATCAGTGGTTGGGTGTAGGTAGGTGTCAGTGGTTGGGGGTGATGGGTGTCAGTCTGGGGTATCAGTGGTTGAGGGTAGGTAGGTGTCAGTCTGGGGTGTCAGTGGTTGGGGGTGATGGGTGTCAGTCTGGGGTGTCAGTGGTTGGGGGTAGGTAGGTGTCAGTGGTCGGGTATGGGTGAGAGGCGATGGCTGGAAACAACACACAATACTGCCTCTTTTCTGACACATTGACACACAGATTATGTCACGTGAGAGAAAAAAAACCAGCCCTCTCTGCCCCTGGTTGCCCCAACTATCCTTCCTTCGTAATAGAGGGGTCTTATCTTCCTCCCCTTCATCACAGTTGTGACTGCGCACACAGACCAGATAGCAGGGTGGGATTTACACTAGAATATTAATAAAAAATATTCGTCATCATCACCTGCGTTTATATGCAATCAGAGGCGCCCTCCCATCGCACATAGAGGCATTGTGAAGAGTGTAAATCCCAGGCAGGAGGAGGAGAGCGCGAGCGACACCAGTTACCTAGTGAACGCTCCTTTGTATAGTGTTTATTGCTCTTTGTCCTGCGGTGGTAGGTTGGGGGTGATGGGTGTTAGTCTGGGGTATCAGTGGTGGGTGGTAGGTGGGAGTCAGACGTTGGGGGTAGGTGTCAGTGGTTGGGAGTATTTGGGTGTTAGGCTGGGGTTTCAGTGGTTTGGGGTAGGTGGGTGTCAGTTTGGAGTGTCAGTGGTTTGGGTGTAGATGGGTTTCAGTCTGGGGTGTCAGTGGTTGGGGGTAGGTGGGAGTCAGATGTTGGGGGTAGATGTCAGAGGTTGGGAGTATTTAGGTGTCAGACTGGGGTGTCAGTGGTTGGGTGTAGATGGGTTTCTGTCTGGGGTGTCAGTGGTTGGGGGTGATGGGTGTCAGTCTGGGGTATCAGTGGTTGGGTGTAGGTAGGTGTCAGTGGTTTGGGGTGATGGGTGTCAGTCTGGGGTATCAGTGGTTGGGGGTAGGTAGGTGTCAGTCTGGGGTGTCAGTGGTTGGGGGTAGGTGGGAGTCAGATGTTGGGGGTAGATGTCAGTGGTTGGGAGTATTTAGGTGTCAGACTGGGGTGTCTGTGGTTGGGTGTAGATGGGTTTCTGTCTGGGGTGTCAGTGGTTGGGGGTGATTGGTGTAAGTCTGGGGTATCAGTGGTTGGGGGTAGGTAGGTGTCAGTGGTTGGGGGTTATGGGTGTCAGTCTGGGGTATCAGTGGTTGGGGGTAGGTAGGTGTCAGTGGTTGGGGGTGATGGGTTTCAGTCCGGGGTATCAGTGGTTGGGGGTAGGTAGGTGTCAGTCTGGGGTGTCAGTGGTTGGGGGTGATGGGTGTCAGTCTGGGGTGTCAGTGGTTGGGGGTAGGTAGGTGTCAGTGGTCGGGTATGGGTGAGAGGCGATGGCTGGAAACAACACACAATACTGCCTCTTTTCTGACACATTGACACACAGATTATGTCACGTGAGAGAAAGAAAACCAGCCCTCTCTGCCCCTGGTTGCCCCAACTATCCTTCCTTCGTAATAGAGGGGTCTTATCTTCCTCCCCTTCATCACAGTTGTGACTGCGCACACAGACCAGATAGCAGGGTGGGATTTACACTAGAATATTAATAATAAAAAATATTCGTCATCATCACCTGCGTTTATATGCAATCAGAGGCGCCCTCCCATCGCACATAGAGGCATTGTGAAGAGTGTAAAGGTAAATCCCAGGCAGGAGGAGGAGAGCGCGAGCGACACCAGTTACCTAGTGAACGCTCCTTTGTATAGTGTTTATTGCTCTTTGTCCTGGGGTGGTAGGTTGGGGGTGATGGGTGTAAGTCTGGGGTATCAGTGGTGGGTGGTAGGTGGGAGTCAGACGTTGGGGGTAGGTGTCAGTGGTTGGGAGTATTTGGGTGTTAGGCTGGGGTTTCAGTGGTTTGGGGTAGGTGGGTGTCAGTTTGGAGTGTCAGTGGTTTGGGTGTAGATGGGTTTCAGTCTGGGGTGTCAGTGGTTGGGGGTAGGTGGGAGTCAGATGTTGGGGGTAGATGTCAGTGGTTGGGAGTATTTAGGTGTCAGACTGGGGTGTCAGTGGTTGGGTGTAGACGGGTTTCTGTCTGGGGTGTCAGTGGTTGGGGGTGATGGGTGTCAGTCTGGGGTATCAGTGGTTGGGGGTAGGTAGGTGTCAGTGGTTGGGGGTGATGGGTGTCAGTCTGGGGTATCAGTGGTTGGGGGTAGGTAGGTGTCAGTCTGGGGTATTAGTGGTTGGGGGTAGGTGTCAGTCTGGGGTGTCAATGGTTGGGGATAGGTAGGTGTCAGTGGTCGGGTATGGGTGAGAGGCGATGTCTGGAAACAACACACAATACTGCCTCTTTTCTGACACATTGACACACAGATTATGTCACGTGAGAGAAAAAAAACCAGCCCTCTCTGCCCCTGGTTGCCCCAACTATCCTTCCTTCGTAATAGAGGGGTCTTATCTTCCTCCCCTTCATCACAGTTGTGACTGCGCACACAGACCAGATAGGAGGGTGGGATTTACACTAGAATATTAATAATAAAAAATATTCGTCATCATCACCTGCGTTTATATGCAATCAGAGGCGCCCTCCCATCGCACATAGAGGCATTGTGAAGAGTGTAAAGGTAAATCCCAGGCAGGAGGAGGAGAGCGCGAGCGACACCAGTTACCTAGTGAACGCTCCTTTGTATAGTGTTTATTGCTGTTTGTCCTGGGGTGGTAGGTTGGGGGTGATGGGTGTTAGTCTGGGGTATCAGTGGTGGGTGGTAGGTGGGAGTCAGACGTTGGGGGTAGGTGTCAGTGGTTGGGAGTATTTGGGTGTTAGGCTGGGGTTTCAGTGGTTTGGGGTAGGTGGGTGTCAGTTTGGAGTGTCAGTGGTTTGGGTGTAGATGGGTTTCAGTCTGGGGTGTCAGTGGTTGGGGGTAGATGTCAGTGGTTGGGAGTATTTAGGTGTCAGACTGGGGTGTCAGTGGTTGGGTGTAGATGGGTTTCTGTCTGGGGTGTCAGTGGTTGGGGGTGATGGGTGTCAGTCTGGGGTGTCAGTGGTTGGGGGTAGGTAGGTGTCAGTGGTCGGGTATGGGTGAGAGGCGATGGCTGGAAATAACACACAATACTGCCTCTTTTCTGACACATTGACACACAGATTATGTCACGTGAGAGAAAAAAAAACCAGCCCTCTCTGCCCCTGGTTGCCCCAACTATCCTTCCTTCGTAATAGAGGGGTCTTATCTTCCTCCCCTTCATCACAGTTGTGACTGCGCACACAGACCAGATAGCAGGGTGGGATTTACACTAGAATATTAATAATAAAAAATATTCGTCATCATCACCTGCGTTTATATGCAATCAGAGGCGCCCTCCCATCGCACATAGAGGCATTGTGAAGAGTGTAAAGGTAAATCCCAGGCAGGAGGAGGAGAGCGCGAGCGACACCAGTTACCTAGTGAACGCTCCTTTGTATAGTGTTTATTGCTGTTTGTCCTGGGGTGGTAGGTTGGGGGTGATGGGTGTAAGTCTGGGGTATCAGTGGTGGGGGGTAGGTGGGAGTCAGACGTTGGGGGTAGGTGTCAGTGGTTGGGAGTATTTAGGTGTCAGACTGGGGTGTCAGTGGTTGGGTGTAGATGGGTTTCTGTCTGGGGTGTCAGTGGTTGGGGGTGATGGGTGTCAGTCTGGGGTATCAGTGGTTGGGGGTAGGTAGGTGTCAGTGGTTGGGGGTGATGGGTGTCAGTCTGGGGTATCAGTGGTTGGGGGTAGGTAGGTGTCAGTCTGGGGTGTCAGTGGTTGGGTGTGATGGGTGTCAGTCTGGGGTGTCAGTGGTTGGGGGTAGGTAGGTGTCAGTGGTCGGGTATGGGTGAGAGGCGATGGCTGGAAACAACACACAATACTGCCTCTTTTCTGACACATTGATACACAGATTATGTCACGTGAGAGAAAAAAAACCAGCCCTCTCTGCCCCTGGTTGCCCCAACTATCCTTCCTTCGTAATAGAGGGGTCTTATCTTCCTCCCCTTCATCACAGTTGTGACTGCGCACACAGACCAGATAGCAGGGTGGGATTTTCACTAGAATATTAATAAAAAATATTCGTCATCATCACCTGCGTTTATATGCAATCAGAGGCGCCCTCCCATCGCACATAGAGGCATTGTGAAGAGTGTAAAGGTAAATCCCAGGCAGGAGGAGGAGAGCGCGAGCGACACCAGTTACCTAGTGAACGCTCCTTTGTATAGTGTTTATTGCTCTTTGTCCTGGGGTGGTAGGTTGGGGGTGATGGGTGTAAGTCTGGGGTATCAGTGGTGGGGGGTAGGTGGGAGTCAGACGTTGGGGGTAGGTGCCAGTGGTTGGGAGTATTTAGGTGTCAGACTGGGGTGTCTGTGGTTGGGTGTAGATGGGTTTCTGTCTGGGGTGTCAGTGGTTGAGGGTGATGGGTGTAAGTCTGGGGTATCAGTGGTTGGGGGTAGGTAGGTGTCAGTGGTTGGGGGTGATGGGTGTCAGTCTGGGGTATCAGTGGTTTGGGGTAGGTAGGTGTTAGTCTTGGGTATTAGTGGTTGGGGGTAGGTGTCAGTCTGGGGTGTCAGTGGTTGGGGGTGATGGGTGTCAGTCTGGGGTGTCAGTGGTTGGGGGTAGGTAGGTGTCAGTGGTCGGGTATGGGTGAGAGGCGATGTCTGGAAACAACACACAATACTGCCTCTTTTCTGACACATTGACACACAGATTATGTCACGTGAGAGAAAAAAAACCAGCCCTCTCTGCCCCTGGTTGCCCCAACTATCCTTCCTTCGTAATAGAGGGGTCTTATCTTCCTCCCCTTCATCACAGTTGTGACTGCGCACACAGACCAGATAGCAGGGTGGGATTTACACTAGAATATTAATAATAAAAAATATTCGTCATCATCACCTGCGTTTATATGCAATCAGAGGCGCCCTCCCATCGCACATAGAGGCATTGTGAAGAGTGTAAATCCCAGGCAGGAGGAGGAGAGCGCGAGCGACACCAGTTACCTAGTGAACGCTCCTTTGTATAGTGTTTATTGCTCTTTGTCCTGGGGTGGTAGGTTGGGGGTGATGGGTGTTAGTCTGGGGTATCAGTGGTGGGTGGTAGGTGGGAGTCAGACGTTGGGGGTAGGTGTCAGTGGTTGGGAGTATTTGGGTGTTAGGCTGGGGTTTCAGTGGTTTGGGGTAGGTGGGTGTCAGTTTGGAGTGTCAGTGGTTTGGGTGTAGATGGATTTCAGTCTGGGGTGTCAGTGGTTGGGGGTAGGTGGGAGTCAGATGTTGGGGGTAGATGTCAGTGGTTGGGAGTATTTAGGTGTCAGACTGGGGTGTCAGTGGTTGGGTGTAGATGGGTTTCTGTCTGGGGTGTCAGTGGTTGGGGGTGATGGGTGTCAGTCTGGGGTATCAGTGGTTGGGGGTAGGTAGGTGTCAGTGGTTGGGGGTGATGGGTGTCAGTCTGGGGTATCAGTGGTTGGGGATAGGTAGGTGTCAGTCTGGGGTGTCAGTGGTTGGGGGTGATGGGTGTCAGTCTGGGGTGTCAGTGGTTGGGGGTAGGTAGGTGTCAGTGGTCGGGTATGGGTGAGAGGCGATGGCTGGAAACAACACACAATACTGCCTCTTTTCTGACACATTGACACACAGATTATGTCACGTGAGAGAAAAAAAACCAGCCCTCTCTGCCCCTGGTTGCCCCAACTATCCTTCCTTCGTAATAGAGGGGTCTTATCTTCCTCCCCTTCATCACAGTTGTGACTGCGCACACAGACCAGATAGCAGGGTGGGATTTACACTAGAATATTAATAAAAAATATTCGTCATCATCACCTGCGTTTATATGCAATCAGAGGCGCCCTCCCATCGCACATAGAGGCATTGTGAAGAGTGTAAATCCCAGGCAGGAGGAGGAGAGCGCGAGCGACACCAGTTACCTAGTGAACGCTCCTTTGTATAGTGTTTATTGCTCTTTGTCCTGCGGTGGTAGGTTGGGGGTGATGGGTGTTAGTCTGGGGTATCAGTGGTGGGTGGTAGGTGGGAGTCAGACGTTGGGGGTAGGTGTCAGTGGTTGGGAGTATTTGGGTGTTAGGCTGGGGTTTCAGTGGTTTGGGGTAGGTGGGTGTCAGTTTGGAGTGTCAGTGGTTTGGGTGTAGATGGGTTTCAGTCTGGGGTGTCAGTGGTTGGGGGTAGGTGGGAGTCAGATGTTGGGGGTAGATGTCAGTGGTTGGGAGTATTTAGGTGTCAGACTGGGGTGTCAGTGGTTGGGTGTAGATGGGTTTCTGTCTGGGGTGTCAGTGGTTGGGGGTGATGGGTGTCAGTCTGGGGTATCAGTGGTTGGGTGTAGGTAGGTGTCAGTGGTTGGGGGTGATGGGTGTCAGTCTGGGGTATCAGTGGTTGGGGGTAGGTAGGTGTTAGTCTGGGGTGTCAGTGGTTGGGGGTGATGGGTGTCAGTCTGGGGTGTCAATGGTTGGGGATAGGTAAGTGTCAGTGGTCGGGTATGGGTGAGAGGCGATGGCTGGAAACAACACACAATACTGCCTCTTTTCTGACACATTGACACACAGATTATGTCACGTGAGAGAAAAAAAACCAGCCCTCTCTGCCCCTGGTTGCCCCAACTATCCTTCCTTCGTAATAGAGGGGTCTTATCTTCCTCCCCTTCATCACAGTTGTGACTGCGCACACAGACCAGATAGCAGGGTGGGATTTACACTAGAATATTAATAATAAAAAATATTCGTCGTCATCATCACCTGCGTTTATATGCAATCAGAGGCGCCCTCCCATCGCACATAGAGGCATTGTGAAGAGTGTAAAGGTAAATCCCAGGCAGGAGGAGGAGAGCGCGAGCGACACCAGTTACCTAGTGAACGCTCCTTTGTATAGTGTTTATTGCTGTTTGTCCTGGGGTGGTAGGTTGGGGGTGATGGGTGTTAGTCTGGGGTATCAGTGGTGGGTGGTAGGTGGGAGTCAGACGTTGGGGGTAGGTGTCAGTGGTTGGGAGTATTTGGGTGTTAGGCTGGGGTTTCAGTGGTTTGGGGTAGGTGGGTGTCAGTTTGGAGTGTCAGTGGTTTGGGTGTAGATGGGTTTCAGTCTGGGGTGTCAGTGGTTGGGGGTAGGTGGGAGTCAGATGTTGGGGGTAGATGTCAGTGGTCGGGAGTATTTAGGTGTCAGACTGGGGTGTCAGTGGTTGGGTGTAGATGGGTTTCTGTCTGGGGTGTCAGTGGTTGGGGGTGATGGGTGTCAGTCTGGGGTGTCAGTGGTTGGGGGTAGGTAGGTGTCAGTGGTCGGGTATGGGTGAGAGGCGATGGCTGGAAATAACACACAATACTGCCTCTTTTCTGACACATTGACACACAGATTATGTCACGTGAGAGAAAAAAAAAACAGCCCTCTCTGCCCCTGGTTGCCCCAACTATCCTTCCTTCGTAATAGAGGGGTCTTATCTTCCTCCCCTTCATCACAGTTGTGACTGCGCACACAGACCAGATAGCAGGGTGGGATTTACACTAGAATATTAATAATAAAAAATATTCGTCATCATCACCTGCGTTTATATGCAATCAGAGGCGCCCTCCCATCGCACATAGAGGCATTGTGAAGAGTGTAAAGGTAAATCCCAGGCAGGAGGAGGAGAGCGCGAGCGACACCAGTTACCTAGTGAACGCTCCTTTGTATAGTGTTTATTGCTCTTTGTCCTGGGGTGGTAGGTTGGGGGTGATGGGTGTAAGTCTGGGGTATCAGTGGTGGGGGGTAGGTGGGAGTCAGACGTTGGGGGTACAAGTCAGTGGTTGGGAGTATTTAGGTGTCAGACTGGGGTGTCAGTGGTTGGGTGTAGATGGGTTTCTGTCTGGGGTGTCAGTGGTTGGGGGTGATGGGTGTCAGTCTGGGGTATCAGTGGTTGGGGGTAGGTAGGTGTCAGTGGTTGGGGGTGATGGGTGTCAGTCTGGGGTATCAGTGGTTGGGGGTAGGTAGGTGTCAGTCTGGGGTGTCAGTGGTTGGGTGTGATGGGTGTCAGTCTGGGGTGTCAGTGGTTGGGGGTAGGTAGGTGTCAGTGGTCGGGTATGGGTGAGAGGCGATGGCTGGAAACAACACACAATACTGCCTCTTTTCTGACACATTGACACACAGATTATGTCACGTGAGAGAAAAAAAACCAGCCCTCTCTGCCCCTGGTTGCCCCAACTATCCTTCCTTCGTAATAGAGGGGTCTTATCTTCCTCCCCTTCATCACAGTTGTGACTGCGCACACAGACCAGATAGCAGGGTGGGATTTACACTAGAATATTAATAATAATAAATATTCGTCATCATCACCTGCGTTTAAATGCAATCAGAGGCGCCCTCCCATCGCACATAGAGGCATTGTGAAGAGTGTAAATCCCAAGCAGGAGGAGGAGAGCGCGAGCGACACCAGTTACCTAGTGAACGCTCCTTTGTATAGTGTTTATTGCTGTTTGTCCTGGGGTGGTAGGTTGGGGGTGATGGGTGTTAGTCTGGGGTATCAGTGGTGGGTGGTAGGTGGGAGTCAGACGTTGGGGGTAGGTGTCAGTGGTTGGGAGTATTTGGGTGTTAGGCTGGGGTTTCAGTGGTTTGGGGTAGGTGGGTGTCAGTTTGGAGTGTCAGTGGTTTGGGTGTAGATGGGTTTCAGTCTGGGGTGTCAGTGGTTGGGGGTAGGTGGGAGTCAGATGTTGGGGGTAGATGTCAGTGGTTGGGAGTATTTAGGTGTCAGACTGGGGTATCAGTGGTTGGGTGTAGATGGGTTTCTGTCTGGGGTGTCAGTGGTTGGGGGTGATGGGTGTCAGTCTGGGGTATCAGTGGTTGGGGGTAGGTAGGTGTCAGTGGTTGGGGGTGATGGGTGTCAGTCTGGGGTATCAGTGGTTGGGGATAGGTAGGTGTCAGTCTGGGGTGTCAGTGGTTGGGGGTGATGGGTGTCAGTCTGGGGTGTCAATGGTTGGGGATAGGTAGGTGTCACAGGTCGGGTATGGGTGAGAGGCGATGGCTGGAAACAACACACAATACTGCCTCTTTTCTGACACATTGACACACAGATTATGTCACGTGAGAGAAAAAAAACCAGCCCTCTCTGCCCCTGGTTGCCCCAACTATCCTTCCTTCGTAATAGAGGGGTCTTATCTTCCTCCCCTTCATCACAGTTGTGACTGCGCACACAGACCAGATAGCAGGGTGGGATTTACACTAGAATATTAATAATAAAAAATATTCGTCATCATCACCTGCGTTTATATGCAATCAGAGGCGCCCTCCCATCGCACATAGAGGCATTGTGAAGAGTGTAAATCCCAGGCAGGAGGAGGAGAGCGCGAGCGACACCAGTTACCTAGTGAACGCTCCTTTGTATAGTGTTTATTGCTCTTTGTCCTGGGGTGGTAGGTTGGGGGTGATGGGTGTTAGTCTGGGGTATCAGTGGTGGGTGGTAGGTGGGAGTCAGACGTTGGGGGTAGGTGTCAGTGGTTGGGAGTATTTGGGTGTTAGGCTGGGGTTTCAGTGGTTTGGGGTAGGTGGGTGTCAGTTTGGAGTGTCAGTGGTTTGGGTGTAGATGGGTTTCAGTCTGGGGTGTCAGTGGTTGGGGGTAGGTGGGAGTCAGATGTTGGGGGTAGATGTCAGTGGTTGGGAGTATTTAGGTGTCAGACTGGGGTGTCAGTGGTTGGGTGTAGATGGGTTTCTGTCTGGGGTGTCAGTGGTTGGGGGTGATGGGTGTCAGTCTGGGGTATCAGTGGTTGGGTGTAGGTAGGTGTCAGTGGTTGGGGGTGATGGGTGTCAGTCTGGGATATCAGTGGTTGGGGGTAGGTAGGTGTCAGTCTGGGGTGTCAGTGGTTGGGGGTGATGGGTGTCAGTCTGGGGTGTCAATGGTTGGGGGTGATGGGTGTCAGTCTGGGGTGTCAATGGTTGGGGATAGGTAGGTGTCACAGGTCGGGTATGGGTGAGAGGCGATGGCTGGAAACAACACACAATACTGCCTCTTTTCTGACACATTGACACACAGATTATGTCACGTGAGAGAAAAAAAAACAGCCCTCTCTGCCCCTGGTTGCCCCAACTATCCTTCCTTCGTAATAGAGGGGTCTTATCTTCCTCCCCTTCATCACAGTTGTGACTGCGCACACAGACCAGATAGCAGGGTGGGATTTACACTAGAATATTAATAATAAAAAATATTTGTCATCATCACCTGCGTTTATATGCAATCAGAGGCGCCCTCCCATCGCACATAGAGGCATTGTGAAGAGTGTAAAGGTAAATCCCAGGCAGGAGGAGGAGAGCGCGAGCGACACCAGTTACCTAATGAACGCTCCTTTGTATAGTGTTTATTGCTGTTTGTCCTGGGGTGGTAGGTTGGGGGTGATGGGTGTTAGTCTGGGGTATCAGTGGTGGGTGGTAGGTGGGAGTCAGACGTTGGGGGTAGGTGTCAGTGGTTGGGAGAATTTGGGTGTTAGGCTGGGGTTTCAGTGGTTTGGGGTAGGTGGGTGTCAGTTTGGAGTGTCAGTGGTTTGGGTGTAGATGGATTTCAGTCTGGGGTGTCAGTGGTTGGGAGTATTTAGGTGTCAGACTGGGGTGTCTGTGGTTGGGTGTAGATGGGTTTCTGTCTGGGGTGTCAGTGGTTGGGGGTGATGGGTGTAAGTCTGGGGTATCAGTGGTTGGGGGTAGGTAGGTGTCAGTGGTTGGGGGTGATGGGTGTCAGTCTGGGGTATCAGTGGTTTGGGGTAGGTAGGTGTCAGTCTTGGGTATTAGTGGTTGGGGGTAGGTGTCAGTCTGGGGTGTCAATGGTTGGGGATAGGTAGGTGTCACAGGTCGGGTATGGGTGAGAGGCGATGTCTGGAAACAACACACAATACTGCCTCTTTTCTGACACATTGACACACAGATTATGTCACGTGAGAGAAAAAAAACCAGCCCTCTCTGCCCCTGGTTGCCCCAACTATCCTTCCTTCGTAATAGAGGGGTCTTATCTTCCTCCCCGTCATCACAGTTGTGACTGCGCACACAGACCAGATAGCAGGGTGGGATTTACACTAGAATATTAATAATAAAAAATATTCGTCATCATCACCTGCGTTTATATGCAATCAGAGGCGCCCTCCCATCGCACATAGAGGCATTGTGAAGAGTGTAAAGGTAAATCCCAGGCAGGAGGAGGAGAGCGCGAGCGACACCAGTTACCTAGTGAACGCTCCTTTGTATAGTGTTTATTGCTGTTTGTCCTGGGGTGGTAGGTTGGGGGTGATGGGTGTAAGTCTGGGGTATCAGTGGTGGGGGGTAGGTGGGAGTCAGACGTTGGGGGTAGGTGTCAGTGGTTGGGAGTATTTAGGTGTCAGACTGGGGTGTCAGTGGTTGGGTGTAGATGGGTTTCTGTCTGGGGTGTCAGTGGTTGGGGGTGATGGGTGTCAGTCTGGGGTATCAGTGGTTGGGGGTAGGTAGGTGTCAGTGGTTGGGAGTATTTGGGTGTTAGGCTGGGGTTTCAGTGGTTTGGGGTAGGTGGGTGTCAGTTTGGAGTGTCAGTGGTTTGGGTGTAGATGGATTTCAGTCCGGGGTGTCAGTGGTTGGGGGTAGGTGGGAGTCAGATGTTGGGGGTAGATGTCAGTGGTTGGGAGTATTTAGGTGTCAGACTGGGGTGTCAGTGGTTGGGTGTAGATGGGTTTCTGTCTGGGGTGTCAGTGGTTGGGGGTGATGGCTGTCAGTCTGGGGTATCAGTGGTTTGGGGTAGGTAGGTGTCAGTGGTTGGGGGTGATGGGTGTCAGTCTGGGGTATCAGTGGTTGGGGATAGGTAGGTGTCAGTCTGGGGTGTCAGTGGTTGGGGGTGATGGGTGTCAGTCTGGGGTGTCAGTGGTTGGGGGTAGGTAGGTGTCAGTGGTCGGGTATAGGTGAGAGGCGATGGCTGGAAACAACACACAATACTGCCTCTTTTCTGACACATTGACACACAGATTATGTCACGTGAGAGAAAAAAAACCAGCCCTCTCTGCCCCTGGTTGCCCCAACTATCCTTTCTTCGTAATAGAGGGGTCTTATCTTCCTCCCCTTCATCACAGTTGTGACTGCGCACACAGACCAGATAGCAGGGTGGGATTTACACTAGAATATTAATAATAAAAAATATTCGTCATCATCACCTGCGTTTATATGCAATCAGAGGCGCCCTCCCATCGCACATAGAGGCATTGTGAAGAGTGTAAATCCCAGGCAGGAGGAGGAGAGCGCGAGCGACACCAGTTACCTAGTGAACGCTCCTTTGTAAAGTGTTTATTGCTCTTTGTCCTGGGGTGGTAGGTTGGTGTCAGTGGTTTGGGGTGATGGGTGTCAGTCTGGGGTATCAGTGGTGGGGGGTAGGTTGGAGTCAGACGTTGGGGGTAGGTGTTTTTACTATTACTATATTTGAAAAATGTTTAATGATTTCTTTAATTGCGGTAGAAATGTGTTTCTCGTGTTCTATTTAGCCACCCTGATTGCTCCTTTGCATCTTTCATTGCATTCCTTGTAAATCTGGAATGCTGAGGGTGTCCCTCCTATTTTGTATTTTTATGGCCTTTTTTTATATATTTGTTTTCTTTTATACATTAGAATTTAGGGTCTCAGCTTATTGTACATAGTTTGCTGTTTTGAAATGTGGAGTTCTTGTCATACCAACATGCTTGTCTTTCCTGTAACGTATACCAAGTATGATTATACCATAATCGCTATTATCCAGGTTGCCTCTAAAGCTGGCCATACGTGAATCTTTTGTATTTGATATGTTTACTGTACTTACTGCAAAGTCAACTTCCATTCCAATATTGAAAATTAATGAATGAACATGTTTTAATTTTTTTTTTGATTGAGTGATTTTAAAAAATGGGAGCGATATGCTCATGAGCAGTAGGGTAGCATTTTTAGTCAATTGGAAAAAATTATGTTTAATGTTGAAAACAATCAGTAAAATGTTGAAATTCACAGGAAAATATCTGATACGATGGCTGGGCCCACCGAATGTTAGATCAAAAGAACGTTTAAATTTTTGTATGAACTTTCGTTCTTTTTTTTTTATCCATGTATGGCCAGCTTAATGTGCACATTTGTAATGAACTCCATGTTGTTTGAAATGAACAGATCCAGCAAAGCATCTTTCCTTGCTGGGGCTGTCACCATCTGTTCAATTAAATTGTCCTGCAATATGTTTAAGAAATGACATGCCTTTATTGACTGTACAGTTCCATTTGCCCTATCAATATCAGGATAGTTCAGATTATCCATAATGATAACATTGTATGGCTTCCCAGCCATTTCTACCTGTGAAAGGAGCTGAAACTCTTCTCCATCCTATGTAAGGGGGGCTATAACATACTTCCACAAGTAATTTAATATTTGTTGAACTCTTATGGATCTCCAGCCTTCATGATGCTGCACCATTGCAGTTCTTAGTGATATAATCTCTCAAACTCACTTTCAGATCACTCCTCATGTACATACATACCCTCCACCTCTTCTACCAGTTCTATTCCTCTGAAATAAAGTGTACCCCTCAATATCTGCAGCCCATTTGTGTGAGCATTCCAAAGTCAAATTGCTCCTCCAATAACAGAAGTGTTAGTTTATCCATTTTATTTGCCAGGCTTCTTGCATTTGTAAACATATCTTCTAATTTTGTATTAACGTTTAATACATTATTATTACTCATTTTTGAGTAATAATTTGATGCCACTACGAGGGGCGGACTGACAACTCATGGGGCCCCCGGGAAAAAGGGGATCATGGGGCCCCTGTGTCCTTGCCCAAACTCAAAAAAGGCTATGAAAAAGGTACCAGGGGCATCTCATGGTGCCCCCTACTGACCCCGGGCCCTCGGGAAGTGCCCGGGTTTCCAAATGGTCAGTTCGCCCCTGGCCACTACACTTTTTATATTGACTTAGGTGATTTTTCTCCCGTCTAGTTTGAGCCCAGCTCCCCCCACTATTCTACCTCTTCTATATCCTGTTCCCAATAAACCATTGCCTTCCATATGGAATATTCTTTTCTGATCTCTCCCGCCCAGATCCTTGGGGTTTGTTGCCATGCGCATTGTATTTACTTTTCCCTTCTATCTATTTCAAAAAATGTTGTCCAGCATAAAAGAGGAACTTCAAGCATATCATGGTACACATTTACACTTTCTTAATCCCAGGCTGGGACAAGCTTTCAGAAAGCTAACAACCTAACAAGAACACGTTTATTATAATAACCAGAGTGTATTTATTTTGGTTGTATTTTTACTTTTAATCATAACGCATTGTAATGACCCTAAGTGGCTCATTTTATATTTTCGTCTTGACATTTCAGATAGAAAGCATAACACCAAGCAGTTCATGAATATTTTGGCATTTATCCCAGTAAAAGGTTCATAATTGATTTATGTTGTAGAATCAGAATCACTTGACTGCTGAGATCAATAGTTATACAAAAAGTGTCTCTGGCTATTTGTAGTGCTTTTGATGAAAATGAAAACATATATTGGAGAATTAACATAACAGAGCAATACAAAACCCACCAATATTCAAAATATAAATATACACTGAAAAATGTGTCATTTTCTGTAGCCAGTTCTGGGATCTATGGTCTCCTGCCAGTCAAAATAATAAGGTCTGAAAGTCCTACTACAGCCACAGCACTAAATAGGGTCTGAGCACACTCCCTGATTGCTGATTGGACAGTAATGGCAAAGCAGCACCATGACAAAGTCAGCCTTCTACTGCCTCTCCCATCAACATGGCTATCATTAGATCCTACTGCAGTTATTATGTTCATGATTCAAAGAATATCATATAAAAATACAGTCTATATACATATACAGGTATGGGGGTCATAATTCCAATTAATACCATGTACCGTATTTTCCGGCGTATAAAACGACTTTTCAACCCCTGAAAATCTTCTGAAAAGTCGGTTTATACGCCGGTGCGAGTGTCAGGGCGGCACTTTTTCGAGGGGCGGCGCGGCGCCGCCCCCCCTCCTCCTCCAGCAGACACTAAATACAGGGGTGGGCAGAGGGGTTGCTGTACCTTACCTGGCTCCGGTCCCACGACGCTCCGGTCCAAGAAGCGCGACTGCTCCTTCTTTCAGTTCGGCCGCTCTATGGTCACGCGCCCGCTCGGCTCCGCCTCCTCACCGGTGATTGGGCGCCAGCACACAGGCGACCAATCACCGGCGAGGAGGCGGAGCCGAGCGGCCCAGTGAAAATCGAGCGGCCGAACTGGAATAAGGAGCAGCCGCTCCTCTCCCCCACTGACACTAACGATGGGGCACTATTCCTCCTCCACTGACACCAACAATGAGGCACTGTTCCTCCCCCACTGACAACAACAATGAGGCACTGTTCCTTCCCCACTGACAACAACAATGAGGCACTGTTCCTCCCCCACTGACAACAACAATGAGGCACTGTTCCTCCCCCACTGACACCAACGACGAGGCACTGTTCTCCCCACTGATACCAATGATGGGGCACTATTCCTCCCCCACTGACACCAATGATGGGGCACTATTCCTCCCACTGACACCAATGATGGGGCACTACTTCTCCTCCCCACTGACACCAACGATGGGGCACTATTCCTCCTCCCCACTGACACCAATGATGGGGCATTATTCTCCCCACTGACACCAATGATGGGGCACTATTCTCCCCACTGATACCAATGATGGGGCGCAATTCCTCCCACTGACACCAACGATGGGGCACTATTCCTCCAACTGATACCAATGATGGGGCACTATTCCTCCCACTGACACCAATGATGGGGCACTATTCTCCCCACTGACACCAATGATGGGGCACTATTCTCCCCACTGATACCAATGATGGGGCGCAATTCCTCCCACTGACACCAACAATGGGGCACTATTCCTCCCACTGATACCAATGATGGGGCACTATTCCTCCCACTGACACCAATGATGGGGCACTATTCCTCCCACTGATACCAACGAGGGGGCACTATTCCTCCCACTGACACCAATGATGGGGCACTATTCCTCCCACTGACACCAATGATGGGGCACTACTTCTCCTCCCCACTGACACCAACGATGGGGCACTATTTCTCCTCCCCACTGACACCAATGATGGGGCATTATTCTCCCCACTGACACCAATGATGGGGCACTATTCTCCCCACTGATACCAATGATGGGGCGCAATTCCTCCCACTGACACCAACGATGGGGCACTATTCCTCCAACTGATACCAATGATGGGGCACTATTCCTCCCACTGACACCAATGATGGGGCACTATTCTCCCCACTGATACCAATGATGGGGCGCAATTCTTCCCACTGACACCAACGATGGGGCACTATTCCTCCCACTGATACCAATGATGGGGCACTATTCCTCCCACTGATACCAACGAGGGGGCACTATTCCTCCCACTGACACCAATGATGGGGCACTATTCCTCCCACTGATACCAACGATGGGGCACTATTCTCCCCACTGATACCAATGATGGGGCACTAGTCCTCCCACTGATACCAATGATGGGGCACTATTCCTCCCACTGACACCAATGATGGGGCACTATTCCTCCCACTGATACCAATGAGGGGGCATTATTCCTCCCACTGACACCAATGATGGGACACTATTCCTCCCACTGACACTAATGATGGGACACTATTCCTCCCACTGACACCAATGATGGGGCACGATTCTTCCCACTGACACCAATGATGGGGCACTATTCCTCCCACTGACTAATGATGGGGCACTATTCCTCCCACTGACTAATGATGGAGCACTATTCCTCCCACTGATACCAATGATGGGGCACTATTCCTCCCACTGACTAATGATGGGGCACTATTCCTCACACATTGACACTAATGATGGGGCACCATCATTGGTGTCAGTGGGAGGAATAGTGTCCCATCATTGGTATCTGTGTGAGGAATAGTGCCCCATCATTGGTATCTGTGTGAGGAATAGTGCCCCATCATTGGTGTCAGTGAGAGGAATAGTGTCCCATCATTGGTATCAGTGGGAGGAATAGTGCCCCATCATTGGTGTCAGTGGGAGGAATAGTGCCCCATCATTGGTGTCAGTGGGAGGAATAGTGCCCCATCATTGGTGTCAGTGGATGAAATAGTGCCCCATCATTGGTGTCAGTGGGAGGAATAGTGTCCCATCATTGGTATCAGTGGGAGGAATAGTGCCCCATCGTTGGTGTCAGTGGGAGGAATAGTGCCCCATCATTGGTGTCAGTGGATGAAATAGTGCCCCATCATTGGTGTCAGTGGATGAAATAGTGCCCCATCATTGGTGTCAGTGGGAGGAATAGTGTCCCATCATTGGTATCAGTGGGAGGAATAGTTCCCCATCGGTGTCAGTGGGAGGAATAGTGCCCCATCATTGGTGTCAGTGGATGAAATAGTGCCCCATCCTTGGTGTCAGTGGGAGGAGTAGTGCCTCATCATTGGTATCAGTGGGAGGAATAGTGCCCCATCGTTGGTGTCAGTGGGAGGAATAGTGCCCCATCATTGGTGTCAGTGGATGAAATAGTGCCCCATCATTGGTGTCAGTGGGAGGAGTAGTGCCTCATCATTGGTGTCAGTGGGAGGAATAGCACCCCATCATTGGAATACCATACTGAAATAGCATACCATATTGAAATCAAATCTGATGTTTTTTTATTTGGTGTGCGTTGGAAGAGGGGTAGTCTTATACGGCGAGTATAGCTCAAACCCTATATTTTAACAGGAAAAGTAGGGGGTCGTCTTATACGCCGGAAAATACGGTAAATGCAACTGTTGGGTCCCTGTGTACATCTTTCTGTTAGAGGGTAGTTTCAAAGCATATTCATATACAACCTTCCTCTTTAAGCTTTGTGCAAACTAGGAACTTTTAGAAAGGTTATACAAATGCCTGTCAGATCTCAAGTGACACTAGAAATTCTTTAGTTTCAGATGATGTCTATTTTCCTTGAGGGTCCATTTACACTTTTTATGTTGTGCCAATGTGTGAATCAATGTGTGTTGCCATAATGCATGGAAATGCAACTGCTGTATGTGCATTGTGGTGTAATTCACTCCAACTCACTACACACTGTACAGTAGAGTGCAATGCATGACACACTTCAACATGCCACAATGTACTTACTATGCGTTGTGGTGCACAGTGCTGCTTAAAAAAGAGTCATGTGTGTTTTTTATCCATTGTGGCGTGTTGGCAGCTCATTCATAATGAAAGGGGTGCCCTAATGCAGCACATGTTAACACGCATTAATGCACCACAAGGGATCACTTAAGTGTGATCGGGCCTTTAATCTTATTTTAGTTGGACAAGTAAGCCCAAACATGACTAGAAAAAAGAGTGGATAATGGAAAACAGTATATTATTATTATAATACAGGATTTATATAGCGCCAACAGTTTGCACAACACTTTACAATATGTTATATAAAACAAGAATTTTACTGCTAAGTATGAAAGCCTTTAAACTATTATTTAGTTGACCAGCAAATCACTTTCATGCTCATTATTTTTAATTTATATACCTATTATTATATTATATACATTATATATTATTATTATATTATAATGTTAAAATAAAATGAGGTCAGTTCTTAAGTTGGAAGGATTTAGGAGTTTGCCCAGAGAACCAATAAACAGCAAGGCACAGCAAAACTTTGGCCAGCCATATTTTTGGTTTGGCTGAAAATTCAAGAATAGGAAAAGTACATGTATAACCTGTGGTGTAGCTTTACCTTTTAATATATATTGCCATGTGTACAATTGCTTACTGTAGGTGTTTTACGGATTTTGAAAGAACAGCTTGACTATATTACAACTGAAATCCAGACAAATGCAAATATATATGAATTGTAAGGGGATCTACTTGCAATTCTTTCTCCATTTTTTCTTTTTTAATGTGACTTTAACATGACTATGTTGTACTGTTTCATAACAGCATGTGCATTTTGTAGCATCTCTTAAGCATGTTATTTATAGGATTTGTGTTATTTCAATTGTTTACCTTGAAGCCGCCTGAAAATGCCCTCTCCCTGATTTGTTAAATATTTGTTTGGCATGTAGATGTACATGAGCCCCTTGGCAGTACCTGGCTTATTATGCCCTAATAGTTTGCAATTGTCCTTGAAATTCAAAATTAAATAAAATTCACCTACTAGAGACCTCAATGAGGCTCCTGATAAGTTTGATGGACTGCAAACTTGACAAATTCAGGTCAGCAAACCTCAAAGTGCACTAAGCTTGGGTTTGCCAAGCTTAAATTTTGGGTTCAGGCAGATTATCCCAAATGGGGTTCATCCCCATTCCTTAGCAAGTAAGAATTGCAAGGAAACATAAAACGTAGGAACACTTATAGCGACATAAAATAAAACAAGCTTTTAAATAAATTTTACAATAGTTTGCAATTGTCCTTGAAATTCAAAATGAAATAAACTTAACCTATTATAGACCACAATGAGGCCCCTAATAAGTTTTATGAACTGTAAACTTGAAAAATTCAGGTCAGAAAACCTCAAAGTGCACTAAGCTTGGGTTTGCCGAGCTTAAATTTGGGGTTTCGAGCAGATTACCTTAAATGTGGTTAGCAAGTAAGAATGGCAAGGAAAGATAAAACGTAGTAACACCTATAGCAACATAAAATAAAACAAGCTTTTAAATAAATTTGAGTTTACAGTTAGACATAAAAAGCAAAAAAAAAACAAAAAACAAATCTAACTGGCTCTTGATGCTGACCAGGCACGTTTTTTTCCACATATATATATCATGAGAAATTTCAATATCCATAGAAGACTCTGGACTAACACAGAAACTGTTATGCACCACTCACATTGAAGAAAAGGGATGGGGAGGTTGCTGCTTCAGTTTCAAATTACCTCTAACATGGTAGTGTGTTTATGAAAATAATACTTAATGCCATTTGCACCCTCAAGTTGTCCACTTTATGGAAATAGATCTTGCAGAGGATAACAAGGTGGCTTCCTCCAGGAACCAGAAGCAATGCCAAATCCTAAATAGACAGCTGATCTGTGAAGATAGCTTCTACACTGTGCTAACAGGCTTTGCAGAGTACATGCCATGACGTCAACACACTAAGAGGTTATCCAATCTAAAAGGGACCATAAGTATAAATTATAAAAATAGAAATGCAATTACAAAACAGTACATATAATCTACAGTATGTATATACACTATATTGCCAAAAGTATTGGGACGCCTGCTTTTACACACACATGAACTTTAATGGCATCCCACTCTTATTCCATAGGGTTCAATATTGAGTTGGCCCATCCTTTGCAGCTATAACAGCTTCAAATCTTCTGGGAAGGCTGTCCACAAGAGTGTGTCTATGGGAATGTTTGACCATTCTGCCAGAAGCGCATTTGTGAGGTCAGGCACTGATGTCGGACTAGATTCTCCTCTCTAGTACATCTCAAAGGCATTCTACTGGGTTGAAGTCAGAACTCTGTGCAGGCCAGCCAAGTTCTTCCCCCCCAAACTTGCTCATCCATGTCTTTATGGACCTTGCTTTGTGCACTGGTGTGCAGTCATGTTGGAACAGGAAGGGGCCATCCCCAAACTCTTTCCACAAAGTTGGGAGCATGAAATTGTCCAAAATGTCTTAGTATGTTGACGCTTTAGAGTTCCCTTCATTGGAACTAAAGGGCCAAGCCTGACCCTAAAAAACAACCCCACACCATAATCCCCTCTCCACCAAACTTTACACTTGGAACAATGCTGTCAGGCAAGTACCATTCTCCTGGCAACTGCAAAACCCAGACACGTCCATTGGATTGCCAAACAGAAAAGTGTGATTGCTCACTCCAGAGAACACATCTCCACTGCTCTAGAGTCCAGTGACGGTGTGCTTTACACCACTGCATCCGAAGCTTTGCATTGCACTTGGTGATGACAAGGCTTGGATGCAGTTGCTCGGCCATGGAAACCCATTCAATGAAGCTCTCTATGCACTGATGTTGTGCTAATCTGAAGGCCACATGAAGTTTGGAGGTCTTTAGCTATTGACTCTGCAGACAGTTGGCTACCTCTGCGCACTGTGCGTTTCAGCATGTGCTGACCCAGATCTGTCATTTTACGTGGCCTACCACTTGGTGGCTGAGTTGCTGTTGTTCCCAGTTGCTTCCACTTTCCTATAATACCACTAACAGTTGACCATGGAATATTTAGTAGCAAGGAAATGTCACGGATGGACTTCTGCACAGGTGGCAACCTATCACAGTACCACGCTTGAATTCACTGAGCTCCTGAGAGCATCCCATTCTTTCACAAATGTTTGTAGAAGCAGTCTGCATGCCTAGGTGCTTGATTTTATACACCTGTGCCCATTGAGGTGATGGTAACACCAGAATTCAATGATTTGGAGGGGCATACCAATACTTTTGACAATATAGTGTATGTAGAGAGAGAGGGAACAAGAGAACTTTACCAACAAGCCCTCTTCAAATTCTTCACATAGAACTCTTCTTCACATACAACCATGTGGCAAAGGATGTATGAATGATGCCATGAGCCTGGGAAACCTTAATGCAGGCATTACATACTAATTGAGGGTGTGGCATTCTTGCAGTTTCTGAAGTGGACTTTCCTCTGCCTGGTGCCTGGAAAAGTATATGTGTGCAGCTGATGACAATTTGACCATGTTGACATCCATCTGCTCATGATCTGTCAGTGGAATATGGATGTACCCCTGATACTGTTGGTTGACTTAGTCCACATACTATTCTAGAGGTAGTTTGAGTGGATCTGAGTCTCAAACTATAAAGGGTCACTGGCAACATCATCATCCAAGGAACTGCCTGGCTGCATGCAGTGATTGGGCTGAAATGTCCTCTATGAGGCTGTACAGTAGGATCTCTGTGCAGCCGGTATCTGTGCCAGAAACGGATATCCCGCATGGTATCCAAATATGTACATGAGGCAAAAACACAACCATAGCAGCACCAGCTGCTGCTAAACCTACTACTAGAACATTTACCAAAATTTCTTCAGCCATTGTGAGCCACACGAGTGTTCCTTACAGCACCTCTCCACCCAGCTGGTGCAAAATGTTCTAATACATGCATTCCATCTTCAAAAGAAAAATTGCTTTTCAATCATAACAAATAATAAAATTACATCTACTTAATTTGTCCAAACATTGTTTTCACCCGTTCAGTTGCATAATGCTACATCATTTTTTTAAATGAATATTTAGTAATTGTTTAATTTTTCCACAAGCCTAGCTACGTTACTTGTTTTCTTCTCAAGTGATTAAACACAGACAATTAACACACAAAGGAAATTCCCTAATTAAAGCTGATGTTTACCATATTTTTTAGATATAGCACCGTATACATTAGTTAAGTGTAATGGTGTGTATCCTATTACCTGAAGGTGGCTGCTTCTGGTAAAAAAATCTTGCAGTGCCTCCTTCAGGGCTGCAAGATACCATCCTGAGCCCAGAGACTGTAAAGCAAGGTGAATATTCACCTAAATCCCTGCAGTGAGTAGGAACAGATAGTGTTTCCAATTAATTTGCCTGAAACAGTCTCTGGGGTGGATTATTGAAACAATATGGATGACCGAGTAAGTAACAAGGACAGAAAAACTTTTGTCTGTTTGATTGTTTTCTGTTCTCTCACTTGTCATGATTTAATTGAATCGTATTTATTTTTTCAGAAACTATATGGGCAGACAGTACAATTACAATATAATTTATTACAGGAGAAATCAGAGGACCCTGCTCGTTGGAGCTTACAACCTAAGAGGGAGGATCAAGAGATACAAAAAGGTAATAACTGTGGGGGATGAGCAGATAAAGTGGAAATACAGTTGTTAGGTGGGAGCAGTTTTATTTGTTTCCAGTCTTTTCTACACCATGTTCCAAATTATTATGCAAATGATATTTTTCTAATTTACCTAAATAATTGATGTAAATAACAGTCAGCATAATTCTCATGTTATCAACTATTAAGAGTACAATTCAAATGTTATTGAACAAACCTCCTAATGATAACAGGATTTTTTTAAAACATAAAAAACTTACAATGCACTGTTCCAAATTATTACTCACAGTAAGTTTTAAAACACTTTATAGGTTGTAAAGAACTGAAAATTGTCATTTGTTGTGTTTGCAGCATATTTACTGAAATCAAAAGCTATTTCAATCAAACTTTTAACAACATTTTAACTTTTTAAATATTTTAACAGGTCACGTTACATTTTAACATAGGGACCCTTATTTGATAGCAGCTTCACAAGTCTTGCATCTATTGAACTTGTGAGTTTTTGGACAGTTTCTGCTTGAATTTGTTTGCAAGATGTCAGAATAGCCTCCCAGAGCTGCTGTTTGGATGTAAACTGCCTCCCACCCTCATAGATCTTTTGCTTGAGGATGCTCCAAAGGTTCTCAATAGGATTGAGGTCAGGGGAGGATGGAGGCCACACCATGACTTTCTCTCCTTTTATCCCCATAACAGCCATTGATGCAGAGGTATTCTTTGCAGCATGAGATGGTGCATTGTCATGCATGAAGATGATTTTATTATGGAAAGCATAGTTCTTCCTTCTGTACCAGGGAAGAAAGTGGTCAGTCATAAACTTCACATACTTTGCAGAGGTCATCTTTACACCTTTGGGGGCTCTAAAGGGGCTGACCCGCTCTGTTCTCATGATTCCGGCCCAAAACATGACTCCACCACTGCCTTGCTGACGTCGCAGCCTTGTTGGAACAGGGTGGCCGTCCACCAACCATCCACTACTCTATCCATCTGGACTATCCAGAGTTGCACGGCACTCATCAGTGAATAGCACCGTTTGAAAATTAGTCTTCATGTATTTTTCTGCCCAATGCAGCCATTTCTGCTTGTGAGCATTGGTTAGTGGTGGCCGAATAGAAGGTTTATGCACAGTTGCAGGACTCTGGAGGACTCTACACCTTGATGTCCGTGGGATTCCAGAGGCACCAGCAGCTTCAAATATCTGTTTGCTGCTATGTAATGGTATTTTAGCAGCTGCTCTCTTGATCCGATGCATGGATCTGGCAGAAATCTTCCTCAATGTGCCTTTATCTGCACCAACCCGTCTGTGCTCTGAATCAGCCACAAATCTCTTAATAGTGCGAAGATCATGCTTAAGTTTTCGTGAAATATCTAATGTTTTCATACCTCGTCCAAGGCATTGAACTATTTCACTCTTTTTGGCAGCAGAGAGATCCTTTTTCTTCCCCATATTGCTTGAAAATGGTGCTCTGCTTAATAATGTGGAACGCCCTCCTTTAGTAGTTTTTCCTTAAATTGGGCTCACCGGCCAATCTAATTATCACAGGTGTCCGAGATTGTTTTCAGTGATAAAAAGAGCCCTGACACACAATGCCATCCATGAGTTAAACTGAAAAACAAAATATTTCATCTTTGTGACACTTAAATAGAATTTGCATAATAATTTGGAACGAGGTGTAAGTTGTCCCGGTCTCCTGGTGGCATCCAGGCAAAAGAGCACCTTTCTGTGTACATAGTTCCAATGCATGCTTATGAGGACACTGGTTTTGCCCTTCTGGTACAGGCATAATTCTCTTATTTCACTTTTTTGTTACTCAAGTTTATATTTCTGCACAATAGATCTCATATTTCTGCACAATAGATCTTTAGAATGACATTTGCATGATTCATATATATAGCAGCCATACAATTTTGACTTCACTTTTCTACTTGGTTTTGCTCAGTGCTCACCCTTATATATTACTTGGAGAGCACAGACATTCCAAATTTTACTGATGTGTTGTTATGTAAGCCCCCCTCCCATCCTCCAAAAAATGTTAAAAAGAAAATTATGTTCTTGGGTGCTGGCATTCTCCTGGATGGGAAACTCATGAAGTCAGAGAGGGCCCCTGAGGGACTCATTCAATGTAGGGCTGGTTCACAGTGATGTCATCACTTTTGGACGTGTTTGAGCTTTGGGAGTGTCTGGTTAGTGGTGCTGGAGTGTGAGCCCATAGCTTTCTGTGAAATTTATGACACACTGACACTATTTCTGCCTATATGAGTGCACCTTTTAATTTTTAATAAAATGTTCATAAGCGATACTTGATAGCCTCTTGTTCCATGCATGTGGGGTTTCCATTTTGATGAATCCACCTGTGATCTGGATTCATTAATAAGGGCAAAAGTCTGGCCTGAATTATAACAAAGCATTTCAGACCTTCCGGTAATATTGGGGGTTGATTTTAACAGTGAGCTGCTCTCCTGTGGGAAGGAAGATCTTCATTTTTATCTTGTGTTTAATCGTGGATTTATAGATTTATATACTATATTTATGATGGATGTTTTGTATATTTTCTGGTATGATATTCACATGTTTATATGTGCATGGGTTTAAGTAGGCTCTCCTTTGCTACTGCTTTCACCTTTTGAGGTACAGAGCAACTTCTATAGCTTCTAGACTGCGTTAGCTCAGATCTAGCTGTTCCCAAGCTGTGTGGGGACCTACAGTATGGCTGGGCTGCCAGAATGAACAGCTCTTAGTCTCATAAAATGCTCTGAAAATTGTGGGCCTAACCACTTTATTACATGTCACATTCTTCACCAGGTAGGATACCCAGGGTGCTAATGGCAGCCTTAAGGTAGACCTCCACAAGATTGAACCTTGTGAGCCCACTGCTTATAAATTGACGGCATACCATGTATCTGGCAAAGTCTGCCATGTCAGATTTGGGTGATGTAGTGTAATATAGAGTAGCAATGATGGTTGTAGCACTACCCCCTTAGGAGTTGCTGAGTTTTTGGGTCCCCCCTACAGTCCTTCACAGCTAGGCAATACGTATTTTCCATTCAGACTTGTACCAGGAGACAGAAACCAGTCCTTGAGCTTTGTTTTTGAAGTTTTATTAGGGGATAGGCTAATTGGTGTATGGGATACCCAAGGGAATGGCACCTAAGAACAAACTTCCTGAACTATATTACAAGCCTTTACACAGAAATCCTCTCCTGGAGAGCTAGCCAGCATCTCCCAATGTACCTCTCCAATCCCAGATGCTCCTCAGTCCGGCTGTATGGAGGAATCCCTGGACAGAGGATACAGTAGTAACTACCAGAAGGGCAATGGTCTCAGCTTTAGAGCGAGTTAGGTTTCCCACCCAAGTGCTCTCTCCTCTCTCTGGCCCAGGGGGTGTAGGTGTACTCACTGAGTCCTTCTCTTGTGCTGCTGTTGGGTTGGTGGCCTTTTGGCTGGTCAGCTCCTTCCCTGCCGCCAGGTGGTCCTCTCTCAGGGGGCCAGTGAAGTCCAAAGCTTTCCTCCTCTCCAGCATCACTTCTAGAGGGGAGCCCCTTTCTGCCTAGGATCCTTCCCAGGCTCCTGCACCCCAGCCTCACTCTTCCTCCTCCTCCCACTCCTGCCACTGAGCATGCTCTCTTACTTTTAAGGGTTGTCCTTGCCCCTTTCAAGCCTCCTGTTGGGGAGTGGCCAGGTTCCCTCAAAGGTACAAGCCAGCCACTCCTCGGATCCACCCACTGCCTCTACACCTTCCTCCAAAGCTCTATAGCAGGGGGAAATTCCAGAGGGGCTGGCCTGCAGAGCCTCTTAGCCCTGACCAAAATTTGACCCCACTTGGGCTATTACACCTAGGCTGCTGCTGCTCAGCCCCATCTAACCATTGGAGTCTAGCTCCCCCTACCCACCTATGAGGGTGCTACATGGTTAAACCAGGAAAAGGTATACAACCAATGCTATGACAGAATGAGACTCTGTTGCTGTCAGGAAGGAGATCACTAACCTGATGAGGTGGTTTGGCTTGACTCACGACACCCAAGTTTATTCTCTCTGTAACCTGTGGCTCTGCTTAATAGGTAGAAGAATAACAGGTTTGTCACATTCATAAGGAGTCACATTAGTACCAAGCAGCTGATGCTGTAAAGGAATGCCATTGTTGCCAGAAGTATCAGAGGTAACTGAGGATTAGAAATTCTGGTTTAAGCCCTGCTTCACGCTGCGTGGACTGGTTGTGGGAGTGGGAATTGCATCTGTTCCTGCACCTGCAACCACCCACTGTCAAATCATGCTGCGTTTACGGGAAGAGTGGTTCTGCCACTCTGAATGGCACTCCCATGTATCTCAGCCTGCAGCATGTTTGCGGGTGTGGGAACTGCAGGCAGGGCAGCCCATTCAGATGAATGGGCTACCGTGCCCGTGCAGATGTGGCCCACATGGCCCGCAAAAGTATGAACCAGGCCTAAAGGACTCACCTTTTGTAAAATTTTTTTTTTTTTTACTCTGCAGCCTGTAAAGCACTGCACTTGCAATCAGCAAAGAAGGTTTTCATAATGTTTTTTGTATCTATACACAAATGTTTTGCCTTTCAATTCAATCTTCAACTGAATGGGTTGTTTTACAAGGTGAAGGTTCATATATACCTTAATTTCTGGGAGCAAAGGACACCATATTTTCTATACTCTACCAGCAGCAGACATTTATGATACAACCCTCACTGAATTAACAAACCTCTGTTTGTTTAAAGTGTATGTTACCCCAACATTTCATATTCCTGGTAGGTGCCTGCTGTACCATGTGCTTGTATGAACAAGTATCCTTTTCTATTTGCATTGTTTACTTTGTGTGAAATACTGTGTATTCTGCCAGTCCCCTTGCTTTCTATTTCAAACTGACCATGCTAGGCATGGAAGCACAGCCATTCCAGTGTGGTCAGTTTTCTTCTTTGCATTCTACTTACAGTAGGAGCATAGCCTGCCTGTATTCCTGTGGTCAGACTTGTGTGTATTTCTATTTTAAAATGAATAAAACTGTTACCAAAGAATAGTCTATGCAGATAAGGAGCATCTGTAGGTAAAAACAAACTATACAACTTTGACAACAGTTGAATAATGCCCCTGCTATAGGTGTAGCCCATTTACATCCCTCATGAAGCCTGACTGGAAAACCTCTGGGATGATTCTAAGAGACACCTAGCTGTTACTATTCACCTTTGTCGTTACAGGCATGACCCCTTAAATGCTGAGCTCAGAGCTGCTGCATCAGGGGAGAGAAAGCATATACGAAGAGGTTTAAAGCAGAAAAAGAGTTCACTCCCATGATGGTGAAGGTGAACAGTAACAGCTGGGCATCTCTTAGCAATGTCCTAGAAGTTCTCCAGTCAGGCTTCATGTGGTACATAAATTGCCTACATCTATAGCAAGGGCATTATTCAACTTTGGTCAACCTACAGTTTGTTTTATTCTCCAGACGCTCCTCATCTGTATAGACTATTGTTTGGTAACAGTTTTATTCATTTTAAATTAAAAATGCAAGGCAAAATGTTTGTGTGTGTGTATATATATATATATATTGTGGCAGTGCGGTATCCTGCCACATTGGAAATCACAGTGGTGACCCAGGATTCTCAACTATACAGGTTGAGGGGCTCCAGGCAGTTCTCGTAATGCAGAGGAAACTGGTTTATCGGTTTCCTCTTTGGTTTGTAAAGCCTGTTATGGAACCTGCGGCCTGGAGATTTCTAAGAGATTTGGGAGGGATGAAATCTCCAAATCCTGGGTCCAATTTTTGAGAGCAGCCAGCACACTGATTGCGCAGGTGTGTGCAGGCCTTTTTGTAGGGGCCCAAACCATGATTCTGGGTTGCACCCCGGCAGACAGGAGTCAGGAGGGTTCCACCCTGGCAAACAGGAGGTCACTCCCTTGGAGTCAGGTGGGCTTCACCAAAGAGAGGTGGAAGTCAGAGTAGCTATGAGCTAGTGGTTAGCTGTGTGCAAAAAAAAGCCATATTTTGGAAAGAGTCTGCAGGGGACAGATGTAAATCTGTGTACAAGCCAGGAGGCTGAATATTCATTGCATTTGTTTGATGGTGGATACCCCTGCGTGTGAAGCATGTTATTGAACTTTCTTTTTTGAATAAAATTGGGCTAAAAGGCCTTTAAATAAGAAGAAGCGAGTTGCTGTGTGCTTTAAAAAGCTCTACCATTTTGATGCGAGCTCCCACAATATATATATATTTATATATATATATATATATATATATATATATATATATACACACACACACACAGTATATAGGCAGCTTTCTGGTAAAGGTGAACTACATGTAGCACCCTCCCAGTGTAGGATGCTAAGCAAATTAAGTTTTTGCCTACTTCTTTAGTCAAGGGAGCAGTTATTGTTTGCTCTGGTCTGTTCAGGGTTTCACAAGCTGAGAGTTTGACTGTTTCCCCCTGCTTCTGGAAGAAGTTTCCAGAATATGGGGCTGGGAGAGGCTAATGACCAACCTGAATATTTATCATGCCCTAGCCAATCTCTGGAGAGGAGTGTCCAGATGTCTGGGAAGGTGATAACTAGTCTGGAGCCCTGGAGAGAATGTTCTTTCCTCATCAGTGAGGGTTCTGAAGCTTATGGAGCTGCTGCCCCCTGAGGTACAAACAAACGGGAACTGCCCCAATCTACAGAATAACTCGCCTTTGCAGAATGAGTACATGGAAGGGCGATGCATGTCAAACAACAACAAACTAAAATTCCCAGGTTAACTTACCAACCAGCCTGCAACCAGCCAAATTGTCCTGTTTATCAGTTCACATAAAAAACAGGGGTTTTGTTTGCACACATTTGCAAATACATGTGTAAGCTACAGAGCCACTTCACAGCAACCAAGTATTTTCTGTAGTCCTAACTAGAAGTCCTAGAAGCAATGTAAGGGGGGGTTCAAACTGATGACCAATGTAAAGGGGAGTTTGCACTGACCACTACTGTAATGAAGACGTTACACTGACATCCAATGTCATAGAGGATTTTACATCAACGACCAGTACATTTCTACACTGGCCAGCAATGTAATGGGGAATTTGCACTGACCACCAATGTAATGGGGAATTTGCACTGACCACCAATGTAATGGGGAATTTGCACTGATCACCAATGTAATGGGGAATTTTCACTGATCACCAATGTAATGGGGAATTTGCACTGACCACCAATGTAATGGGGAATTTGCACTGACCACCAATGTAATGGGGAATTTGCACTGATCACCAATGTAATGGGGAATTTGCACTGATCACCAATGTAATGGGGAATTTGCACTGACCACCAATGTAATGGGGAATTTGCACTGACATCCAATGTAATAGAGGATTTTAATTTAACGACCAGTACATTTGTACACTGGCCACCAATGTAAGGGGGAATTTACACTGACCACCAGCAGAGTTGTTGGTGGCTGGAACCTCCTGAGGCATAGTATAACTATAAATGCCACTGCTATTTACATTGACATTGAATGCCACATTGCTGTCGCTATTTACATATGAATGCTGCCGTTATTTACATGTGAATAGTAACATGGTTGGCACATGTGAGTCACCTGTAAGTGGCAATAGGACAGAGCTGGGCAGCATAAGTGACAGCACTTCACAGTGACATATCGGACACAGCCTGGACAAAGACTTCCAGGGACAAGGGAGTGTAAAATAGTACTGTTGGCATGTATGGGGCAGCTGCTTTTGGCTCCACAACAATAACTGGAAATCGCAACCGTACTTGGAACTTCGGTTCCCATGCAGGCTGTGTTTTAAAAATAGTGCAGGAACTTCTTTCCAGCATGTCAAATGAATGGGCTCTCGTGCCTGCGCAAATCGCGGCCTGCATGACTGCACAAGTGTGAACCTAGCCTAAAGAAGCCCTTCAGACTTAAAATCCTAAAGGGAAATCTTGACAAGGTTTTACTTCAGAGTTCTTACATGTCTACAGAGTTTTCATGTTATTTCTATTTTCCTTCAGGTATTCTGGTATAATCTCCCAATCCCAAAATATTATTGTAGAAGAATCAGTTTGTATTTATCTTAATGTATGGTTGTGCTAGAAGTAATAGATTGCAAAGTGGAATCAGGGCTGATGAGAAAGTCTTTGTTCTGAGAAATATGTTGTTTAATGAAGTCAAATATAAACTAATGAGTTAAACACCATTTTTGAATTCATGATGAAAGTAATGACATGTAAGTATTTTCTGTTTTTCTGTTTCTGTTTAGTATTTCCTGTTTTTAGAAGACAGTACTATGTGTAGCTCTGGATGGAAGCCCCATTCGAGTAGTGCCCCATTACATTCCCTTGGCCATTAACTGACCAGCTCCCAGATCTGTGGCTTCAGACTTTGGCCCAACCCACCACACCCACAGGAAGTGGAGAGTCAATGTGATGGTGGCAGGGAATCTCAGAATAGAAAAGCCAAGAAGAAGGTGCAGTCTGGCACTGAGAGGATAACAGTGACCAGGGACTGAAAGCTGGGGATAGTTGTGCAGCAAATAGAGACCCACTAGGCACCAGGGAGATCCACAGGAAAAAGAGAGAGAGCAAAATGGGAGAGCTAGCAGGGGGACAGTATGTTCAACCCCCAGGGCTGGAAAAGCATGCTTGATGCTAAATTATGAGTTATTGACTGCACTGGTGACCAATGAGCTCCATTACTGCAATACAAAATTCTAGCCTTTGACACAGCAGGCTGACCTGGTGTAAAGCTGGACACTAACCATCAATTGTGCCACAGTGACAGTGTGGTCTGCCTTTCATTTGCCTACATCTAGGCAGGAACAGTGTGGCCCACATTGCATCTGCTACATGCAGCCTTCAGGGAACTGAATGCATCCAGCCCAGTGGTGTATATTCCATGTGTGCAGAGTGTGCAATGCACATGGGCCCACAAGGGCAGGGGGCCCACTGTGCCCTGTCACACTCTACCCACATAGAGCAAGGAAACATGCCAAATGTAATGTGCATTTTTGGGTCCCAGAAGCAGTGGGATATTTATTAGCAGGCTGCCTTTTTTTCATTTTTTTTTCATTTTGACACACAGGGGCGGTGGTGGCCGCCTATTTGCCAATTCTTAGCCTAAAGATCTGGAAGTGCCTGGAGGAGTGATATGCCTTCTCAGCTTGCTGTGCCTTGGTCTCTTCTGGATAAATCATAAGGGTGGAGGGCGAAGCTGCGAAGAGCGGCCAGGCTGCTGAGGACTGGAACCTCCTGGAGTCTGTCTGGTTGTGTCAGGTGCCTGGAATGGTGGGACTCAAGCCGACATGGTGTGACATACAGACGCCTGGATTCAGCAAGAGAAGAGACTGTCACTGTGCCCTTTGCTAAGCAAACTAGTAGTAGCAGCACTGTGGTCTTCTGCCCTGTCTTAAACAAGATAGTAGACTACTAGCTTGCTTAATCTAGGACAGCAGACCACAGTCTCTTCTTATCAAACAGTGCTTATTCTGCTAGCTTGCTTAACTACTTCCAATCAGTGCCACCTATCAGTGCAGCCTCATCAGAGCCCAACAGTGCAGCCCCATCAATACCCAGTAGTGCAGCCTCACAAATGCCCAGCAGTGCAGCCTCATCAGTGCCGTCTATCAGTACCCATCAGTGCCCCCTCATCAGTGCCGTCCCACCGGTGCCCATCAGTGCAGCCTCACTAGTGCCCATCAGTGTAGCTTCATCAGTGCCCATCAAACTTGCTGGTTATCGGCATTCCTTTACTCAGAGTGAAGAAAGGAGAGCCGGAAACCGGCAAGTCTGATAAGACACATTTACACTGATAATCAGAGCACTGATCATCAGTGCCCTGATGATCACTGCAGTACCATCAGTTCCAATCAGTGATACCTATCAGTGCCCATCAGTACAGCCTCACCAGTACCCATCTTTGCAGCCTATCAGTGCAAATCAGTGAACAAGAAAAATTACTTATTTGCAAAATGTTATAACAGAAACAAAGAAAAAACATTTTTTTCCCTAAATTTTCAGTTTTTTTTCATTTGTTTAGCAAAAAATAAAAAACCCAGTGGGGATTAAATACCACCAAAAGAAAGCTTTATTTGCGGGAAAAAAATGATACAAATCTAATTTGGGTACAGTTTTGCATGACCGAGCAATTGTCATTCACAATGCGACAGCGCTGAAAGCTGAAAATTGGATTGCGCAGAAAGGGGGTGAAAGTGCCCGATATTGAAGTGCATAATTCAGAGCAGCAGGCCACAGTATTTTACCAAACAAGTTCTGCTACTACTAGCCTGCTGCCCTGGATGGGTTAAGCAAGCTAGTAGCTCTTGTTTGCTAAGAGACTGTGACAAGTTATGTGATTTGGTCTTGGTGGGACACAGGCTGTGCTGCAGGCTGTATACTGACCTGACAACTTGTGAATCACTGTTGGACATGGTTTCACAGGTCACCACTGAACATCAGGTGGCAGGAACAGAGGAATACCTGAGGCTTGTGGCACACACATAAACACATATAAGTATGCTCTTTGCCAACAAGACTTACAGTGCCTTGAAAAGTATTCATACCCTCTGAAATTTTCCACAGTTTGTCTTCTTACAACCAAAAACGTAAATATATTTTATTGGGATTTTATGTGATAGACTAACACAAAGTAGCACATAAATGTGAAGTGGAAGGAAAATGATAAATGGTTTTCAATATTTTTTACAAATAAATGTGAAAAGTGTGACGTGCATTTGTATTTAGTCCCCCTGAGTCAATAGTTTGTAGAACCACCTTTCACTACAATTACAGCTCCAAGTCTTTTTGGGTCTCTACCAGCTTTGCACATCTAGAGAGGGACATTTTTGCCCAATCTTCTTTGCAAAATAGTTCAAGCTCTATCAGATTAGATGAAAGCATCTGTGAACAGCAATTTTCAAGTCCTGCCACAGATTCTCAATTGGATTTAGGTCTGGACTTTGAGTGGACCATTCTAACACATGAATATGCTTTAATCTAAACCATTCCATTGTAGCTCTGGCTGTATGTTTAGGCTTGTTGACCTGCTGGAAGGCGAACCTCCACCCCGGTATCCGCCCTGTATTTGGCTCCATCCACCTTCCCATCAATTCTAACCAGCTTCCCTGTTCCCGCTGAAGAAAAGCATCCCCACAACATGATGCTGCAACCACTATGTTTCACGGTAGGAATGGTGTGTTCAGCGTAATGTGCAGTGTTAGTTTTTTGCCACACAGAGCGTTTTGATTTTAGGCCAGAAAGTTAAATTTTGGTCTCATCTGACCAGAGCACCTTCTTCCATGTGTTTGCTGTGTCCCCCACATGGCTTCTCGCAAACTGCAAACAGGACTTCTTATGGCTTTCTTTCATCCCTGACTTGTCTGGTGTGTTCCTTGGTCTTCATGATACTGTTTGTTCACTAATGTACTCTAACAAACCTCTGAGGGCTTCACAGAACAGCTATATTTATACTGAGATTAAATTGCACACAGGAGGGCTCTATTTACTAATTACATGACTTCTAAAGGCAATTGGTTCCATTATATTTTAGTTAGGGGCATCAGAGCAAAGGGGGCTGAATAGAAATGTACGCTGCACTTTTCAGATATTTGTAAAAAAATGTTGAAAACCATTTATCATTTTCCTTCCACTTCACAATTATGTGCCACTTTGTGTTGGTCTATCACATAAAATCCCAATAAAATACAGTTGCGTTTTTGGTTGTAACATGACAAAATGTGGAAAATTTCAAGGGGTATGAATACTTTTTCAAGGCACTGTATCAAGCATATTGGTTGAACAGATTATTTTATTGATGTTCACAGTGTTGTTCTCTATCCACCAAGTGCATTTAGGTCAAGACCATTCACTAATGGTAAATAGAATGAACCACAGTCCTACTAATCTCATTGTATTGTTGAACAATTCTGCTGTGAGTAAATTGTTACCTTTATTGTTGACAATCCACTTAACAATTACTTTCTGAAGGTTTAATGTCTATAATATGCTTGAGGTGATTGTAGCCGTATTAGTGCATTTGCGACAGGAACAATTGAGTACTGTCCGTGATACTTTTTTTACTTGCACTAAAATACAATATTGAGGACAAGCTTTTGGGGAATGTCCCGTTCTTCAGGTCTAAGCAGTACTGAAACAAAGATTTAGCAGAATGTTAGAAGAGATGGTAAAAAACAAAAAAACAAAAAACAGAGATAAGACACAGCAAAAGCAAAGTCTGGAAGGGGGGGGGGACAACACTAACAGAGGCAGTCATGCTTGAGCTGATAGTCATAAAACTGTTGGATAATGATTGAGGAATCCCATGTCCAAATTCAGGCCGTTATCTCTTGTGTCAAATAGAATTATCAATCTTAGTTCAAAAGTTTTTCTTTCCTGAATGGATTTGAAATTTCCTTTAAAGAATGACAGAGGGGGTGGCAGAAGAGGAGCGGTTGGTAAGGTGGATGAGTCTGGCCGCTGAGTTCAGGATAGACTGAAGTGGGGATAGTCTGTGATGAGGTAGGCCGGTGAGAAGGGAGTTGCAGTAGTCCAAATGTGAAATAATGAGGCAGTGAACGAGTAGTTTAGTAGTGTCTGGGGTTAGGAACGTACATATTCTGAAGATGTTGAGGAGGTGGAGTCTGCATGAGTTTGCTAACGAATGGACATGGGGTTGGAAGGACAGGTTTGAGTCTAGAGTGACACCTAGGATTTTGGCTTGCGGGGTGGGACTGATGGTGGCGTTGTTGGTCATGATGGAAAGAGGGGGGGGCGTGGACTGGGGGGAAGATTAGGAGCTCGGTTTTGGAAAGGTTCAGTTTGAGGAAATGGAGTGACATCCAGTCTAATATGTCGTTCAGCAGGTGGGTGATACGGGCGGAGACTGAAGGGGTGAGGTGAGGGGTGGAGAGGTAAATTTACGCGTCATCAGCGTAGAGGTGATAGTTTCCATTCAGACTTGTACCAGGAGACAGAAACCAGTCCTTGAGCTTTGTTTTTGAAGTTTTATTAGGGGATAGGCTAATTGGTGTATGGGATACCCAAGGGAATGGCACCTAAGAACAAACTTCCTGAACTATATTACAAGCCTTTACACAGAAATCCTCTCCTGGAGAGCTAGCCAGCATCTCCCAATGTACCTCTCCAATCCCAGATGCTCCTCAGTCCGGCTGTATGGAGGAATCCCTGGACAGAGGATACAGTAGTAACTACCAGAAGGGCAATGGTCTCAGCTTTAGAGCGAGTTAGGTTTCCCACCCAAGTGCTCTCTCCTCTCTCTGGCCCAGGGGGTGTAGGTGTACTCACTGAGTCCTTCTCTTGTGCTGCTGTTGGGTTGGTGGCCTTTTGGCTGGTCAGCTCCTTCCCTGCCGCCAGGTGGTCCTCTCTCAGGGGGCCAGTGAAGTCCAAAGCTTTCCTCCTCTCCAGCATCACTTCTAGAGGGGAGCCCCTTTCTGCCTAGGATCCTTCCCAGGCTCCTGCACCCCAGCCTCACTCTTCCTCCTCCTCCTGACCATCAGATGAATGGGCTACCGTGCCCGCGCAGATGTGGCCCACATGGCCCGCAAAAGTATGAACCAGGCCTAAAGGACTCACCTTTTGTAAAATTTTTTTTTTTTTTACTCTGCAGCCTGTAAAGCACTGCACTTGCAATCAGCAAAGAAGGTTTTCATAATGTTTTTTGTATCTATACACAAATGTTTTGCCTTTCAATTCAATCTTCAACTGAATGGGTTGTTTTACAAGGTGAAGGTTCATATATACCTTAATTTCTGGGAGCAAAGGACACCATATTTTCTATACTCTACCAGCAGCAGACATTTATGATACAACCCTCACTGAATTAACAAACCTCTGTTTGTTTAAAGTGTATGTTACCCCAACATTTCATATTCCTGGTAGGTGCCTGCTGTACCATGTGCTTGTATGAACAAGTATCCTTTTCTATTTGCATTGTTTACTTTGTGTGAAATACTGTGTATTCTGCCAGTCCCCTTGCTTTCTATTTCAAACTGACCATGCTAGGCATGGAAGCACAGCCATTCCAGTGTGGTCAGTTTTCTTCTTTGCATTCTACTTACAGTAGGAGCATAGCCTGCCTGTATTCCTGTGGTCAGACTTGTGTGTATTTCTATTTTAAAATGAATAAAACTGTTACCAAAGAATAGTCTATGCAGATAAGGAGCATCTGTAGGTAAAAACAAACTATACAACTTTGACAACAGTTGAATAATGCCCCTGCTATAGGTGTAGCCCATTTACATCCCTCATGAAGCCTGACTGGAAAACCTCTGGGATGATTCTAAGAGACACCTAGCTGTTACTATTCACCTTTGTCGTTACAGGCGTGACCCCTTAAATGCTGAGCTCAGAGCTGCTGCATCAGGGGAGAGAAAGCATATACGAAGAGGTTTAAAGCAGAAAAAGAGTTCACTCCCATGATGGTGAAGGTGAACAGTAACAGCTGGGCATCTCTTAGCAATGTCCTAGAAGTTCTCCAGTCAGGCTTCATGTGGTACATAAATTGCCTACATCTATAGCAAGGGCATTATTCAACTTTGGTCAACCTACAGTTTGTTTTATTCTCCAGACGCTCCTCATCTGTATAGACTATTGTTTGGTAACAGTTTTATTCATTTTAAATTAAAAATGCAAGGCAAAATGTTTGTGTGTGTGTATATATATATATATATTGTGGCAGTGCGGTATCCTGCCACATTGGAAATCACAGTGGTGACCCAGGATTCTCAACTATACAGGTTGAGGGGCTCCAGGCAGTTCTCGTAATGCAGAGGAAACTGGTTTATCGGTTTCCTCTTTGGTTTGTAAAGCCTGTTATGGAACCTGCGGCCTGGAGATTTCTAAGAGATTTGGGAGGGATGAAATCTCCAAATCCTGGGTCCAATTTTTGAGAGCAGCCAGCACACTGATTGCGCAGGTGTGTGCAGGCCTTTTTGTAGGGGCCCAAACCATGATTCTGGGTTGCACCCCGGCAGACAGGAGTCAGGAGGGTTCCACCCTGGCAAACAGGAGGTCACTCCCTTGGAGTCAGGTGGGCTTCACCAAAGAGAGGTGGAAGTCAGAGTAGCTATGAGCTAGTGGTTAGCTGTGTGCAAAAAAAAGCCATATTTTGGAAAGAGTCTGCAGGGGACAGATGTAAATCTGTGTACAAGCCAGGAGGCTGAATATTCATTGCATTTGTTTGATGGTGGATACCCCTGCGTGTGAAGCATGTTATTGAACTTTCTTTTTTGAATAAAATTGGGCTAAAAGGCCTTTAAATAAGAAGAAGCGAGTTGCTGTGTGCTTTAAAAAGCTCTACCATTTTGATGCGAGCTCCCACAATATATATATATTTATATATATATATATATATATATATATATATATATATACACACACACACACAGTATATAGGCAGCTTTCTGGTAAAGGTGAACTACATGTAGCACCCTCCCAGTGTAGGATGCTAAGCAAATTAAGTTTTTGCCTACTTCTTTAGTCAAGGGAGCAGTTATTGTTTGCTCTGGTCTGTTCAGGGTTTCACAAGCTGAGAGTTTGACTGTTTCCCCCTGCTTCTGGAAGAAGTTTCCAGAATATGGGGCTGGGAGAGGCTAATGACCAACCTGAATATTTATCATGCCCTAGCCAATCTCTGGAGAGGAGTGTCCAGATGTCTGGGAAGGTGATAACTAGTCTGGAGCCCTGGAGAGAATGTTCTTTCCTCATCAGTGAGGGTTCTGAAGCTTATGGAGCTGCTGCCCCCTGAGGTACAAACAAACGGGAACTGCCCCAATCTACAGAATAACTCGCCTTTGCAGAATGAGTACATGGAAGGGCGATGCATGTCAAACAACAACAAACTAAAATTCCCAGGTTAACTTACCAACCAGCCTGCAACCAGCCAAATTGTCCTGTTTATCAGTTCACATAAAAAACAGGGGTTTTGTTTGCACACATTTGCAAATACATGTGTAAGCTACAGAGCCACTTCACAGCAACCAAGTATTTTCTGTAGTCCTAACTAGAAGTCCTAGAAGCAATGTAAGGGGGGGTTCAAACTGATGACCAATGTAAAGGGGAGTTTGCACTGACCACTACTGTAATGAAGACGTTACACTGACATCCAATGTCATAGAGGATTTTACATCAACGACCAGTACATTTCTACACTGGCCAGCAATGTAATGGGGAATTTGCACTGACCACCAATGTAATGGGGAATTTGCACTGACCACCAATGTAATGGGGAATTTGCACTGATCACCAATGTAATGGGGAATTTTCACTGATCACCAATGTAATGGGGAATTTGCACTGACCACCAATGTAATGGGGAATTTGCACTGACCACCAATGTAATGGGGAATTTGCACTGATCACCAATGTAATGGGGAATTTGCACTGATCACCAATGTAATGGGGAATTTGCACTGACCACCAATGTAATGGGGAATTTGCACTGACATCCAATGTAATAGAGGATTTTAATTTAACGACCAGTACATTTGTACACTGGCCACCAATGTAAGGGGGAATTTACACTGACCACCAGCAGAGTTGTTGGTGGCTGGAACCTCCTGAGGCATAGTATAACTATAAATGCCACTGCTATTTACATTGACATTGAATGCCACATTGCTGTCGCTATTTACATATGAATGCTGCCGTTATTTACATGTGAATAGTAACATGGTTGGCACATGTGAGTCACCTGTAAGTGGCAATAGGACAGAGCTGGGCAGCATAAGTGACAGCACTTCACAGTGACATATCGGACACAGCCTGGACAAAGACTTCCAGGGACAAGGGAGTGTAAAATAGTACTGTTGGCATGTATGGGGCAGCTGCTTTTGGCTCCACAACAATAACTGGAAATCGCAACCGTACTTGGAACTTCGGTTCCCATGCAGGCTGTGTTTTAAAAATAGTGCAGGAACTTCTTTCCAGCATGTCAAATGAATGGGCTCTCGTGCCTGCGCAAATCGCGGCCTGCATGACTGCACAAGTGTGAACCTAGCCTAAAGAAGCCCTTCAGACTTAAAATCCTAAAGGGAAATCTTGACAAGGTTTTACTTCAGAGTTCTTACATGTCTACAGAGTTTTCATGTTATTTCTATTTTCCTTCAGGTATTCTGGTATAATCTCCCAATCCCAAAATATTATTGTAGAAGAATCAGTTTGTATTTATCTTAATGTATGGTTGTGCTAGAAGTAATAGATTGCAAAGTGGAATCAGGGCTGATGAGAAAGTCTTTGTTCTGAGAAATATGTTGTTTAATGAAGTCAAATATAAACTAATGAGTTAAACACCATTTTTGAATTCATGATGAAAGTAATGACATGTAAGTATTTTCTGTTTTTCTGTTTCTGTTTAGTATTTCCTGTTTTTAGAAGACAGTACTATGTGTAGCTCTGGATGGAAGCCCCATTCGAGTAGTGCCCCATTACATTCCCTTGGCCATTAACTGACCAGCTCCCAGATCTGTGGCTTCAGACTTTGGCCCAACCCACCACACCCACAGGAAGTGGAGAGTCAATGTGATGGTGGCAGGGAATCTCAGAATAGAAAAGCCAAGAAGAAGGTGCAGTCTGGCACTGAGAGGATAACAGTGACCAGGGACTGAAAGCTGGGGATAGTTGTGCAGCAAATAGAGACCCACTAGGCACCAGGGAGATCCACAGGAAAAAGAGAGAGAGCAAAATGGGAGAGCTAGCAGGGGGACAGTATGTTCAACCCCCAGGGCTGGAAAAGCATGCTTGATGCTAAATTATGAGTTATTGACTGCACTGGTGACCAATGAGCTCCATTACTGCAATACAAAATTCTAGCCTTTGACACAGCAGGCTGACCTGGTGTAAAGCTGGACACTAACCATCAATTGTGCCACAGTGACAGTGTGGTCTGCCTTTCATTTGCCTACATCTAGGCAGGAACAGTGTGGCCCACATTGCATCTGCTACATGCAGCCTTCAGGGAACTGAATGCATCCAGCCCAGTGGTGTATATTCCATGTGTGCAGAGTGTGCAATGCACATGGGCCCACAAGGGCAGGGGGCCCACTGTGCCCTGTCACACTCTACCCACATAGAGCAAGGAAACATGCCAAATGTAATGTGCATTTTTGGGTCCCAGAAGCAGTGGGATATTTATTAGCAGGCTGCCTTTTTTTCATTTTTTTTTCATTTTGACACACAGGGGCGGTGGTGGCCGCCTATTTGCCAATTCTTAGCCTAAAGATCTGGAAGTGCCTGGAGGAGTGATATGCCTTCTCAGCTTGCTGTGCCTTGGTCTCTTCTGGATAAATCATAAGGGTGGAGGGCGAAGCTGCGAAGAGCGGCCAGGCTGCTGAGGACTGGAACCTCCTGGAGTCTGTCTGGTTGTGTCAGGTGCCTGGAATGGTGGGACTCAAGCCGACATGGTGTGACATACAGACGCCTGGATTCAGCAAGAGAAGAGACTGTCACTGTGCCCTTTGCTAAGCAAACTAGTAGTAGCAGCACTGTGGTCTTCTGCCCTGTCTTAAACAAGATAGTAGACTACTAGCTTGCTTAATCTAGGACAGCAGACCACAGTCTCTTCTTATCAAACAGTGCTTATTCTGCTAGCTTGCTTAACTACTTCCAATCAGTGCCACCTATCAGTGCAGCCTCATCAGAGCCCAACAGTGCAGCCCCATCAATACCCAGTAGTGCAGCCTCACAAATGCCCAGCAGTGCAGCCTCATCAGTGCCGTCTATCAGTACCCATCAGTGCCCCCTCATCAGTGCCGTCCCACCGGTGCCCATCAGTGCAGCCTCACTAGTGCCCATCAGTGTAGCTTCATCAGTGCCCATCAAACTTGCTGGTTATCGGCATTCCTTTACTCAGAGTGAAGAAAGGAGAGCCGGAAACCGGCAAGTCTGATAAGACACATTTACACTGATAATCAGAGCACTGATCATCAGTGCCCTGATGATCACTGCAGTACCATCAGTTCCAATCAGTGATACCTATCAGTGCCCATCAGTACAGCCTCACCAGTACCCATCTTTGCAGCCTATCAGTGCAAATCAGTGAACAAGAAAAATTACTTATTTGCAAAATGTTATAACAGAAACAAAGAAAAAACATTTTTTTCCCTAAATTTTCAGTTTTTTTTCATTTGTTTAGCAAAAAATAAAAAACCCAGTGGGGATTAAATACCACCAAAAGAAAGCTTTATTTGCGGGAAAAAAATGATACAAATCTAATTTGGGTACAGTTTTGCATGACCGAGCAATTGTCATTCACAATGCGACAGCGCTGAAAGCTGAAAATTGGATTGCGCAGAAAGGGGGTGAAAGTGCCCGATATTGAAGTGCATAATTCAGAGCAGCAGGCCACAGTATTTTACCAAACAAGTTCTGCTACTACTAGCCTGCTGCCCTGGATGGGTTAAGCAAGCTAGTAGCTCTTGTTTGCTAAGAGACTGTGACAAGTTATGTGATTTGGTCTTGGTGGGACACAGGCTGTGCTGCAGGCTGTATACTGACCTGACAACTTGTGAATCACTGTTGGACATGGTTTCACAGGTCACCACTGAACATCAGGTGGCAGGAACAGAGGAATACCTGAGGCTTGTGGCACACACATAAACACATATAAGTATGCTCTTTGCCAACAAGACTTACAGTGCCTTGAAAAGTATTCATACCCTCTGAAATTTTCCACAGTTTGTCTTCTTACAACCAAAAACGTAAATATATTTTATTGGGATTTTATGTGATAGACTAACACAAAGTAGCACATAAATGTGAAGTGGAAGGAAAATGATAAATGGTTTTCAATATTTTTTACAAATAAATGTGAAAAGTGTGACGTGCATTTGTATTTAGTCCCCCTGAGTCAATAGTTTGTAGAACCACCTTTCACTACAATTACAGCTCCAAGTCTTTTTGGGTCTCTACCAGCTTTGCACATCTAGAGAGGGACATTTTTGCCCAATCTTCTTTGCAAAATAGTTCAAGCTCTATCAGATTAGATGAAAGCATCTGTGAACAGCAATTTTCAAGTCCTGCCACAGATTCTCAATTGGATTTAGGTCTGGACTTTGAGTGGACCATTCTAACACATGAATATGCTTTAATCTAAACCATTCCATTGTAGCTCTGGCTGTATGTTTAGGCTTGTTGACCTGCTGGAAGGCGAACCTCCACCCCGGTATCCGCCCTGTATTTGGCTCCATCCACCTTCCCATCAATTCTAACCAGCTTCCCTGTTCCCGCTGAAGAAAAGCATCCCCACAACATGATGCTGCAACCACTATGTTTCACGGTAGGAATGGTGTGTTCAGCGTAATGTGCAGTGTTAGTTTTTTGCCACACAGAGCGTTTTGATTTTAGGCCAGAAAGTTAAATTTTGGTCTCATCTGACCAGAGCACCTTCTTCCATGTGTTTGCTGTGTCCCCCACATGGCTTCTCGCAAACTGCAAACAGGACTTCTTATGGCTTTCTTTCATCCCTGACTTGTCTGGTGTGTTCCTTGGTCTTCATGATACTGTTTGTTCACTAATGTACTCTAACAAACCTCTGAGGGCTTCACAGAACAGCTATATTTATACTGAGATTAAATTGCACACAGGAGGGCTCTATTTACTAATTACATGACTTCTAAAGGCAATTGGTTCCATTATATTTTAGTTAGGGGCATCAGAGCAAAGGGGGCTGAATAGAAATGTACGCTGCACTTTTCAGATATTTGTAAAAAAATGTTGAAAACCATTTATCATTTTCCTTCCACTTCACAATTATGTGCCACTTTGTGTTGGTCTATCACATAAAATCCCAATAAAATACAGTTGCGTTTTTGGTTGTAACATGACAAAATGTGGAAAATTTCAAGGGGTATGAATACTTTTTCAAGGCACTGTATCAAGCATATTGGTTGAACAGATTATTTTATTGATGTTCACAGTGTTGTTCTCTATCCACCAAGTGCATTTAGGTCAAGACCATTCACTAATGGTAAATAGAATGAACCACAGTCCTACTAATCTCATTGTATTGTTGAACAATTCTGCTGTGAGTAAATTGTTACCTTTATTGTTGACAATCCACTTAACAATTACTTTCTGAAGGTTTAATGTCTATAATATGCTTGAGGTGATTGTAGCCGTATTAGTGCATTTGCGACAGGAACAATTGAGTACTGTCCGTGATACTTTTTTTACTTGCACTAAAATACAATATTGAGGACAAGCTTTTGGGGAATGTCCCGTTCTTCAGGTCTAAGCAGTACTGAAACAAAGATTTAGCAGAATGTTAGAAGAGATGGTAAAAAACAAAAAAACAAAAAACAGAGATAAGACACAGCAAAAGCAAAGTCTGGAAGGGGGGGGGGACAACACTAACAGAGGCAGTCATGCTTGAGCTGATAGTCATAAAACTGTTGGATAATGATTGAGGAATCCCATGTCCAAATTCAGGCCGTTATCTCTTGTGTCAAATAGAATTATCAATCTTAGTTCAAAAGTTTTTCTTTCCTGAATGGATTTGAAATTTCCTTTAAAGAATGACAGAGGGGGTGGCAGAAGAGGAGCGGTTGGTAAGGTGGATGAGTCTGGCCGCTGAGTTCAGGATAGACTGAAGTGGGGATAGTCTGTGATGAGGTAGGCCGGTGAGAAGGGAGTTGCAGTAGTCCAAATGTGAAATAATGAGGCAGTGAACGAGTAGTTTAGTAGTGTCTGGGGTTAGGAACGTACATATTCTGAAGATGTTGAGGAGGTGGAGTCTGCATGAGTTTGCTAACGAATGGACATGGGGTTGGAAGGACAGGTTTGAGTCTAGAGTGACACCTAGGATTTTGGCTTGCGGGGTGGGACTGATGGTGGCGTTGTTGGTCATGATGGAAAGAGGGGGGGGCGTGGACTGGGGGGAAGATTAGGAGCTCGGTTTTGGAAAGGTTCAGTTTGAGGAAATGGAGTGACATCCAGTCTAATATGTCGTTCAGCAGGTGGGTGATACGGGCGGAGACTGAAGGGGTGAGGTGAGGGGTGGAGAGGTAAATTTACGCGTCATCAGCGTAGAGGTGATAGTTGAAGCCGTGGGAGTGTATCAGTTTGCCGAGGGAGGAGGTGTAGATGGAGAAGAAAAGGGGCCTGAAGACAGAGCCTTGGGGGACCCCAACAGAGAGGGGAAGAGAGGGGGAGGTGGTAGCATTATAGGTAACGCTGAAGGAGCGTTGGGATAGGTAGGAGGAGAGCCAGGAGAGTGCGGAGTCTCTGATGCCGATGGAGTGTAGTTTATTAAGGAGGAGGGGGTGGTCAACTGTGTCAAAGGCCGCGGAGAGGTCAAGTAGTAAAAGGACTGAGTAGTGGCCATTAGCTTTGGCGGTTAGCAGGTCATTAGTGATTTTGAGTACGGCGGTTTCGGTGGAGTGTAGGTGACGGAAGCCAGACTGTAGTGGATCGAGGAGGTTGTAGTCAGTGAGGTGGGCGCAGAGGTGATTGTAGACATGTCGGCACATGAATGGCATGGACCTGCACATTGGCGCACGTCCACGTACTTTCAGTTCCCAGAATGGCACCAAGCTACCTATTTAAAGGAAGTCCTAACGTGCTGATTGCTGAATATTCTTAGCTCTCTGTGATCCTTGTTCCTGTGCTTCCTGGTTACCCTGCTGCCTGATTTCCTATTACCGACTCGATCTGTTATTGGATTTCCCTTACTCTCTAATGATCGTGAGCCTGGCTTTCTGCTTGACCTTGCTCCTGCTTGATCTCCTATGCTTGATCCAGCTTGTCTCCAGACACTGTTCTTTCTACCTCTGCTCATCTGTGTATGACCCTGGTCTGACTGTTGAATACATCCTCTTCTCCAGACGTCTGAACTTGTATGACCGTGGTTCCAGCTGCCTGCTCCTTCAGAGCCTGGTTACCAGATCTGCCTTCCAGGCCCTGTCTGGCATTCCACACAATCAGTACATGGACTGTGTACCACTGCTGATTGTGAAGCGGACCCTTATCTGCATCAACCACCATCCCTACAGACCATCTCTACTGATCACCACCTGCTGTCCAGGTCCCAGCACCAGTACTAACCTGAGCCTCACACGTCTAGTCCCACATTTAGGTGTGTTTGGACTAAAGTCGCATGGGAAGCCCTGTCACCACTTTGGCCTCCACCAAGGTACGTGACAACATGGTTTTATGGGACCTTTACAGTATCATCAAAGAAGCAAATATGACACAGATAGACAATATGATTTAGGAGGGGAGTTTCACAGCTCCATGAAAACTGTGCTGTCAATCACTGTGATGCAGGGAAAGGAAAGGGTGGACACAGACAAAATATTTGATAACTGACAAGTTCTGGTATGCAAATTAGCTGATCTTCCATTGAAGGGAAATACTTCAAATATTGTTTTGCTTTTATTAGTTTAATCATTTTAATCAATCATCTTTTAAAACAATTGTATTAGTTGAGCATTTTACATCGATCAGTTTACAATACAAGCTTTAAATGCTTAGCTATTCAGCCAATAATGAGAAGTCAGTTCATACAATCAAGTTAACATTGAATTAAATGCTTTACAAGAGAGACCACAAATATCTCCTGAGTCTTCTAAGGCACTCTAGCTGATATTGCCATAGCCTGCTTATTTATTTGTTGATTTAATTCCTATCCTTTGGGCACACATGGCACAGCAAAGCAGAAAAACAGAATAAGGTAAAGAGCTGAGTGTGAAGCCTCCTGAGCCTGTGGGTACATGACGCAGATGGTTGTGTATGTGAGTGTATGTGTGCATAGAGAAAGGTAAGACTAGCACAGAGGACAGAAGGGAGCTTTGTGTGCTTTCTCATATCCAGCTCCGCTTACTTTCTATCTCTCAGTTAGATTTCAGGCATCATAAACATGCAGTGGCTCTTTTTGACTCTCTTCACTACTTACTATCATCAGGTAAGTTGTGCTGCATTCATATATTTTTCTTTAGCTATGTGTTTAACTTTACAGAGTTTATGCTGCCGAAAAAAAAAAAATGGAGAGGCCTATGGTAGGAGCAAACATAAGCTGCTGCTCTGAAGCTATGATGTTAAAGCTGCATTTCAGGCTTGCAGACTTGCCCAGATCACATAGTTCGAGGTGGGAGCTCGCTCTCAAGAATCTAACAGCAGTTTCTGAACCAATCTAACTAATTCACAAAACATTGTCACTACTTAACCATCAAATACAACCAAACTGAGCTTCATTCTCTAAATTAGTTATGGTGTTAGGGAAACCCATTTTAAACTAGACTTTATTTGCAAGTCTCTATACATTAAAATTATTATTTTTCATGTGACCCAGCATGAAGACATGGCAAACAGTGACACGACATCAGTTTACTGCATAGACTTCTCAAGCCTGTATGCTAAGAGTCATCCCATGTGTTGGACTTTGTTTTAGGTGGGGGTGAGGGAAGTCATTGGAGTGTCAGTTAGGCAAGTTAAACCCTCAGGTTCCAACACTATTTAATAGTTTATAACTTCAAATTTTTATCCCATTTGGCATGCACTGCAAATGTCAGAAGACACTCAATTATTGTTAGTGCTCAAGTCAAAGGGTGTTGTCATGTGGTATTTTCTATTCCCCTGCAGCTGCATCCCAATCCAATTTAAAATGCAGCGTTTGGCAAGTAAAGGCTGCCTATGACCTACTTTGCCTACAGTGCAGACACACTTCATTAGGACATACTGCATCCAACTGCAAGGAACACTGTGCAACGCACAGCAGGTCAAACCCAGCCTCTGCACTGTCATGAGTAGTGCTCCCTTAAAATCAATGGAATTTTGATGACCTGTGTTTGACGTGTTCCAAATGCATGTCAAGCACAGAAAAACAACACCTACTGACATGAGCCCTTATTTCCTTTAAAATGATATTTTAATACATGTGTATAAATTATAATATTGTATTTTATTGTGTTCTTGATATTGTTTGACACCTTTTAACAATATGGAATCATTTAGACTGTAAACTCTCACAAACAGGGCCCTCCTAACCTTCTTTTATGGATTTGTATTTAATGCCTAGTACCAGGGGGGGACTGACCATTTGGAAACTCAGGCACTGCCCGAGGGCCCGGGGTCAGTAGGGGGCCCCATGAGATGCCCCTGGTACCTTTTCCATAGGCTTTTTTGAGTTTGGGCAAGGACACAGGGGCCCCATGATCCCCTACTGCCCGGGGGCCCCATTAGTTGTCAGTCCGCCCCTGCCTAGTACACACTATGAGAAAATTGGATGAACGATCATCCAATTTTCCACAAAGGTGTGTATCGTGATGTACTGACAATGGTGTTTACCTTAGGTTCACACCTAAGCGTTTTCAGTTTTGCAGAAATGCACTACAGTCCATTTAACATGATTTCCTATGGGACAGGTTCACATCTCCACATTTTCACCAGGTGCGTGTTTTGGAAAAGGTCAGGGCATTTTTTTTGTTCTATAGACTTCAATGGAAATGCTGCAGAAAAGCATGTAGTGTGTTTTTGTTGTGGTTTTTCCACGTTTTTGATGCGTTGCAACAAGAATAAAAAAATGCATCAAAAACGCATGTACAAAAATGCAAAATGCACCACAAACCTCAATGCAGAAATGGATAGGTGTGAACCTAGGGTCAAGGATAAGTTCGCCTTTCGACCAAAAATAATAAATGCACATTTTCTGCAAGTAATCTTTCTGTAAGTAAATGCACATTTATCATTCTTGGTTGCAGGATCCTGGAAAGCATCACACCAGTGATCATTGCTAGTGCCATACTGGTCTCCTGCAGACCTGTCAGTATACAGTATCTACTTGCCTGTACGGGATGTACGGGCAAATAGATATACTGACAGGAAGAATCAATGCATGTGGAGTGCCGTGGTAGTTCATTGAGTGCTACAAGCTGACAGCCGCTAAGGCTGTTGGGACTTGTAGTTCATTCATTCACAGAAAACAGTGAACGAATGATGTGGCCGTGTGGACAGAGCCCTGCATGGCCATGCTGTTTTTAAACAGTGACAACTAGTACGGGGAACTTCTCTTCGTACTTCTGTCATAGGGAGGGGGGGGGGGGGGGGGAAGCAGCAGGCCGGAGCTGCAGCATTAGGAGCATGTCACATGGTCCACCCTAAAAACGGGTGGAACATGTAACATGTTCCCCAAGGTGAACTTATCCTTCAACTTGTACAAACATTCTTGACTGACAAAGGCAAATGTAGGCAAACATAACTGCTTACCAGCGTAGAAGAGTTGTTACCTGCTCCTGACCACATGTGCATTTTTTTTTCTCCATTCAGTTACTTCCATACGATTACTGTACACATTGGATAAAAATCGAACGTTGTATTCACTTACGCTAAAAATTTTCGAGCTTGCACCTTTGTTGTTTTTCACCTGAATAGTTAGAATTGGCTGTCGAAAGCACTACACTAAAGGACAGTTAACTGACTGATCGTTCCTTGCACTGAAACTTTCGTAAATGTTCTTATCGTGTATATGGGCCTTTACTATTCTGTCTCCCTTTATTTTGAGAAGAGCTGTGCAAACTGTTGGTGCTCTATAAATCATGTATAATAACCATTATTAAAATAATTTGTAAGTATAATGTAGAAATACTAGCTTATTTTTGGATTTGCCATAAATGTTCATGGGGAAAATAGAAAAGAAAATCTGGAGGATTTAATTTAGAATCAAACTGAGTAGCATGATAACGGGCACACACATTTACAGTCATTAATGGACCACCATGGCAAAAAACTATTATATTCTGTATATGAGTAATACTCATTTTACTCATCTAATTTTATTATGGTTTTATATAAATTCCATTTTTTTTTATTTTGCATGCAGTTTTGTTTTTATTTTCTCCATATCTACATGAAGATGTGGCTATTTATAAATAGAAAATTTCAACTTTTAGGATAAAAAGTGACTGTTGTAGGCACCGCTGGCAGTGTATTGCTTGTCCTAACCTCTTTCATATCATTGTATTGAACACCTTAGCATGTAGACATTGAGACAAATATAAATAAAGGTGTGCAAAATAAAAATTCATATACTCAATGCTTTTACCTTTATGAATTGCATAGAATTATCACGCTACAGTGTCTTTTAGGATAATGATCCCATTTATATCCACAAACGTAAGGCCCCATTCACACTTGAGAGTTTTGTAGCTCGAAACTTAAAGCTCCAGGACTCTTAACAACCACAAATCCATTAATTTCAATGGCCTCTGTTCACAGCTGATCATTTTGTTACCTCAAGAAAGTACATGAGATTCTTTTAGGCAGATTGGAGTGTTTTTGGCCCCACTGGCTTTAAAGGAAACACCTTACAACAAAGGAAAAACATACAACATGGGCGTTTTATGAGCATTTTGTCACTCCCTTTCAGGCCAAACAGCAACTCGCCACCTGAAAAACGAGTAACGTGTTTTTTTCTAGTGTTTTTTCGCTCATTTACCAGCCAAACAGCAGCTATCCACTCCTTATTTCCTCCCCCTAGTACTTTCCATTGGCTAAAATAAAAATACCTGAAACTTGAACACACATGTACAACGCTTGTATACACTTGTAAAACTCTCATATAAAGACTTCTGAAAATTACTCTGCTCAGGTCTGAATGCAGCCTTAGGCCAACCATATATGGATCAAATCTCAGCTGGTTCAGCCAAGATTTGATCCATCTATGGGCAGGCTGGTTGTACTGAGGTTAATCCATCAATTGATTTCCGTATAACCAGCCTGTCATATTTTTTGCATGAGATCATTGCTAGCTGCTATAGCTGCCAGCAGTGATCATTGTGTTCTGAAGGCTCCCCGACGACGGACCATAATAGCACTGTGGGAGGGATTCCCCGATCAACACTGGCTGCGTTGATGGGGGAACCAAGCAATTTTCTTTCCTTCAACCCTTGGTGGAAGGAAGGAAAATTGAATAATCTATGGCTTGGCTTAGCGTCACTTTCAGGATAAAAACTGTTGAGAGTGCAGAGTTTGCTGTTCATGGAACGGATTATCCACTTTGTACATAATTACATGTCCCCCTCTGTTTGCTTACATGTGTTCTATATTAGAAGTATTAGATCATCTTGAGAAACTACAGTAATAGCAGTATCACTGCATGGGCTGGGGAAGATAAATCTTTACTGTCTAGTTTAATACATTTTTCTTAGATTCTTGGTGGAAACAATGATACTAAAAGGTTACAGATCTTAAGGCACCTCATCCAAAAAATGTTAGTAAATGTCTCAAAGCAATACAAAATAATATAATTAATTAAAAAAATTAGGGCTAAAGCCTAAACTGGATTACTTATGATCTGCATTGACAAAATTTCCCCAAACTAATGGAACCAGCAATATAATCAGTCCAAATATTGAAATCCTGATATCAGAAAAGGTTGTGTGTCATACATCCCTGGAACTTGGAGCCTGTTACTGAAAAGCTGTTTTGAGCCCAAGCAGATTAGGACCTGCCAGTGTTTGCTCTTCTATTGGTGTTATGAGCAGCTTACTGTCAGACACGCTGATGCTACATGTGGTCATGAAGTGGTTAAGCTTGTGCTTGCCTGCTGCACTCCTCTCCTTTGCTCTTGTGAGCATTCCAGCTCCCTGCTTTACTTTCTAAATAAAAGGATCACTTTAACTCAGGCACTCAAATCTGTACATGCTTTTGATAGTAAAGTATTTCCTGTTGAGCTAATCCCTTAAATCTTTGGTTGTGTATAAAATTGAAAATGTGCTGTCATATGGGTAATGGTGAAAGATTTGGCATTGGCCTGTTTGTAAAGGTTACAGTGTGTAGAATAATTTCTTAAAAGTAGCGCAGCGCTTAACCTAAATAAACCTCAAAATCAAAAAATGACAAACATACTGAATAAACAAATATATATATAAAAGTGCATCAAGTGCCCAAACAAAAGTGACTAATGGTCACCCTCGTGGTCTATTAACAGTGAGATATAATAATGAAATATATAAGTGAAATGTATTAACGAAATATGTGAAATCACTCATATAAATAAACAACCTATAATATATCAAAATGACCCCTATATACAGGGGATATAAAGAATGTGACAGATGTGACCACACAACAAATCACTTAAAAAACTCAAAACAAATATAAAATTGTCCATAAATAAGTGCTTCAAACAACACAAAAATCATGCAGCGTGAAGATAGTGATGGTATCGGTGAAAGTGTCAGCACACTTTTATCCTCAGTGGCTAGATTGCCTCCTCACCTCCTTTAGGCGACTCAATGGGCCATTTCACTTTCAGGATCACACCTGGATCCTACTCCAATCCTGGCAGGTAATTATTTGACCTGTAGTTCCTCTCCCAAGTATTCAGTCAGATACTCCAGGCCTCTCAGGAAGGGATGTGTCTGTCAAAAACGTTTCTCACCAATACAGCATGGAGAATTCCTATTCCATTTAGCATTTTCAAGGGTATAGGTAGTGAAAGACTTCAGAAAGGACACTGAAATACTTCTTGCTGCAGTCCTGTTCCTGATCTCTAATCAGGGGCGGACTGACAACTCATGGGGCCCCCGGCAATAGGGGATCATGGGGCCCCTGTGTCCTTGCCCAAACTCAATAAAGTCTATGAAAAAAGTACCACTGGCATCTCATGGGGCCCCCTACTGACCCCGGGCAGTGCCCGAGTTTCTAAATGGTCAGTCCACCCTTGTCCCTAGTCATGTGTTTGTCTGTGCTCATCAGACAAACACATGATTAGGGATCAGGAACAGGACTGCAGCAAGACGTATTTCATGCTAAATGGAATCGGAATTCTCCATGCTGTATTGGTGAGAAACGTTTTTGACAGACACATCCCTTCCTGAGAGGCCTGGAGTATCTGAATACTTGGGAGAGGAACTACAGGTCAAATAATTACCTGCCAGGATTGGAATAGGATCCAGGTGTGATCCTGAAAGTGAAATGGCCCATCGGGTCGCCTAAAGGAGGTGAGGAGGCAATCTAGCCACTGAGGATAAAAGTGTGCTGACACTTTCACCGATACCATCACTATCTTCACGCTGCATGTTTTTTGTGTTGTTTGAAGCACTTATTTATGGACAATTATTGTGATTTGTTGTGTGGTCACATCTGTCACATTCTTTATATCCCCTGTATATAGGGGTCATTTGATATATTATAGGCTGTTTATTTATATGAGTGATTTCACATATTTTGTTAATACATTTCACTTATATATTTCATTATTATAGCTCACTGTTAAAAGGGCATGAGGGTGACCATTGGTCACTTTTGTTTGGGCACTTGATGCACTTTTATATATATATTTATGTTTATTCAGTGTGTTTGTCATTTTTTGATTTTGAGGTTTATTTAGGTTAAGCGCTGCGCTACTTTTAAGAAATTTATTTTACACTGTCGAGGTATCAGTTTAAAGTGTTGGCTGCTATTGTTTAGGCCACTTCCTTAAGTGCAGGAGGATTTTGTGTATATTTTTGACTTACACTGTGTAGAACTATCCAAGATTTACTTACGATTCATCATATATTCACGGTTTCTATTCAGCTGATTTTTAGGCAATTAGCACCAATTTATTGTCATTATTTTATCGGCATAGATTTTAAAATGATCATTTCTCTGCCATAGACAGTAGTGTCTCTAAACATTAAATCACATGACACATATTTTATTTCTTCCTAGGTTAAAGATGATTATAGCCATATTAGTGCACTTGCAACAGAAACAATTAAGTATTGTCTGTGAATTTTTTTATTTGCCCTAACATCTCTTTCAGGGTTTACCCCTTTCTTCAAGGTCCAAGCAGTGTTCAAGTTTGAACCTGGGTTCACACTGATGCGGTGAGGAATTTCAGCGTTTTCTGTGCAAATTATGCACCGAATTGGACCCTGTTCATGCGAACCGATGCGGATGTATATGCAAAATGTGGTGTGATGTGCAGAATCGAATTGCATAGGTGTGACTACCCATGCGACCAGGGGCGGACTGACAACTCATGGGGCCCCCGGGCAATAGGGGATCATGGGGCCCCTGTGTCCTTGCCCAAACTCAAAAAAGCCTATGAAAAAGGTACCAGGGGCATCTCATGGGGCCCCCTACTGACCCTGGGCCCTCGGGCAGTGCCCGAGTTTCCAAATGGTCAGTCCGCCCCTGCATGGGTCCTGCACCTTTCTGGTGCGGTGCGATTTGAGCCATACAAAATGTACACAAATCGCATGTGATTTGCAGAGGAATGTGGTGCAGTTCCTGTGTGAATCACATGCGATGTACCACACCACATTAGTGTGAACCTAGCCTGTTAACCCTTTGAGGATCGTAAGATTTTGGAACGCCAAAAGAATTCATTGTTTTGTTTTTAAAGTTCGTACACTTCAGTTGCTGTAACTAAGCCATTTCATGAAATAATTGGCAAAAAGCTAGATCCATTTGTTGTTGATAAGAACTAATATTTTGACTCAAACCAAAAAAAAAAAGAAGAGTTTTAAGTTCTTAATCAGATGATACACGCAATTAAAAACATGGGACAAATACGTCCCTTGGTGCTCAAAGGGTTAATGCAAATTAAAGATGTATCATTAACACTACTCAATTGTTTTTGTCCTAAATTAAAGCAAATCTGAAGTGGCAAAGTACAAGAGTCTAGCTCTGCTTCCTCAGTGGTATCAACAGTGGTTCAGACAAGTTACTGTCACATCTGGTATGCGTTATTATATACTGCAGATTTGTTACACAATGACTTGACATTTTAATTTACACGTACCAGCCATCTGCAACCACTGCAACAATAAGAATTTATTTTGTTTAATTTATATTTGCCTAGTAATACATTTATTTTCTTGGATACATTTCCTACAACAATTCCACTCTGTATTTCTTTGATTTACATTGAAAAATACATATATATATATATATATATATATATACTTTTTGTATCCATTTGACCATCATTAGCTTCAGTATCTCGTATAATGTAACCATAAGCACTGCATGGCAGTGGCAGAGAGACAAAGATTCCGAAATAGATGTTGAAATTGTGTCCAGTTGTGTTCACAAAATATTATTGCAAATGCACCTGGACATAGCTTTGACATTTATCTCAGAATGAATATTTCTTTTTTTAACAGTTGGTTTATTGAAATTGCACAAAAGTATAACAAAGCAAGGTATATAAGAACAGGCAAACTTATGGCAAGCAGTAGAAATACAACACACATGGCATTCCAATGCTAAGGATCATACTGAGTCAACTGGTCATCCGGAGGAGGGAAACCCCTGGGGGGGGGGGGGGGAGGAGAAGAAGAGGGACAAAGAAGAAAAGCAAATCATAAACATAAACAATGCAAGCAAATAATCAGTATAAACTGGACATGCCTGTACAAAGTTGGACAATTATGGCAGAATGAATATTTCTATCTTGTTGTACCAATGGAAATATTATCATGATGTGCTTATTAACTAGAAAACAGTTTGTGATTGTGTGCTTATGTCTATGGTAGTTGATATTAACCCCTTCCTGACAAGGCCATATTTTGCCATACGGCGCTGTGTTACTTTAACTGACTATTGCGTGGTCATGCAACACTGCACCCAAATTAAATTTACGTTCTTTTTTCCTCACAAATAGAGCTTTCTTTTGGTGGTAGTTGATTGCCTACGCAGTTTTTATTTTCAGCACTATAAACAAAAAAAATGAACATTTTGAGAAAAAACTATATCTTTTTGCTATTAAACATGTTCAGTAAAAAAATGTAAAAAATCTAATTTCATCATAAATTTAGGCCAAAATGTATTCTGTGACATGTCTTTGCTGAAAAAAAATTCCAATACGTGTAAATTAATTAGTTTACTTGAAAGTTACAGCGTTTACAAATGGCGGTATAGATACTGGAATTTTTTTTTTTACTAGTAATGGCGGCAATCAGCGACTTATAGCGGGGTTGCGGTGGACATTCTGACACTGGGGGAAACTGACTTGGTGTCACTGACATCCCCAGTGACACCAATACAGTAATCCGTACAAATAAAAAGCACTGACACTGTACTAATGGCGCTGGGGAGGAAGGGGTTAATAGTAAAGACATGTTGGGTGCTCAGAGGAATTTAACTATACTCCCCCTATAAAAGACACAGTACACCTTATGACTGGTACACACGGGCCAAAGATCGGCCGGTTCAACAGAAACCGGCTGACATTCAGCCATTGTGTACAACAGCCTGTCCAACAGAAGCCAGTCTAACCATCGGCTTTTATCAAACAGGATGCTGGTTTTCCAGCATATCTATCAGTGCTTGCAAAAAAAAAGGCTGTGAGCGCTGATCAGTGTGTTCTGGTGGGGGGGGGGGGGGATTTTGCCACACTAATATTGCTTAGATAGTACAACGGGTGAGCCCATTGGGTTAAGATAAAAAAACTATCATGTGTACCCCATGTTAGTCTAAAAAGGGCGGGTTGTGCTTCACTATCATTTAACTTTACTCAGGATCTTGACCCAATTATATTAGGATTAACCCCCCAATTCTCATCTCTGCGGCTGTGCTTGCCGCGTTTTGCATGGGCACGAGAGCCCATTCTTTTGAATGGACTCCCATGCCCGTGACACACAGGGAAGAAGTCCCTGCACTTCTTTGGAAAATGCAGCCCGCACGGGAACTTTGGTTCCCAGTACAGTTGTGTTTTCTAGTGCGGGCGGCGTGCCATTAGTACTAATGGCACCCGCCTGCGGGTCCGCAATTCTCTGTGCGGGTGGTGCAGCTGCATGGATTCTTGTTCGGATCTGCAGCGGCACCACCCACACATATGTGAACCTAGGGTAAGAGTGGACCTTGATCAAGCTGATTAGTGGATACTTGTAAATATCAGTCGATCCATCTGTTTGGTTTTCTTTAAGACGGTACTCCAAGAGGATATAAGAGACACCATTAATACATAATTAACCACTTGCCCTCCTGAGGATTTACCCCCCTTAATGACCAGGCCTCTTTTTGCAACTCGGCGCTGCAGTAATTCAACTGATAATTACGTGGTCATGCAATGCTGCACCCAAACGAAATTTACGTCCTTTTTTCACAGAAATAGAGCTTTCTTTCAGTGGTATTTGATCACCTGTGCGCTTTTTATTTTTCACGCTATAAACAAAAAAAGGCCCAAAATTTTGCAGAAAAACAATATTTTTTACTTTCAGCTATAAAAAATATATAGTAAACTCAAAGTTGGTTATAAATTTAGGCCAAAATGTATTCTGCTACATGTTTTTGGTAAAAAAATCCCAATAAGTGTATATTGATTGCTTTGTGTGAAAGTTATAGCGTCTACAAACTATGGTATAGATAATGGAATTTACGCCATTTTTTTGCTATACAGCGCTGAGCTAGTTTAACGGACAATTGTGCGGTCATGCAATACGGTACATAAATGAAATTTATCATCCTTTTTTTTCCCCCACAAATTGAGCTTTCTTTCGGTGGTATTTGATCACCTGTGCGGTTTTTATTTTTTGCGCTATAAAAAAAAGGCTGACAATTTTGAGGAAAAAAACAATATTTTGGACTTTTTGCTATAAAACATGTCCAGTAAAAAAAAATTTAAAAATCAAATTTAGTCATAAATTTCTGCCAAAATGCATTCTGCGACATGTCTTTGCTAAAAAAAAAAACCCAATACGTGTAAATTAATCGGTTTACATGAAAGTTATAGCGTTTACAAATGGCGGGAAAGATACTAGGATGTTTAGTTTTTTTTTTTATACTAATAATGGCGGCAATCAGCGACTTATGGCGGGACTGCGCGGACATTCTGACATTGGGGGGTACTGACTTGGGGTCACTGACATCCACAGTGACACCAATACAGTGATCAGTGCAAAAAAAAAAACACTGACACTGTACTAATGGCACTGGGGAGGAAGGGGTTAAGTTTATTTTTCAGGCAAAGGGTTAACTGTGTGAGGGGAGTGTTTTACTAGGGGGTGGGGATGTGTACTGCACGGGACACCGCTGATCGGGAGAGAGAAACTCTTCTGTCCCGATCAGCTTGTCCTGGAGCTGTCAGGGAACTGACAGAAAGCACAGCTACTGCAGCTGTGCTCTCTGTCAGCGATGATCGCGGGACATAGCTGGTAACGACCGGCTGTGACCCGGCGACTGACATCTGCGGCTGTGATCGGCGGGACAGTTAGGGTAGCGGCGTGCCTCGCGCGCGCCCCCTACCTGTTTACAAAACACACGTTTTAAAACGTGGTTTTGCCCAGCCGTGCTGCCCTGCCACCGTATTTATACAGTGGCTGGGCGGCATGTGGTTAAATGCATTTTTTATATGGAAGTACGTGATTTTGACCTAGTTTCAGCCATACAATAGAGGTGAAGTGTGGAAGGAAGAAGCATGTGAAGCCAATCAGTTCATATGCTGACGAGTAGCGGGTCCAGGATGACCTGGGCTCAGATGAGGTGGGTTGAATTATGTTTAGTCATAAGGGATCTAGTGGCAAAAAAAATACTGTGGGGAAAGCATTGGATCAAAGCTAAACATTGCAACTGTAGATACCCTGCCCTAGGTAGTAGTTCCATAGACTAAATTTAGTGCTGCTAGGCCATAGCCAGCCTGAGCACGGATTGACAGTTTTGATTTTCTCAGGTTTTCACTAAGCTCAGTGTTATGGTTTGCTTCTGCTTGCTGTTGGGGAGTGTCCCTGGCAAAATGTTGATACAATACAACAATTTGAGTGATGAATATATACACTGCTCAAAAAAATTAAAGGAATACTTTGAAAACACATCAGATCTCAATGGGGAAAAATATCATGCTGGATATCTATACTCATATGGACTGAGTAATGTGTTGGGAATGTAAGGATGCCTCATCGTTTGATGGAAATTAACATTATCAACCTACAGAGGACTGAATTCAAAGACACCCCGAAAATCAAAGTGAAAAAATGATGCAGCAGGCTAGTCCATCTTGCTGAAATTTCATTGCAGCAATTCAAAAAGGTACTCAGTAGTTTGTATGACCCCCACATGCTTGTATGCATGCCTGACAACATTGGGGCATGCTCCTAATGAGACAACGATATTTCCTCCCAGATCTGGACCAGAGCATCACTGAGCTCCTGGAAAGTCTGAGGTGCAACCTGGTGGTGGACCGAAACATGATATCCCTAAGGTGTTCTATTGGATTTAGGTCAGGCGAGCGTGGGGGCCATTCAATGGTATCAATTCCTTCATCCTCCAGGAACTGCCTGCATACTCTTACCACATCAGGCCGGGCAATGTCATGCACCAGGAGGAAACCAAGACCCACTGCATTGGCATAGGGTCTGACAGTGGGTCCAAGGATTTCATCCAGATACCTTATGGCAGTCAGGGTGCCATTGTCTAGCCTGTAGAGGTCTTTGAGTCCCTCAATGGACCCTTTCACGTCTGTCACATGTGCTCAGGGTGAACCTGCTCTCATCTGTGAAAAGCACAGGATGCCAGTGGCAGACCTGTCAATTCTGGTGTTCATTGGCAAATGCTCTATGATGCCGGGCAATGGGCACAGGGCCCACTAGAGGATATCGGGCCCTCAGGCCACCCTTGTGAAGTCTGTTTCTGATTGTTTGGTCAGAGACATTCACACCAGTGGCCTGCTGGAGGTCATTTTGTAGGGCTCTGGCAGTGCTCATCCTGTTCCTCCTTGCACAAAAGGAGCAGATACCAGTCCTGCTGATGGGTTAAGGACCTTCTATGACCCTGTCCAGCTCTCTTAGAATAACTGCCTGTCTCCTGGAATCTCCTCCATTCTCTTGAGACTGTGCTGGGAGAGACAGCAAACTTTCTGACAATGGCACGTATTGATTTGCCATCCTGGAGGAGTTGAACTGTCTGTGCAACCTCTGTAGGGTCCAGGTATCTCCTCATGCTACCAGTAGTGACACTGACCCCAGCCAAATGCAAACCTAGTGAAAAACAGTCAGAAAAGATGACTAGGGAAAAAATTGTCAGTGGCCTCCAACTGTAAAACCATTCCAGTTTTTTTTTTGGGATCTTCTCATTGTTGTCCCTCTAGTACACCTGTTGTTAATTTCATTAACACCAAAAGCAGCTGAAACTGATTAAGAACCCCCTCTGCTACTTAACTGACCTGGTCAATATCCTAGGAGTTTGACGTAATGCTATGATTAAAAAGGGTTCCTTTCATTTTTTTGAGTAGTGTATGTCCCAACAGCCAGCCACTAGGAGGCTTATTGCCAGTGCTGGATAAGAATATACAAAGCATGTGTGTGAGCTTTTCTCTTCCAGGCCTGCAAGGTGTGTTTTTGTTGCTCTCTTTCCTTTCCTTCCCAGGCCTGCTGCCTGGTGAGGGTGTGCAGTGCAAGATAGTCTCCCAGGCCTGGGGCCTCAAGCTTCCTGGTGTCCTGCTGCAAGGTATATCCGGGGGAGGAAGCGTAGGAATGTGTAAGCCTGGAACAGGGTGCCGGGGTAAAACTTAGTCAGTTGAACGATGCCTGGGTGTGCTGGCTAGAAGCTGTAGACATTGCAGAAAGTTCTGGGGGCCCATTCTAGGGATATGGGTGCTCCATTACAGCTGCTTTACAGTCGGAGAATACAGAGTGACAGTCCGGCTTAAAGGGCCTTCTTTTGTTTGGACTGTGGATGGAGATCCAGAGTCTTTATCTTTGTTCTTTTTGGGCGTCCTGTCCCGAAACCCCTCTCTCCCTTAATTTACTGGGTATTTAATAAACTCTGTAAACTTTCTTCAAGTTACTCACACCCAATTTCTTCCACCCCATGAAGAGTCGAGAAGTGAGGTGAAATGCTAGTGCACTGAGCTACCTCCATTACTACCTAGGGGTAAGGGGTGCTACACAACAATAGGTGGTTTTGTTGTTTTATCATCATTTAATGGGCTTAATTTTTTCTTCATATTTGTAGTTGGAGTCATGTGTCATTTTTCTTACAGTGTATACACAGTCAAACTTTTTTTTTTTTAGTTTTGGATTGAGCAGAGAATGGTTAGAATTATCCAGGTCTCCATTAGAAAGATTTACCTTCACTTCTTTTTCCTGCTGATAATGTTTGACTAGACAGGAAATGAGGGTTACTCCACACAGCAACACAGACAGAAATACCAACATTTTCTTTAGTAGAATAGAAGAGGGCTAGAACCTCTGTCAGATTTTTATTGTTGTTTGTCTCCCTGTGCAGATTTTTCCTCACTTCTTGTCTGGTAAAACTATTTTCAGACACACTGGACTTAGGAGTAAAAAAAACCCAAAACAAACAAGTTCTAATACTTCCTAGCACATAAAATTAAAAAGTAAGGCTCCGGCAGTGAAAGGGGGTTCATTTTCATGTTTTAATGTTACATTATTAGCATCAGTGAAAAGGGTCACGTGGCTTGCAACCTAAGAAAATATTCTGCTAAAGTGATGGCATACTTATAAAGTGCATATTGCTATAGTTTCTTTGCAGGGCAGAAGAGCAAGTAAACTCTTTGATGGCGAAGGACAAAGCAACAGACTCAGAGAACATCCAACGAAAGGAGTTTTGTCACTGGCCATGCAAATGCTCCAATAAACGTTCATGCCCCATGGGAACAAGCCTGGTGAGGGATGGTTGTGGATGCTGTAGGATCTGTGCTAAACAACTGGGGGAAAGTTGCAATGAAGCAGAGGTGTGCGATCACCACAGAGGTCTGTACTGTGACTACTCAGCTGATGCCCCAAAGTTTGAAGTCGGGATTTGTAAATGTAAGTTTGCTTTCTTATTGTTGGCTGTATTGGGGGTTTGATAACTGTTCTTTCATCATTTGGTGATTTGTAAATGTAAGTTTGCTTTCTTATTGTTGGCTGTATTGGGGGTTTGATAACTGTTCTTTCATCATTTGGTGATTTGTAAAGGTGAACTTAATATTATTGTTCAGTGACTACCATGCTATGAATTTTACTTATGCATTTGATTTACTGCTTTATGTTTGTCAAGAAAGTTAAAAAAACACAATGAAATATACATTTTAGAGCATCTTCAAATATTATCCACACCGATTTGCAAGTGCTGCTGTATTACAGATAGTCCTTTGTGTTTTCCTGAGAAGCAGTGCAATTCTAAGCACTCATATTTGTGGGGCCTGAGTCTGCATACAGATGAGGTTCTAAAGTCTTGCCAGAATTCAGACAACCAAGATCATGTGGCTTGGAAGCAAGGAGATTGTGATCATCACATGCATCACTTACGCATCTAAAGCTCTGGGCTTTCAAACAGAATGATACAGAGACAGCTGTATTTTGCAATATGATGCTGTGAACAGTGGAATGATCTTATCTTTATAATCATAATGCAGGCATTCATTTTGTGTGTGTGTGTGTATATATGTATATGTGTGTGTGTGTATGTATGTATATATATATATGTATGTATATGTGTATATATATATATATATATATATATATATATACACACACACACTATATTGACAGAAGTATTTGGACGCCTGCTCATACATGCTCATGAACTTTAATGGCATCTCAGTATTAGTCCGTAGGGTTCAATACTGAGTTTGCACACCCTTTGCAGCTATAACAGCTTCAAACCCCCCCCCCCCCCAATTTTGATCATCCATGTCTTTATAGACCTTGCTTTGTGCACTAGTGAGCAGTCATGTTGGAACAGGAAAGGACCATCCCCAAACTGTTCCCACAAAGATGGGAGTATGAAATTGTCCAAAATTTCTTGGTATGCTGATGCCTTCATTGGAACTAAGGGGCCAAGCCCAAGCCCTGAAAAACAATCCCACACCATAATTCCCCCCCCCCCCTTTCACCAAACTTTACACTTGGCACAATGCAGTCAGGCAAGTACCGTTCTCCTTGTAACCACCAAACCCAGACACTTCTATCGGATTGCCAGACAGAAAGGCATGATTCTTCACTCCAGAGAACACATCTCCACTGCTCTAGAGTCCAGTGGTGGCGTGCTTTACACCACTGCATCCGACGCTTTGCATTGCACTTGGTGATGGCTTGGATGCAGCTGCTCGGCCATGGAAGCCCATTCCATGAAGCTCTCTATGCACTGTTGTGCTAATCTGAAGGCCAAATTAAGTTTGGAGCTATTGACTCTGCAGACAGTTGGCGACTTCTGTGCGCTGTTCCCACTCTGTCATGTCACGTTGCCCACCACGACATGGCTGAGTTGCTGCTGTTCCCAGTTGCTTCCACTTTGTTATAATACCAAACAGTTGACCGTGAAATATTTAGTAGCAAGGAAATTTCACGGATGGACTTTTTCCACAGGTGGCAGTGCCACGCTTGAATTCACTGAGCTTGTGAGAGCAACCTATTCTTTCACAAATGTTTGTAGAAGCAGTCTGTATACCTAGATGCTTGATTTTATACACCTGTGCCCATGGAGGTGATTGGAACATCTGAATCCAATACTTTGGGCAATATAGTGTGTATATATGCTGTGTATATACAGTTGTGTTCAAAATAATAGCGGTCAGACATCACTAACCTGATCAATCACTGTTTTTGGTAGAAATGATATTTTTACATGGCAAGTAATTTACTAGCAAATGTAATAGAGTAATAGAAATCCAACAGACCCAACAGTCATGACATGCATGCTCCTGATTCTGTGTAATTGAATCACTAATTGAAAGGGGCATGTTCAAAATAATAGCAGTGTGGAGTTCTATTAGTGAGGTCATTCATTCTTTGAAAAACAGGTGGCAATTATTGCCCTTATTGAAGGAAGGAAGGCAGCAAATGTTGTACATGCTGGTTACAGTGCATTTCTCTCTGAAATTCTGAGGAAAATGGGTTGTTCCAGACATTGTTCAGAAGAACAGCGTACCTTGATTAAAAAGTTGATTGGAGAGGGGAAAACATATAAAGAAGTGCAGAAAATGATAGGCTGCTCAGCTAAAACGATCGCAAATGCTTTAAAATGGCAACCAGTACCTGAAAGACGTGGAAGAAAGGGAAAAACTACCATTCGAATGGATAGAAGAATAGCCAAAATGGCAAGGACTCCGCCAACAATCAGCTCCAGGAAGATCAAAGAAGGTGTAAAGTTACCTGTGAGTACTGTTACAATTAGAAGACACCTATGTGAAGCCACGCTATCTGCAAGAAGCCCCCGCAAAGTACCACTGTTGAAGAAAAGACATGTGCTGAAGAGGTTACAATTTGCCAAAGAGCACATTGACTGGTCTATAGAGAAATGGCGCAACATTTTGTGGACTGATGAAAGTAAGATTGTTCTTTTTGGGTCTAGTGGCCGGAGACAGTTTGTCAGACGACCCCCAAACACTGAATTCAAGCCACAGTACACTGTGAAGACAGTGAAGCATGGTTGCGCAAGCATCATGATATGGGGATGTTTCTCATACTACGGTGTTGGGCCTATTTATCGCATACCAGGGATCATGGATCAGTTTGAATACATCAGAATACTTGAAGAGGTCATGCTGCCTTATGCTGAAGAGGAAATGCCCTTGAAATGGGTGTTCCAACAAGACAATGACCCCAAACACACCAGTAAACGTGCAACATCTTGGTTCCAGACCAACAAGATTGACGTTATGGAGTGGCCAACCCAATCCTCGGATCTTAATCCAATAGAAAACTTGTGGGGTGACATCAAAAATGCAGTTTCTGAGGCAAAACCAAGAAATAGAGAAGAACTGTGGAATGTAGTCCAATCGTCCTGGGCTGGAATACCTGTTCACAGGTACCAGAAGTTGGTTGACTCCATGCAACACAGATGTACAGCAGTTCTCAGAAACAGTGCTTATACAACTAAATATTCATTAAGTGATTCAAAGGAAAGCAAAATCTTCAAACATTTTTCAGTTTATATAGTGAATGTTTGAGTTTGTAAAGAAGAATACAAACACTGCTATTTTTTTGAACAGTCTAATATTCACTTTTCTTCAATTTTTTTTAGAGGAACAACACAAATTTGATATATTTTTCTTCTTGTTTTGATTTGGAATAGAATGTGTAGTGTTCCCAATGCATTTGTGTGTATGGAAATAAATGCTATTAGGATTTTGAGCTTTATTCACTTTTTTCAACACACTGTTATTATTTTGAACACAACTGTATATATCTCACACTTTACACAGCAATTTTTGCCAATAACATTTCTTCAGCATTTTACTTTTTCATAAACTATTCCATGTGACCATTTCTCAAAAACTCTCATGCTAAATGACTAATCATGCTAAATTACTGAGTCTAGAATGACTAGGCCTGCCACAGTGCTAACATTCTATTGGCCCAGCTTCTTCATCCTGATGTCCACATATGAGCAACTGAACCCCATAGTCTTGTATGGAACCAAGATATAGACCAAAGCCTGTTTGTCTCCCAGCCCATAGAAGTTTATGGACCTCTACTGTACATGTGCAGACATCAGAATGAAGAAGCCACCAGAAAAGATGTAAACATTGTGGTGGACTTCCACAGTCAAAATTCAATGGGATGGGGGCAAAAGGCTAACAACTGTTACTGAACGTTTACTTACCCTTTTAAGCTCCTGAGCACACCGAGACCTGAATTTTTTTTTGTTGTTAAAATATTTTCAGCATGCCATAATTAAGAGGGGAATTGGTCATATACGGCATGTGCATGTATAAGGCATGGGGACGCCTTATCACTTTTTTTTTATAAATGTATGTTTATCGATCATAATAAGTACTTGGGACAGTAACAAAATGCATCATATCCATGAGGTACAAGGTAGAAGGATTGTAAGTGAACGTTTGCTAAACATAGTATGTTGATGGCCAGTAATACAACAGTAGGTGAATTTATGGCTTAGTATGGTGTCCTTTTTTGGAAAAATATGATCTATGGAACATTCAAACTTATAACAAAGACGTGTATTGATTAGCACATAGTATAAATATACCTGATATCTTCTATCCTTGAACTTACAGATATATATGCTGTTGGATGTGAACTCAACGGTGTGCTTTATCAGAATGGACAGTCTTTTCAGCCAAGTCCCTTTTACACCTGTCTTTGTATAAGTGACACAATTGGATGCTCTCCACTGCTTCATTCCAAACAAGATGGAAGCCAATGCACAGAGTCTACAGATGTCACTAAAAAAAAGGCTGATTTATCAAACTGTGCTTTAGAGAAGAATGCAGCTATGACAGAAAACAAACTTATACTAGGTATACAGCATTATCTATCAAGTTTCTTTAGTTCACTGTAAGGCCTCCTATACAAGTGTGCCAACCTGTTGACTTAAAGTGGTTGTAAACCCTATCATACACCCAGTGCAGTGTAAAACAAGGTAGAGAGGGTGCACTAGCCTTCTGCATTAACTCTTCTTCAGAGTGGTGGATTGCCCCCTTGAAATGCTACCGTTATTTGGAGGGTGCTCTTGCATTTGGGACTGGTCTTGGTGACTAGGTTGCTTTGGACCCTGATATGCTTTTGCCATTGAAGTTGTTTGTGAGTATACATCTATTTTATTAAATCAATAAAACTACCACTCAGGTAATGCACAAGGCTGATGTGCCCTCTCTTCCTTGTTTTACAGTGCATCTTCTGAGTTCTCCCCCAACCCTTAGGGGGCAGCAAAGCCTGTTTCAGTATTGGAATTGCTAAGGACCTGTGATCCATCTATTGCCAGTGCACCACTCTTGAGCGCAGGGGATTTTTGTCCCCCGAGTCAGAAAAACTTGTCAGAAGTGATAGAGGAACAAAGCAGCAGACAGGAACGACACTGGTTTGGATTGAGAAAAGTACACACTATAGAGGGATATGCTTTGTTCATATTTCATGTCTGAGGTTTGCAACAGCTTTAAAATAAATTCTGTTTCAGTCCACAATATTATTTTATTATAGTTTGTAGCACTGACTATGTAAGTTTGTTGAGTGATATTGAGCCAGACATTCGCAGTATGTAAGAAACATACATAGAGGTCTTTTTTTATTTATCTAGTGATTAATGGTTTGTTGGGTTTTTGTGGGTTGGACATTTTTTGGTCTTTGTGTGTAGGAGTTGCAGATACAGTAACAAATTTGACAGCATGTTAAGTATTTACAAAGCATCTGGGATTAATGGAGGAAATATCAGCTTTGAGTTGTTCAAAGGAAACAAACACTGAAAGATATTTGTAGGCTGATCTTATGAAAATTCTAGTTGCTTAACTGTCTGTGGCTTCCAATATACAAAACAAGCATTCAACAAGTGAAGACCTTATTTTCATATATATTTCATATAGACCGCGCTTAAGGTCATACAATCAACTAAGTAACCATATATACAAATTATAGTGATAACAATGGACAAAAACATATAAAATATTGGTATTCAGTCCCAACATGTGAATTTAAGTGCAGTAGTGCTGTATCCTTAACGGTGAACCTCCGTACTGAGGTAACAAGTGCTTCACTGTGCTCACACTGATGCCCCACATGGATGTAAATTCACCATCATCCCATGACCATCTATCTCTAGGTTAGTCAAATGCGCTTTTGGGACTATCCCAGTATGCAATATGATATCGTTGGCCGGTATTCCTTCACACTCTTAACCGTGGTAACCGGTGACCCTCCACTAGGGCTGCATCAATAATAGAAGCTCCTCTCCTCCACAGGCAGTAATTCATATTATGAGCATAAAATAAAACAAAATCAGACAACCCATAGTGTAAAACCGTAAGAGCTTTAATAATGGGGTCAAACAATAAAAATGCCACTCACAAAAAAAGTACTTTCCTGGCACTAGGTGTATTCAGCCTTGTTGTATATGAATGTAAGTTAAAATGGTCGCCGCGTTCTAGTGTGCGTTCCAAATGGCGGAAGTGATGTCGGCGGAAGTTGCGTCATCAAACCTTGATGCGTTTCGGCCAATAGATCGTCTTTAGGAAGTGCAAAATCCACCATTTTGAAGATGGTATTAATACCCTTCAGTCACAAATCAATTGCTCAATCATACTGCAGGGATAATTTTTTTTCATTTATCCACTGATTCTGCCGTTTTATAAATGCGTTGACCCTATTTCTGTGTATAGACATGCATTAGGGAACCTTCCCCCTTAAGAACACCACTATGTGCCAACTTTTCAAATAGATTTTGAATATGTGTAATTAGCATCAATATAATGGCTTAACCATATTCCATTGGGCGCTGACTTTATTCAGCAATGTTGCAGTTATTGTTAAAACTATGAGTGCCACAGCTGTACTATGATTGAGCAAATGATTGGTAACTGAAGGGTATAATTACCATCTTCAAAATGGCGGATTTTGCACTTCCTGAAGACAATCTATTGGTCGAAACGCATTGAGGTTTTATGACGCAACTTCTGGCGATGTCACTTCTGTCGTTTGGAACGCACGTTGGAAATTATTGGAGCTTTAAGCTGGCCCTAGATGGCCAGTAGCCAGAGCCATTGATCTACAAAAGTTTTCCAACATTCCCGTTAGACAGAAGTTGATCTAACAATCAATTTCTGTTAAATAGGGATGACTGCAGATGGAACGACATTTGGCTGGTCCCTGATGAACCAGTTGAATTTCAGCTCATCTATGCCAGCATTAGCATGACATTCAGGTAACTAGTATTTTTAGAGAACATGAGGTCAGTAGTGGCAACCTATATACTTTCTTCCATACAGGTTTCCTTTAAAGCCTTGTAATTGTATTAGATGTTCCAATAAAGGTAGGAATCATTGTTTTCTTTAAAGCATTATTTGGCAGCACTTTTCCTTATCAGGATTCATAGTCTATTCTGTGTATGAGAAGCAAAAAATTATTTTTGAATGAATAAACTGCTGAAGGTTGACTAAATCTGCTTTTAGCATTTGTGATCCAAATATATGAGATAAATCTTGTGTATAATATCTAGATCATTGACCTTAATCAGTAGCTGTCACTGTGTAATGTAAGTGTTAATAATAGTAAAAGCAGGGTATAGTGCTAAAAAACAAATAACGGGGAGCTATGGAGTTGTGACGTCACGCCGCGGCGCCAAGAGAGCCCCGGCGGCCATCTTCAGATGGTCAGTGTTTTTTGTTTGCCTATACTCATTGTTTGTACTTCACTTGAATAAACATCGTCTGTTTAGAAGATATCACACTACCTCCTCTTTTGGAACTCCTTGTGAGCTACTAATACCCACAGAGCGGCTGCATCACATATGGCAGTGGATACCAGGCAGTGTGGGGCACCTGACCAAGACCAGACCATTGAGGGATCCCCAGTATTCTGGAATTGATATTTCTTAATGCGCATTTGGATTGCGTATCTGGTGAGTGCACAATCTCATCATTCTTATCACCATAGCACCAGACTAGACCACTGGACTTTGAAGATCATCTGGATCTCCTGTGCACTTTTCATTGTGGACTATTGTTTGATTTCCTAGTCCTGCACTTTGCACTTGATTGGTCACTAAACAGTGACAAGATTATCACTTTATGCTGCACTTTATTTCAATTTATATGAGCTGGTTTCATGTGTTTTTATGATGTATGCATGCATTTACCATTGACACGGTTTTTGCACCATTCAGTCACTTGATTCTATTATTTAAGTATCGTTATTTATTGTTTTATAGCACTGCACCCTGCTTTTACTATTTATTTGGAGGTTTTATATGGTACCTTTTGGTGTTTAGCAGCTTTATTTCTGTATAAGCGCTCGCTTGTTTTTACAGATTATTCTTAAGTGTTAATAATAGTGTTCATGTATACTATGGCTTAGATGCTTGTTATATTTGAAGATGACTCACAAGCTATTCCGAATCTGTTTTGTCGGATCACTTGCATTAAAAGTAGAAATTGCACTGTAGGCTTTTTTAAAACCAATAATTTAGCACATTGTGTGTCAATGACAGATTACTGTCATTCATATAATAAAGGCATGGCTTTGTTTAGGCACATTTTCAGCAAAACAATATGTGCACTAGTATTGGTGGAATTTTTGTTGTAATTATCATCAGTGAAACAATAACTGATCACTAAGGAGATTCATCTATAAACAGTGAGCTAACAAAACATTTCTTGATGCCCATAGTAATTAAACAGCTTGCAATCGCACTGCAGTACAAAACTGAAAGGACTCATTTTAACTTGCTTTGGACTCAGAAATGCGATTAGGGAGCAGTGCAGGAGCTGCTGCCAGGCATTTAGAAGGCGATACTGCCACCTCCTACATGTTGTTTTTTTTTTGACACTTGAACAAGGTTTTGGGAATTCTGTACTGCAACCACAAGACTAGTATTTGGCTTGTGGTTGCGGCTCCGCTACATTCATTTGAATGGGTTGCATTTGGCGGTACTACTGCTAGCATAGACCTATAATTTTTGCTGTAGTTATGAAGCATCGTACAAGTTCATCGGGCCGTGGGTTATTTTACGGCAGGTGGCAGGATCACAGTAAAACTATGTCTCAACCTCTTATTTTTACCGCCCCTGACTGCAAGTGTACACCAGCCCAAAATGAAGTATTCTCATTGGTTTTTAGAACGGCCTGTGGGCCGAAAGTTATTAATTCTGTTTAGCCACGTTTGCATACGTATTTGCGTTTAGAAGCGTTTTTTTAAGATAACCTCAGGAGACCTTCCAAAATTCCCAGAATGCACTGAAAAACAGTAAAACATTAACTATTTCAGACATTTTGAGAGAAATAGAGAGAGCAGGAGCAGAGAGAGCAGTATGTGTTGAGATGACCTGTCTTTTCTGGTTGTATTCACTATGGATCCCATCATGAGTATAATGCAGCACGTTCTACCATTTTTTCCTTCACACAAAACCTGGAACTGACTGCGCTGGTGTGCTAGGTCCATTTGAATACATGGAAAACGCTTTGCATGCATTTCTGATTATGAAAAAAGGTTTTGGACAGCATTTGGATATGGAACAGTTAAAAAACGCTGCTAAACTCAATTGCTTATAAATGTGCTTAGCCGCGTTTACAAGCGTTTGGCGTTTGAAACGCTTATAAAATCTACTCCTGAACGTTTGGTGTGTTAAAAAAAATGACTGTAAACTCAACTGACTGTAAACGACTGTAAACGACTATGTGTACATGGACACATAGGAAAACATTAGGGAGAGTTCAGGGCTGCTGAAAAAAACAAAAAAAAGCTCCTGAATGTGAGTTTATCAGCTGCAGTGTACATGGAGCCTTATAGCTTATTAGCAGTAGTTCTTTTGTTCTAATAGGGAAAAAAACAGTGAGCGCTAGTCCTGAAAGCGGCTAAGCACTCTAAGCAACCGATATATACTTAAAATAGAATAACATAAAAATAGTGCAGCGCTATGAGTAGTGATAGTAAAACAGATATGAGTCCACTTAAAGTCTTAGTCAATAGAACGTGTCCAGTGACAAGTGAGGATTCAAAGTTGGTGATCCGTGTGGAAACGGCTGAAAAACGCACTCACCAGAACAAAGACACATAAACGCAGTGTGCATCTAGAGCTCATGGATCCTCAATCCAGAAGAGAATAAAGCTGGTCCGGTTACAGGAAAAATGGATCCCTCCTCTTTGGATGCAGCAACAGATCCTCCTCTTCCCAGTTAGGTGTAGGATTCCAAGATCAGGGTTCTGCAAGCAAAAAGCTCCTCAAGGGAGTTTAGGGAAGGACACCCATAGTGTAGTAGATTATAAAAAGCAGCTTTATTAAAGTAAAAGTAGCATCCAATTCAAAGTAGGCAGGTATCATCAAGATGTGTCAGCAAGACAAACTAACCCTGACACTCTGAATGATGGCCGCCGGGACTCCACGTGGCTCCGGCGTCGTAGCGTCTCGACGTCCAGGCTCCTCCTTACGCGTTACGTGTGCACGCACATCTTCAGAGGTATGGAACCACCATTGGTGTCAGCGGGAGTAATAGTGTCCCATCATTGGTGTCAGAGGGAGGAATAATGCCCCATCGTTGGTGTCAGTGTTTGTGGAAGAACAGTGTCCCACCCTTGGTGTCAGTGGGAGGAATAATGCCCCATCGTTGGTGTCAGTGGGAGGAATAATGCGTTATCAGTGTTTGTGGAAGAACAGTGTCCCACCATTGGTGTCAGTGGGAATAATAGTAGAAATTCTGAAGGACCCTCTGCACACTGGTATATACCCTTTCAAGCAGACTATGCAATAAATAAGTGTTGGGATTTGAGCACAGGGATCTCGTTTGTTGTATTGTTGGGTCAGTAGCCAGACCTGAACCTTGTAGCTCTCCCCATTGTGTCTTTTCCCCTATGCTAGCATTGTGTCCACAGTAGCACTTGCGTAGGCAGGGCAGAGTAGGACTGGCCATAGAGGGATTACTTTGATGCAGTTGGCCAGCTTAAGCATGTATTGCAATATGTGTGAACTAAATATCCCTATTTATTGCATAGTTTGCTTGGAAGGGTATATACCAGTGTGCAGAGGGTCCTCAGAATTTCTAGTGTTAATATGTGGTTACACCCCTTTAGCACCTGATGGATAAATGCATGCACTAGCTGTTGGGATTTGAGCACAGGGATCTCTTGTTTGTTAGTGGGAGTAATAGTGTCCCATCGTTGGTGTCAGTGGGAGGAAAAATGCCCCATCGTTGGTGTCAGTGGGAGGAATAGTGTTCCATCATTGGTGTCAGTTGGAGGAATAACGGCCCATCGTTGGTGTCAGTGGGAGGAATAGTGCCCCATCATTGGTGCCAGTGTTTGTGGAAGAACAGTGTCCCATCATTGGTGTCAGTGGGAGGAATAGTGCCCCATCGTTGGTGTGAGTGGGAGAAATAGTGTCCCATCATTGGTGTCAGTGGCAGAATAGTGCCCCATAGTTGGTGCCAGTGTTTGTGAAAGAACAGTGTCCCATCATTGGTGTCAGTGGGAGGAATAGTGCCCCATCATTGGTGTCAGTGGGAGGAATAGTGTCCCATCGTTGGTGTCATTGGGAGAAATAGTGTCCCATCATTGGTGTCAGTGGCAGAATAGTGCCCCATCGTTGGTGCCAGTGTTTGTGAAAGAACAGTGTCCCATCATTGGTGTCAGTGGGAGGAATAATGCCCCATCATTGGTGTCAGTGGGAGGAATAATGCCCCATCGTTGGTGTCAGTGGGAGGAATAGTGTTCCATCATTGGTGTCAGTGGGAGGAATAATGCCCCATCGTTGGTGTCAGTGGCAGAATAGTGCCCCATTGTTGGTGCCAGTGTTTGTGAAAGAACAGTGTCCCATCATTGGTGTCAGTGGGAGAAATAATGCCCCATCGTTGGTGTCAGTGGGAGGTGTAGTGCCCCATTGATGTCAGAAACAGGAGTTGTGCCCCATTCATGGTGTCATTGAGAGGCATAGGACTCCAAGGGCTAGATAAAGGCAAGCAAAGGGCCATATCTGGCCCCTGGGCCACAGTTTGGAGACCACTGAGCTAGAGCAAAGAATACTGGAGCTAAAGAGGGGCAGTCAGTGAGATCCCCAAACTATCTAATCAAACCTCCTCCAAAAAATAAATCCTATTGAGGAAACTGCTGTGCTCTAGTTCTTGTGGGATCATCTATCTAATTAAATGGTAAACTTCCCGGCAAAAGATGAGATAGTGAAGCCCCTCCCCGTCTCCGCCTCCTTCCTGCCATTTGTAGTAAGAAGAGCCTGTAGCGTTTTGCCAGGACTCCACTAAAATGGCGTCTCCGTGGAACAGAGCGATCTTCCAGCGTTGACATCGTTGCTATGCCGCCAGGGAGCGCCAAGCATAACAACTCACGCTGGAGACCGGTGCTGATGTGAAATGTGCCCGCCGTGTACAAGAACAGAAAGAAAAGTTCCTCTTGCGGGCAGGTATTGTGTGCGGTAAGCGGTGCTGTCAGTGCGGGAGAGATGACACAGTCTATAGTTGTACAAGGTGAGGAATAATGGAGATACTGGAGGTGATGAATGGCTGCTTTACTTTTTCTTTTCTGCTGGTGCCATTCTAAAAGTTTGCTCCCTCTTCTAACTTGATAAGTGGCACGTCCGTGCTATGGAGGAGTTCTGTAAGTGGGGATGGACCTGATATTTGCTGCAACCTTTCTCAGGCTTTTTTCTACATTGAGGAGCCATTAAAAAACCCTTCATGTGTCAGGGACACGAGTGAGAGGGTCAGGGGAAGAATGTTCCTCATATTTGTAGTCATTGGGAAGAATCCCGCCATTGCAGCTAAAGAGAACATAGTTGTTGTCAGAGGTAACTTATCTGGGATGCACACATCAATCATTGCTCAACCCCTTGCCTACCGGGCACTTATACCCCCTTCTTTACCAGGCCAAATTTCAGCTTTCAGCGCTGTTGCACTTTGACAATTGCGCGGTCATGCAACATTGTACCCATATGAAAATGTTATCATTTTTTTTCTCACAAATAGAGCTTTCTTTAGGTGGTATTTAATCGCCGCTGGGCACTTTACTTTTTGTGCTATAAACAAAAAAAGTGCAAAAAATTTGAAAAAAAAAAGTTTCTTTGTTTCTATTATAAAATTTTTCAGACAGGTAATTTTTCTCCTTCACTGATGTGCGTTGATGAGGCAGCACTGATGGGCACTAATAGGTGGCACTGATAGGTAGCACTAATGAGGTGGCACGGATAGGTGGCACTGACTGGAATCAATGCTGGGCACTGACTGGCGCAACTGCTAGGCATTGACTGGTGCAATTGCTGGGCACTGACTGGCACAACTGCTGGGCACTGACTGGTGGCACTGACTGGCAGCACTGCTGGGCTGCACTGTTGGGCACAGGTAGGTGGGCACAGGTGGGTGGCACTGCTGGGCACAGGTAGGTGGCATTTCTGGGTACAGGTGTGTGGCACTGCTGGGTGGCACAGATGGGTGCACTGCTATCAACAGGTGGGTGCACTGCTGGGCACAGATGGCGGAACTGGTGGGTGGCACTGCTGGGCACCGATTATCAGGGCACTGATCATCAGTGCCGATCCCTGCTCTGACAACTGCCGGTTCTAGGCAAGTACTTTCCTCACGCTCTGTGTCATTGGACACGGCTGACCACGTGGTAAAAGGCCGCTGTGATTGGCCTTTTACCACATCACGTGATCAGTTGTGTCCGTAGGACAGAGCGATCACGGAGATCACCAGGTGCCCACCCCCGGGGGCGCGCAGGAGAGCGCGTTCTGGGAGGACGTCATATGACACCCTCCCAGAACTTGCCGGCCGCAGTGTAGCCGTCATTCGGGTATCTGCAGTTGGCAAGTAGTTAACCACTTGTCCTTCCTGACCAGGCCATATTTTGCGTTACGGCGCTGCGTTACTTTGACAGTTGCACGGTCATGCAACGATGCACCCAAATGAAATTTATGTCCTTTTTTCCCCACAAATAGAGCTTTCTTTCGGTGGTATTTGATCGCCTGTCTGTTTTTTCTTTTTTGCACTATAAATAAAAAAAGACTGACCGTTTTGAGAAAAACAACATTTTTGACTTTTTGCTATTAAACATGTCCAGTAAAAAAAGTATAAAAATAAAATTTCGTTATAAATTTAGGCCAAAATGTATTGTGTTGTCTTTGCTAAAAAAAATCCTAATAGGTGTAAATTAATTGGTTTATGTGAAAGTTGTAGCTTTGTTTTCTTTCTTCATTTTCCAAAAATTTGTTGCAACAAACAAGATCTGTAAAATGCTTTTCATACATCTTATCAAGTTCCTTGGGGTGTCTACTTTCCAAAAAGGGGTCATTTGGGGGGTGTTTGTACTATCCTGGTATTTTGGGGGCCTCCGAAACTGTGATAGGTAGTCAGGAAGTGTAATGAGGAAATAAAGCCCTTTAACCGCTAGCCTACAGGGCACTTAAACCCCCTTCCTGCCCAAGCCAATTTTCAGCGCTGTCAAACTTTGAATGACAATTGCGCGGTCATGCAACAGTGTACCCATATGAAATTTTTATAATTTTTTTGAGACAGCGCTTTCTTTCGGTGGTATTTAATCACCTCTGGGTTTTTTATTTTTTGCTAAACAAACCAAAAACAACAAAATTTAGAAAAAAAAGTTTTTTCTTTGTTTTTGTTATATAAAATTTTGTAAATAAGATGTTTCTCTCCTTCACTGATGTGCGCTAATGAGGCTGCAGTGATGGACACTGATAGGCTGCAGTGATTAGGAGGCATTGGTAGGTGGCACTGATGGGCATTGACAGGCATCCCTGGGCACTGAAAGGCAACGCTCATATATGACACTGGCGGCACTGACGGGCACTGATATGTGGCTTTGATGTGCACTGGTAGGCACTGATATGTGGCATTGATGAGGCACTCATGGGCACTGGCAGGTGGTATTGATGAGCACTGACAGCTGGCATTGATGGACACTGATAGGTGGCACTGCTGGGGCTACACTGATCATCAGGGCACACTGATCATTCGTGCTCTGATGATCAGTGTACATGTCCCCTCTGAGGGATGCTGATTACCAGCTGTCCTCTCCTCTCAAGCTGTCAGCGTGACAGCTCGTGAGGCGAGAAATACCAATAACCGGCGTTTCCCAATTTACATGCGATCAGCTGTGATTGGACACAGCTGTTCACATAACCGAGCCGACATCTTCGGTTCTTTCCGTTGATCAGTAATCCGCTGTGTCCTAGGGACACAGCGCGCCACCGATCGCCGCACTGCGTGACCCTTGATCCGCGCATGCGCGGTTAGAGTGGGAGGACATCATATGACGTCCTCCCAGAACGAGAGAACCGCCTTGCGCCTGTCTTTACTTTATATGGCAGGCGGGAGGCGGTTAAAAGCCTGAAGGTGCTTATTGGAGTTTGGGGTCCTGTATGCGTCTAGACTGCCAAATAGTATCTTACATGTGGTACCCCTATACTCGGGAGAAGTAGCAGAATGTATTTTGGGGAGTAATTCCACATATACCCATGGCATGTGTGGGCAATATATCATCTAAGTGACAACTTTGTGTAAAAAATAAATAAATACATTTTTTGCCATTTTCCAAAAACTAAATAAATAAAAAAAAAAATAAATTCTTCTTCTATTGACTCAACATGCCCAGCATTAGAAGCTTATGCCACACATCACTCACTCTTCTAACCACTTGAAGGCCAAGCCTTTTCTGACACTTTTTGTTCACATTAAAATATCTGTATTTTTTGCTAGAAACGAACTTCGAACCCCTAAACATTATGTTTTTTTAAAACAGATGCCATAGAGAATAACATGGTGAGTGTTGCAATTTTTTATGTCACATAGTACTTTTGCGGCGATTTTTCAAAAGCCATTTTTTTTAAAAAAATGCACTTTTTTTTTATTTTAAGGTACAAAAACATAATATATTGGCCAATTGTTTGTTAAAATATAAAAGATGATGGTATGCTGAGTAAATAGATACCAAACCTGACATGCTTTAAAACTGCACACGCCCCGTGCAACGGCGAAAAACTGCAAACATTTTTAATATCCATAGGCGACGCTTTACAGGAGGTCTAGTGCTAGAATTGCTGCCCTTGATCTGATATTTGCGGCGATAACTCACATGCCACAGCATCTTCTGGATACAAAAGGGCCATGATGATCGCTTCCTGGAATTTTTGGAAGGATCCACTACATCCAGTTGCTTTGTTAATCACAAAACAGTTTTATAGAGCGAATTGAAATAAATAAACACACTTTTTTTTACCAGCATCTGGCTTTTTGGGAAACTAAGTATGGCTTCATCATCTGGTCATTAAAGTCCACCTCTCCCATGTTAAGTTTATAGTTGTGGACACAGAGGGGCTTCTCAACAACACCAGCTGCCATGGAAATTTGGATGGTCCTGTCTACGTGAATTAAAGACTGCACAAAAACATCCTCTTTGTCCTTTTACTTCATTGCAAGCAATTCATTGTTTTTCAAGCAGGCTTTTTCCCCCTTTCTAAGACAGGCATTTACAAGCTGTTGGGGGAAGCCCCGGCGATTAGGTCACACGGTGCCACATCTACCAATTCCAAGATTTGTACAAATGTCTAAATAGTGGCATGTAAAAAAAGTTGTCCACGTATAAGTGGTACCCCATATGGAAAAAGAGTGACACCAAGTCCTAAAATATCTTGTCACTGCTCCCCATATACACTGGGCATCCAGGGGGCTCCATGTGACTATCTTTTCCCTCTTAAATCTGAAAATTTCATATATAGTCTGTTGCCCTCTCACAGATCTTATACATTTTGACCGCATATCTGGCACGCTTGCTGGGGAGAAAGTGTTTGAATGCAAGGCGGCCAGAAAAATTAATGAGGGACTCCTCAACGCAGATGTTTTGCTGGGGAGTATACATATCTGCAAATTTCTGGTTAAGGTGATTTACTAGGAGCTGAATTTTGTGGAGCCGGTCCTTTTCAGGGTCACCCCAAGAACGACAGTGTAATGTCATTGAAATGCATAAATTGCATTATATTCTCATATCTATGCCTGGCCATGGCAGCAGAGAACATGGGCATATGATGAATCAGGTCTGTGGACCTATACAATCACAATTAATTTGTTTTAGTAATGCCCATGTTGAGAGTTGGGACCAAAAAACTTTAAATTCGAAAGCCGTAATAGGTTTTCATGCAACTGGTCTGGCAAGCTTTGAATTTGGGTTGGCGGTGATAAATTGTTGTGTGTGTGTGTGTGTATAAATTTCTTTGATACACAATGAATCCATAAAGATCTTCCGTGAAAAACAGCTCCAAAAAATCAAGGGGAATATTTAAATTTGCTGTTTCCACCTGAATTCCAGGTTGGGCAGTGAATGGGGGAAGTGCGGGTGCTGCAGAATTTGTGGGCTGCCAATCAGGATTTGCAAGCACATCCGGAAGGACTCTATGGGCCTGTATTCAAATTCTTGGTAGTTGCGGGACACTACTTGTGCTAGCCACTGCACCAGCTTGTACTTCACTTATGGGACTCGCCACATCATCAAATGATACTGCAGTGCTGGTATGTATAAGACCAGGATGTACTAGACCGCTGGTGCTCGCCTTTTTTTACCAAAAGATAGAGTAGCACTAGTAGTGGCGCTCTGAGAATCATCATGCAATTGTAACACCTCATCAACCTAGGAACAGGGTTGGGTACGCCTGACCTTAGCAAGGAACTCTACTCCACCGTCTGAGCTATCTGTCAGGGTGCCACTGCTCTCTACAGGTTCATATTCTGAGCCTGATTCTGTTTAGTGAGGTTTCCCCTTCACTTTCCTCTGACATGCTCAGAATCTTGTAGGCCTCTTCACTAGTGTACCTTTCATTGGACATTTTGGCCACTAAATGTATAGATACCTAGTGCGACTCATGGGGAAAAAAGAGCATCTGGCTGTCAGGGACTGCTTGAATCGCTACAAAAAATATTTACCGGTTAGTGCTAGCAGAAATAAGGCCTGATCTTGCTAACCCTGCAGTTTTGTGTGCAATGTATCAAGAGACAGTAAAACTGCTATAGGGCGGAGTTTAACTGGTTAAAGGATAAGTTTTGATAAACATATAATAAATGTACGTTGTTTTCCAGGTAAAAAATGTGCATTTATTATTTTTTGTTTGCAGGAGTCTGGAAAGCATTGCACAAGCAATCAGCAGATCTCAGGTGCCATGCAGGTCTCCTGCAGATCTGTCAGTATATCTGCTTGCTCGTACAAGATACACAGAATATAACTGGATACTAACATTTTATAGGTAAAGTTAATCCAGAGAATATCCAAATGCCTCTCGGGGGATCAAGAAGGAATTTTGTGCCCTGCAGGAGCAAATTGGATCATGCTTTTCTGGATTTTTTTTCTGCCTTTCTCATGCAGTTCAGTGTGGAGCGATTTGAGTTCATTCATTTTAGCTGAAATCACACTTTACCACACCAAATTCATGCACTACTTTCGCAAACTTGCTGCAACGCGATCCGGTACAGGCAACGCACTATGTTTGGGGTGTAATTAACTTGACGCCCGCTGCTGATCGCAACTGCAATGAGTTTTGAACTCAAGCCTGAAAATATGCATGAAACACGGCTTTCCCGCACCACGAGCCAGCCCTTAGTAAGGTAAATATATTTTGGTAAACTAGTATGCTATTGTCTGTAAAGGCTTAGTATTGTGAAGTGTTCTTGCATGGCAAGACCACTTACTGTTATCTCACATATATATTCTTATTATTATAGCCAAATTTACCACCCTAACTCCTCCCACAGTTTTTACACTACATAGACAGTAATATACAGAAACGTGCGGATTGTTCCCGATTGGTGTGCTATTACTTTGTGGAACGTTTCACTGCATGGTTCACGAAATATCGGCGTTTTTGTGGTGAAATTGGTCCCATAGGAACGAATGGCAGAATGTTCAAAACTAGAGTGAGAGCTGACAAAAGCTAGAGTGTGAGCCGAAAAATCAGGACATGATTTCTAAACTGCCATCACTCCCTCATTTTCAAGCCCACCTACACAAATCTTATATCAAAACGTTCAGCTATCCCTGCTGCCACTAAAAATGTCCAGGGCTAAGCCATAGCCCTGATAGTTTTCACAATATGACCATTTGTTTGCAACTCACGCCGCCCATTGACATTCATTGAAACTCCACTCTAGCCACCTCAAATTTGAAGGGCAATATCTAAAATGTGACTGTGCCTTTTATTTTTAACATTTCAGAGACATACTATGCAAAATGTAGGTCTGGGTCTTGTGATTCTCACAATATAAAGCTCTTCGCTGTAGAATTTATAGTTTTTAAACTACAACCATTTGAAGATGGCAACCACCAGTGAAGTGAGCAAGTTGGAGCAGTTTGTTTTTAACCGCTCTTCTCTGCCCTTGCTGTAGAGTGAGTTGCCATACGCCAGGTGTGTGAGCAGGCAGCAGAGTGACAAAAGCTAGAGTGTGAGTTGTAGACTACTGGTGGAGGCAAGAACACTTCACACAATTTCCCCAGAAATTGTAGCTTTTCTAGTTTATTATGTACTCTTGAAAGATCAGCTTCTCAGTTTCTCAACTCTCTGTTGTTGTAGAGTCTTTTAGGGGCTATGCTATTCAGCCACATGTTACCCTGAGTCACAGAGAGATTGCTGTAAAGACTCCATGTTTGTGCCACTTTCATAATCAGACCATGCATTGAATGAACATGCTGAACTTACAGACATACTTTTAGTTATCGTCATTAGTAAATGGTAAGAAGAGTGCAGTTGCTAAAAGATCTTTGAGTTCCAATTCTGTGGGGGAGATTTGCGAAGGCCTGGTTCACACTAGTGCGGACCGTGCTGTCTGTATTTGCTTGGGCACGGTAGCCCATTCATTTCAATGGGCTGCTGTGCTTGCATCTCCTGCATTAAAAAGATGCATGTACCTTTTTAAAAAACATTCTGCGGTCTGAGCAGCACGATTCCATTGCAGGTGCGGGAACGCGTACAATTCCTACACCCGCAACCAGCCCACAGCCTGCAGGCTAGTTTGTAAACCCAGAGATAAACTGGTGCAGCTGTGCATAATCAATCAACTTTTAACTTCAGCTTGTTCAATTAAGCTTTGACAATAAAACCTGGAAGCTGATTGGATACTATGTACAGTTGCACCAGTTTTAGCAAATCTCCCCATCTGTGTGGATTTTAGATATTCCCTAAGTGGGTATCTTCCTATAATCCAAAATAATACTTGTAAAAATTTAGCTTCTTCTCAGACTGAAATATGAAGACAATAAATTGGAAACTGCTTTGAACATGGGAACATTCTGTCTTACAAAATTATAGCCTAAGCAACAGATCAATTCTGACAATGTTTTAAGATTTGTATTGCTCTTATTTTCTCGTGTAGTTGGGCAGTGTGGAAATCAGATTGGGTGCAGGTTCTGGGACCTTGCATTGAGAGAACATGCTTCCGTCAACAAGGTAAAACAACTTCCTTTTCAGATTTTTTTTTTTTTTTTTTGTTAAATCCAAGGTGGCACGTACTTTATGTTTAAAGCTCCTTTGGTGACTTGCACTTCAAAATAGTCCTGAGTGGTACCAAATCGGAGAAGGCGTTCTGGAGAAGCAGGTCTGCAGGGACAACATTAATGACAGCTCATCTTCAACTTAGTCCAAAGCAAAGTAAATACTTCACCAAGTGTTCATGTGGCTGCTTATGCTGAGCTGTTTGGCTTAAATGCTGTTTACCTTTTGAAAAAAAAAATAAAAATAATAATAAATACACATCTTTTTGCAGGTAAAAAAAATGTGCATATATTATTTTTGTATACTCTGCAGCCTATAAATCATTGCACCCACAATCAGCAGAGCACAGGTGCAATGTCAGGATCCTGCAGACTCTGTCAACTGTCTGCTGTACCTCCTATACAGGCAATCAGTCCAGAAGGAATCAATGAGCTACAAGAGAGCTCGCCAGCACCCTTGTAGTTCATTAATTCACAGGAAACTGAATGAATGATGCTGCCGTGTGGGTGCAGCCATGCATTACTGTGCTGTCTTGAATTGTAACAGCGGGTGCGGGGAGAAGGTCCCCTGCCCACTGTCACAATGGGGTATCAGGGCAGGTGCAGGCAGGTAATCTTGGTAACATGGTACACCCTAAATACGGGTGTAACATGTTACCAAAGATGAACTTATCCTTTAAAGTATGTTTCTGCTCATGGTCAATGCTGTGAATACATACTGAGGTTAAGACGTTAAAGTGAGCCTGTGATAGCTTAAAAATGTAAAAGTGTCACAAGGGTAACTCTCATGCCAGTATTCACTCCAGGGATGTTGGCCTCAACAGCCCAGGCTCCTGCACACCTCCAAAGCATACAATTTGATGAGCTGGAGTCCGACTATGATCCATCACAATGCTTTAGTCAATAAAAGACGAGGAAGCTGGTGCATTCTATCAAACTCAGCAAAGTGCTAATGCATTTTAACCAAAGCCTTAATTATAGTGGAACTAACCTTAGCATTTAAAAAATCGGGAGGAGGCAGCTCTTTATTGCAGAAGACACGTGGTATGTCTCTTGCAATAAGACACTTGCCTGCTTGCTCACAGCCTCCTGTGCTGTTGCACATGATTGACTGACTTCTGTGTACATGTGTAGGATCACGTCACTCCTTGTGGGCAATCAAGAGGCTGAAAACCTGGTTTACCTCCTGTCATTTATCTTTCAAATGCCAAGTCAAGAATCTGTGGACAACCTAGGTCTAGTCTTTAAAGCTTGCACCATACATTACAATTTGATTGTACAATCTCCTTCCCAGCAACCACAGCCACCCTGACTGGATACAAAATAAATGAATTGTTTAGGCAGGCACTTGCGTTATACAGTTGTTGGTGGATCTAAAGGAGGATGTACAGACATTGTCCAATCACATTGTAACATGTGAATCCAGGTTTCAAATCCAGTTGCTATGTGATGCAAGAGTCTTAAAAAGTTTAAAAAGCAAACCGTTCATATCTCTCCCTTGAGTGAGCCAAATCCTCCTTCATTTGTGCCTTACACACTCTCTTCCCAGACATGGCATCTTACATTGTGGTGGAGGTACAGCAGCACAGTGGCTTCTATCAATCCAGAAAGCACTGGTCAGGACTAGTTAATAGCTGCGCCCCCTCAACATCTTCTGATCCTACTGTAGTACAAGCAGACACAGCTTGCATGAGTGACAATGCTGCTTTGAATTTGGTAGCAGTGCAGCAGTGTTGTCCCCCCATCACAGGAAGCTGCATTAGATGGACTACACTGGTAGGGTCAGCCAGTATTGTGAGACTATGTAGGGGAGATAAGGTAAATTGGTAACCACAGATGCAGCATAATATATATGGGAAGCCATAGTTCTAATTTAAAGAGCTCCAGAGGAATCATTTGAAGCCTAGACCGTTACATTTGTGGTTAGGTTCACGCCATAGGCAAATGAATACTGTAGAGCTGTTCTTACATCTTTTTAGTGTTTTAAAAATATATAACCAGATGCAAACCATTTTCTTTTTCCAGAAAGGAATTTACGATGAAGCTCTGTGCAGCTTTTTTAGAAATGTTGATACAAGGTAAGGGTTATTGTTCATGCAGAAAAATAAGAAACTTTAAATCTGCTGCTTGCACAGCCCTGAAAAACTATTGTGCATAATCTGAAGAACTGGATGTCAGTGCTATGGATCCCTTGACTTAAATTAATCTCAGAAAGCTTTGTAACGGTCAGGACAGTCTGTCATGTTGGTAAATTAATTTAGAGGATGATTGTAGTGGTTCCAGGTGTTCATTGGCCCGCTAACATCATGCTTGGGTGGTTTATACAGTTTGATTTGTTGCATGTGGCCAGTATCAGTGCCTATTCAAACCTGACCATTTTCATGCAGTAAAACACATGAATAAAAATGCATTTGAAATAGAAATTCCATTCTCTCCTATGTGGCTGGTTTACATGAATGCAATACAGTTTAGTATATGTTTAAGGGGTACTATATAGGGCCATTCGCATCGTTGTGTGTGGGTTACCTCATGTGTTGCAATTCACGCGCGTGAATAGGCTTTTAGTAGTCCTATAGCTTGCACCAGGTTGTAGGACTGCTCTTACCAAGACGTCTTTACTGATATCTCCCTGGCCATTAAATATGTCATGAAAGAAACACAATGACTGCCATTTTGACCTCTCTTTCTGACAATGTTAGCTGGTCATACTGCCTTTCTGGCGTCAATGAAACCTAGATACATGGGACAAATTTAGTGGTATCAGTATGCAGTGGTAACTTGGCAATAACTTTGTGGGGCATAATTTTAAAGCCGTAAATGTGATATTCACTGCAGGTAAATCAATTACTGTAATATAAAACACAAACATCAGGAAGATTCATCTGCAGTGCATTATTGGTGAATGTCATATTTACTGCCTTATAAATATACCTCAATGATTAATTTGAATACCTAAAAATGTTTACAGTGTTGTGGAAGGACATAGTGTAGCACACTTTTATGAACTAAATACCCCGCTGAGATTTTTATTTGTATTTTATAATCTGATACATGTGGAAAAATGCAATTTACATTTGAAATATATATATATATATACCGTATTTTTCGCTCCATAAGACGCACTTTTTTCCCCAAAAAATATGGGGGAAAATGTCTCTGCGTCTTATGGAGCGAATACTGACCAGTCCTCCACCTGTCACCGCCGCCGTGTTAGTGCCAGCGGCTGTCCCATCCCAGTGCAGCCTGTCCCCTCCCACTGCAGGCTGTCACCAAAGTTCACCTTGCCCTCTCTCAGCGGGCTGACCCCGCAGCTCTTCATAGCAGGCAGTCCCCTCGCCGAACCCAGCCAGCTTGCTCTGCAGTCTGGTCCGCCCTGCAGGCGTGGCCTGTCCTCGGAGCTCGTCCCCGCTCCTGGCATGTCTATGTACTGAGCTCCCAGCTCTGCAGTCCGGTCTGCGGGTGTGGCCTGTCCTTACAGCGCCTCCCCTTTCCTGGCATGTGTCCATAATGTGCTCCCTGCTCTACAGTCCGGTCCTATCTGCTGGTGTGGCCTGTCCTCGGAGCTCAGTGCGCCCCCTGCCTTCTGTAAGTTAAAATGACAGATGCTGGGAGTTGTAGTCCTTTTCCTTGGTGTATTGTGTCAGATCATTTGATATTCTGGGTGGAGGGGCCCTGTTGGGACTTTATATGATGTAGTATGTCCGCAGTCTCTGGTCATCCCCTGTACTGTGTCCGCAGTCTCTGGTCATCCCCTGTACTGTGTCCGCAGTCTCTGGTCATCCCCTGTACTGTGTCCGCAGTCTCTGGTCATCCCCTGTACTGTGTCCGCAGTCTCTGGTCATCCCCTGTACTGTGTCCGCAGTCTCTGGTCATCCCCTGTACTGTGTCCGCAGTCTCTGGTCATCCCCTGTACTGTGTCCGCAGTCTCTGGTCATCCCCTGTACTGTGTCCGCAGTCTCTGGTCGTCCCCTGTACTGTGTCCGCAGTCTCTGGTCATCCCCTGTACTGTGTCCGCAGTCTCTGGTCGTCCCCTGTACTGTGTCCGCAGTCTCTGGTCGTCCCCTGTACTGTGTCCGCAGTCTCTGGTCGTCCCCTGTACTGTGTCCGCAGTCTCTGGTCGTCCCCTGTACTGTGTCCGCAGTCTCTGGTCGTCCCCTGTACTGTGTCCGCAGTCTCTGGTCGTCCCCTGTACTGTGTCCGCAGTCTCTGGTCGTCCCCTGTACTGTGTCCGCAGTCTCTGGTCGTCCCCTGTACTGTGTCCGCAGTCTCTGGTCGTCCCCTGTACTGTGTCCGCAGTCTCTGGTCGTCCCCTGTACTGTGTCCGCAGTCTCTGGTCGTCCCCTGTACTGTGTCCGCAGTCTCTGGTCGTCCCCTGTACTGTGTCCGCAGTCTCTGGTCGTCCCCTGTACTGTGTCCGCAGTCTCTGGTCGTCCCCTGTACTGTGTCCGCAGTCTCTGGTCGTCCCCTGTACTGTGTCCGCAGTCTCTGGTCGTCCCCTGTACTGTGTCCGCAGTCTCTGGTCGTCCCCTGTACTGTGTCCGCAGTCTCTGGTCGTCCCCTGTACTGTGTCCGCAGTCTCTGGTCGTCCCCTGTACTGTGTCCGCAGTCTCTGGTCGTCCCCTGTACTGTGTCCGCAGTCTCTGGTCGTCCCCTGTACTGTGTCCGCAGTCTCTGGTCGTCCCCTGTACTGTGTCCGCAGTCTCTGGTCGTCCCCTGTACTGTGTCCGCAGTCTCTGGTCGTCCCCTGTACTGTGTCCGCAGTCTTTGGTCGTCCCCTGTACTGTGTCCGCAGTCTCTGGTCGTCCCCTGTACTGTGTCCGCAGTCTCTGGTCGTCCCCTGTACTGTGTCCGCAGTCTCTGGTCGTCCCCTGTACTGTGTCCGCAGTCTCTGGTCGTCCCCTGTACTGTGTCCGCAGTCTCTGGTCATCCCCTGTACTGTGTCCGCAGTCTCTGGTCATCCCCTGTACTGTGTCTTCAGTCTCTGGTCATTTTCTGTACTATGTCTGCAGTCCATTGGTTCAGAATATTTTTTTCCCCAGTTTTCTGCCTCTAAAACCTAGGTGCGTCTTATGGTCAGGTGCGTCTTATGGAGCGAAAAATACGGTATATATAATGCAACTGCTGGCCTGCCAAGCTTGCTTGCAAGCAATGCCATGTGATCGCTGTGATTGTCTAGCATACTAATCAGTAACCATGCTGATTGGTCTTCATTCTGACAGGACCGTTGTCATCTATACTACTGCCACAGCACTAATGGCTAGCATCAGAAGTGGCTACTAGTTCAGTCACTGTATCCTGATCTTTTTTTTTTTCCTTGTGTACATTAAATCACTGACTAGGAACAAGCATGCAGATATAGACTTCTGACTTTTCCTCAGCTTTGTGGATCTGCATAATTTTTCCAGGTCAGTGACTCAAATTATTGCAGCCAGAGAATCTACATAGCAGCCAGGGAAATAGAATTTTCAGAAGGAGGTCAGCAGTGGCAGCTTCCATAGCTTTCTCATGTCTCTAACATGTAAAAAGGTTATTTACATTATGTTAAAAGACTCTTAATATTTGTAGCAGTGTGTGTAAAGGTATTAAAGGATAAGTTCACCTTTTTAAAAAAAATAATAAATGCACATTTATTGGCAGATAAAAACGTGCATTTCCTGTTGTGTTTTTTTTTTGTTTTATTTCTGAACAGTCTGTAAAGCATTGCAACCGCACCTGCAGCAGCACTGGTCTTTCTCCCTGTTCTCAGTGGACAGACTGATAGCAGCAGGAGCCAATGGCTCCCACTGCTGTCAGTCAAATCCAGTAAGGAGGGAGGTGAGGCTGGGCCAAGCTGTGCTTTGTGTGTCTGTTGATGCACACAGCCCAGCCTGGGAAATGTACCCGCATATGAGCCCCCATAGGATACGGCTTGCTATGGGGGCACACTCAGGAGAGGAGTGGACAGCACCAGTGGGAGACCTCAAAATATAAGGTAAAGGGTCCCTCTGTGCAATATCTTTGCACAAAGCAGGTAAGCATAAACCTCTTTTTTTCAATTTTAGGTAGAAAAACAAATACAAGGTTTTAGCATCACTTTAAGCTGGAATCCCGATTCTACAGTTGATTACTCTAAAAAGGTGTACTTCCCTACTATAAAATAATGACTTGGTGGTGCAAACCTCCCTAACCCTCGGTTGGTGTGTAATTTTGCTATTGCTATATTTTTGTGGGTTTGTTTACCTTTTATGTCAGATTGGTTAATGGAATTGACTAATACTTGGAAGTTCTTGCTGCATAGTGACCTGTTGTTATATTGCACTTGTCTTATATTGTTACTTTTGTGCCTAACTTTTTTACTTAACCCCTTCACGCTGAAGGTTAAAACAAATCTTTATGCCTAAGCACAATTTTTTTACTTTGACATGTGTTAGTAAAACTGTACATATCCTCACAACTACTTTGTTCATCCAGGAGAATTTTACCTTGTTTTTTTGTTTTGTTTTTTTTTCAGAGCAAACTGAGCTTTTATTTGGTGGTAAATGGTTATGGATATCGCCTGATTTTTTTTTTTTTTTTTTTTTTTTTTTTATTATCAAAGGAAACCTGGCCCAAAATAGTAAAAACATATATATTTTATTTAATTTAGCAATATGTTTCTTGTTAATACCAGCACCTACCACCAAAAAACAACCCAAAATTAATTCTCCTGCTTATGACGATCGCAGCGATACCACATGTGTTTTGTTAATTGTTGTTTGTACCCATAGTACAGCCCAAAAACATAAGTGAGCATTTTTCTTTTTTTTGTCCTACCTAAAACACACTGGCACTTTAAAAAAAAAAAATCCTACCCAAGGTATACTGAACTTGACTTTTGACTCTTACCTGACTCAGACACTGACCTAAATTAAACCTTGATCTAGGTTTTTTTTTTTCTCTCTCTCTCTGCAAGAAGAGAGAAAGATACAATGTATCTCTCTCCTCCATTCAGAGCAAGAAAACACGGAGGCAGGCTTCACAGTGACTGATCTCTCTTATAGCCAATCAGAGGCTATCGCAGTGATCAGGTGACCCTGAATTGGGAGTTCTGGGTCCCGATCGTTAGCTCTCGGTAAGACCCTGGTGTCCATACTGGGAGCGCGTTGTGTGGCGAGCTCCCAGGAAAAGGGAGATATGGAAATATGTGGCCCCATGGCAAAAAGCCCAGTGTAGTGGTGCCGCATATTTATGTTATGTTGGCATATAGGGGTTAAATTCAGATGCATACTTTTGTACATTTGGGGGAAAAAAATATATATTTATGATTTTTATTTTCTTGTGTTTACTTATTAAAATATTATTGAAACTGAGAAGCCAACAAAAATTAGGTACATTGTAGCTTACTTCACTTTTCAGGCTAAGAACATTTTTATCAATTACAGAAAATATTTGAAATGCAGTGTCCTTGTCACTTTCTGTAAGTTTAACAGAAAGTTAAGAATCGTATTTCTATTGTGTAAACTATTAATCCCATTGATCCACTATGTAATGGATATGAAGGGCAGAAATCTACCCCATATTGCAACCTAGATACAGTGAAGAAATGAGTGTATACATGAAAGGTCAAGAAGTATGTTCACAGAATTACCAGGTTAAAAAAGCCAGCAAAGAAAGAAAACAGCTACTACATCTAAGAGCTGGCAATGTCTTACATTTTTTGGGGTGTTCTGTATGCTTTAAAAAGTTTGTGATGAGAGGATGCAAGCCTGTTGTCTTGAAGGACTTTTACAGTTTGAGGAAAAGTCATGTGTGAAAATACTCTTTAGTCATAAGTGCATTGTAAAACAATGATTTAGTATTTAGACATGGTAAAATGCTTACCAGTGTCCCAGTCATTTTGTGGTGAATAGGAGAGCTGTTTAAATATTGTTTAAAAAGAAAATTGTCTTTGTTTTCAAGAGCTGAAGCTGTCAAACCAGATGTTCAGAGAGGGAAGATTTGCTCACTTAAAGCACGGGTAAGAAAAATGATACTGATTGCATCTTGAATGAACATCTCTAAAAGTACCGGTGCTGTTATGACTGCACAGTAATGTAGCTTCTGTCCTGCTGATCACACAAAGTATGACTATGGTTATCAAAGAATGTAATGGAGACTTTTATTATAAATATTTCTAAGTCATGTACAACCCAATTATGCTATGAATTAATTTAGCACTTTACTCATACTCTTATTCATTGCCTGGTGGGGATATACCTTGTTAAATATGTTGCATGTTTTAAACTACTGTAATTAAACTACTTTCTGAAATCTCAGATGCACTTCAGCTCTAGCTATATAATTTTAAAAAGTCATAAGCACCTGTTGTCACGATCACGGCATCAGACCCCAGACCTTCTCACCAAACTCGTGACCGAAGGACTAGCCGATCTAAAACCGCGATGTCACGTGGGTAACAATGTCACACCCAGCTGCACCCTGCAGAAGGATTTTCCAGCTAATTGGACCACAATCAATGTACCGGCAGCCTGAGCGATTGTTACTCGGTCAGGTTAATTACGCAATTAACCCTTCACACTGCCACCACCTCCTTTTTGTACAGAGAGGAAAATCGGCAATCTCAGCAATAACACTATAATGGTTGAGGTAATCGTCTGCATAACATGGTTATACAGAGGGTTAAACGACCACAGTAGCATTCTCTTTAGAGGCAGGAATTCGTAAATTGCAATAAAGCGCTATAGAAACAGTTCAAGACTTTCAGAAGGAAAGATTTATTACTAAAAGGTCAAACGGGTGCAATAAAAATATTTACAGAAAAGAGGTAACTAAGATAGGTATATATATAATATGCAGAGACTAACAGCAAAGAGATATCAGAGAGAGGTGAAAGGGTTAAGGTATTTGCCAAAGTCCTGGGTTAGCAGATCCAAGTTTCAGAGCGAAAGGGCACGGGTCTCCCCAGGTGGTACTGATGTTAAAATGGGAGACGTCTTCAACTTCTTCTTTTCTTAGGCCTGACATCATAATTTGTAGTTCCCCAGCAGGGGGTGTCTTTGAAGTCAAGGACCAATACCCCGTTTAGGGCGTGTAGGTGTGGGCGGTGTGACAGTGTGCCGATCTGTCACCCAGGATTCTCAACAAGGCAGGTTGAGGGGCTCCGGGGTAAGTGTTTGATACAGAGGAAAGTGGCTTTTCACTTTCCTCATTTGTTTGTAAGGTCCATTTTGGGACCTGGAGCCTGGAGATTTCAAAGCTATTTGGGAGGGATGAAATCTCCAATCCTGGGACCAGGTTTTGGGAATAGCCAGGAGACTGATTGCACAGGTGTGTGCAGGCCTTTTCATAGAGTCAGGACCAGGGTTCTGGGCTCCACCTTGGCAGATGGAGTCAGGAGGGCTCCACCTGGAAGACAGGAGTCAGGAGGGCTCCACCAAGGAGACTAGCTGTGTGCTAGTGGCCAGCTGTGTGCGAGAGCCATAATTTGGGAACAGTCTGCAGGAGACATCAAACTGCGTACAAGCCAGGAGGCTGAATTTTTGTTGTTTTTGCTTGACGGTGGATACCCCTGCGTGGGAAGCATGTTATGGAACTTTATTTTTAAATAAAATTGGGCAAAAAGGCCCTTAAAGAAGTGAGTTGCTGTGTGCTTTTGAAAGGAAAAGCTCTACCACTGGAAGCGAGTTCCCACAGCGGATACCTCAACTAGAGCCAAAATCTCCCTTAACTCATATTTTGGCCCATAACTTTCCATCTGCACAAGTGACATTCCACCCGCGGGTAGATTATTATGCAGACACGTCTGAGGATTGATTAGAGATGAAATATGTAATTCTATACTGAACAGTTTACGAGATCTATTTTTCTGCTTTCCTGTGTATTTGAGACAAGGCAAGTGACCTACCAAACTGTTCGCCTTCTCGTGGCCAATCTGACGATATGTCTGGTTTTTATGCAAGTCTCTCATATTCCAAGATATGAGACATATGGGAAAAATGGATTTTAACAAAGGTTATCTGATTCTGTCACATACGCTGAATTAGGTTTATTAGGTTGGAATCTTTCAACTCCTGGGAAAGCTTGCCTTATCTCTTACGAGGTGTTACAATTTGCAGGTTCTTTGGACAGGGAAGCCCTGGCTCCCTTGGGGGGCTTTATAGCTCCTATGACCCCTCTGTGACACACATACACACTGGCCAAATGTCACTGGGACTCTCAGAAAGGGAGGGGGGAAAATATGTTTGTCAGGATGGTTAACCCCTTTGCCAAGATGGAGGTTCTTAACAAAATGGAGGACTGCGTCAGTCTCTGGGTCTACGCCGTTACACTTGTGTTTTTGAAATGGCATCTACAAAAAAAAAAATCCCTTGTGAAGGGGACCAGCAAGATAGCCCTTCAGGTAAGGTAATTGTCAATTGCTGCAAGGATCCTCCAAGGTTTCTGAATATCCAAACCACCACAGGTAGGAGAGAAATCCAGCTAGAAGAGAGGAATAGAAAGCACCTCTGATAATATCCTCCAGTATCAGATGAAATAAAGGTAAAAAGCGGGAAGCTTGTCTCTTTTAATGGCCTAAATAATACACAGAGTGTATCTTGGCTACATACGAATTGTCTCCTAGAGCAGTGGTTCTCAACCTTCCTAATGCCGTGACCCTTTATTACAGTTCCTCATGTTGTGGCGACCCCCAACCATAAAATTATTTACCCAGTAATTATAATTCATGAGTGTCGTTTTATTTCCAATACTGCTGCTTTCAACACAGCAGCTGCTTTCTACACAGTAGCTGCTCTTTACACATCGGAAATATGTGTTTTCTGATGGTCTTAGGGGACCCCTGTGAAAGGGTCGTTCGACCCCCAAAGGGGTCGCGACCCCCAGGTTGAGAACCACTGTCCTAGAGGAAGGAAGCTTTCTCAAACTATTTCCACTCATGATACTGATCTGAAGAAAAAAAAAAAGTTACACTCCTTGTGTTATCTTTGCTACTGAAAGAGGTGAGCTTCCAGTGTTTTAACTCCTATTCCAATTTAGTCTGGAATATGCTCTTAGATGCACTTTCTGCTTCTCTGTACGTTTTGAAATGGGGCAAATTTGTCTTGGAGTTGAGCTGTCCGCTCCTTCTTGTAGTGTGAATGGATACGTTCAGGAACCCATTCCTGGATAGTAAGAGGGTTGTTAGTTCTCCAGTGTCTGGGTATTACCATTCTAGCTGCTATAAGAAAAATGCAAAGGAGACCCTTGATGGCATTTGAAATTAATCCTGGGAGCATGGGATGGAGGACAATATCTGGTGTCCCCAAGATGGAAAGGCTGCTCACTTGCTCATATATTGTGAAGATCTTTGTCCAGAGGGGCATGACCAAGGGCTAGGACCGCCAGATACGTAGTCTAGTACCTTCCTCTGTCATGCAACATCAGAAAAAGTCCAACAGTGAGCTAAATATTTTTTATGCTACTTTCCAGTGTAAATTTGTACTTTTTAACTGATTAATCTGCTAATAACTTTGCTGTTCACACTACTGATGAGTAACAAAATATGCATAATAGGCTACACAGATGTAGGCTTATTTATTGAGGCAGGCAGGTTAAAGAAGCAACATGGTGCTGCTCTCTGCAGCTTTCTCCTGTGCACCTAGTGTTGTTGGATGACATGCCCCCAGGCGGTGAGTCCTTGACACCCTTGGCTCTCAGGAAGTAAAATGAATGATGATGGGCATCATTCAACACATAAGAACACCGGATCACAGAGCAGTGGATCTGTTGGTGACAGCGATGGAGTATTACAGCGAACGTTTTTTGGGTTTTTTTTTTTATTAATTTTTTAACAGGTTGTGGGATATTTTATTGTTTTAATTTTGTGCTTGAGATAGAATCAAGTTTGAAAACAGACCTGTGGTGTGGTGAAAGGGAGTGAACTGACTGCTGATTAAAACTGCAGTCATCACAGGATCTCTTAAATTCTGGGTGGCACTCTTATGTTAAAAGCAACAATGACATGGTTTTGTAGTAACCAGTCCCTGCCCACTTCCCATGTTCTCTTATTGGCTGCAAATTGTGGAATGGAAAGTGGAAGGAGCAAGCTACCATTAGAGCTTGTGGGAAAATTAGTTTAGTATGCATTCACACAGATGTGGGATCCTGTAGTTCTTTGCAATTGGGCATCAAAACAGAGTACTTGGTAAATATTTGGCTTTATGTTGGAAGCAGAAAGAACCTTAGCTAAATGATTCTTAGCACCCCCACCACATTCACACTTTGGAGAACAGTAATAGCAGGACCGGTACCAGAAGTGTGCAGATCCACTAATGATTGGTGGAATATTACTAATGTGGGTTACGGCACTTTCATTGCTTTTTACAAAGCCTTAGTATTAGGCTTATTATTGCATAGGGAATACTTTAATGTTTAGATTTTTTTTTTCCCCACATTCCTGGAATCAAGTACATAATGAAAGCATCACAACATTAAAAGTCCCTCACAAACACTCATGAGAAAGACCAATATATTTATTTGCCTAGTGCCTGTAAGTACAGTGATCAAAATCATGCTAAATGTGTTTTTGTTTTTCATTAGGCTGTCTTGATAGATATGGAAGAAGGTGTTGTAAACGAGATATTACAAGGGCCTCTTTGAGACCTTTTTGATAGCAAGCAGCTCATTACTGATGTGTCAGGATCAGGAAATAATTGGTAAGACCCTAATACTACATATCTGTAGAGTATTGGTACATAAACCGAGGTCTGGGAGCCACAGCTGGCTGTCATTTTTAATTGAGCATTGTTTACGGTAACTTTTTCAGCAGAGCTTTAGTATTTGACTATCTTCAGAGCCAACTGTCACAGGTGCATGTGCTACATATATATCTCATTTAACCTTTAACACATCAATGTAATTTCAAGAAGTAATATTTTATGTCTTTTAAATCTAGTTATTACAATAATACCTTTTTTTTAATTTAAAATAAATCTATTTTACCGTAATGCACAAAGTGGTCTTTTACGTCTTCTTGGCATGCCTCTGTTCCTTCTGTCAGCGGGTGCCAGCATAGCAAGCTGTGGGCGCACTCTGAAGTTGGACTTTGTGCGTTCATAGACACACAGCGCCAATAAGCCACACTCCCTGCCCTCTCTGCACAGGATTTTTTTTTTTTTTATTGAACAACTTTTTCTATAATAACGAAAAAAAAAATAGAGTAACAATAAAAACAAAAGAGACAGATACCTCAGTATCGGAGAGTAGTAGTAAAAAGAAAAACAATAGAAAGAGAGTAAACAAGTGGCTTCCATTTTCACAACACAAATACCATCTTGTAGGAGTAACACAATTTCGGTCTGCAATTTCCATTGGAAACACAGCTTGTGTGAGCAGGTATGTTAACATTAGACACCGAAATGACACATAAAGAGCATAAATCACAAATGTTATATAGTACATTCTAATAAGTTCTCTGGAGTCAGTGGAGGAAAGGGAGGGGTCGTTAGAGGATAGCCAGCGGTCCCGGCAGCCTCTATGCTTGTATGTAAATTCTTCCCTTTTTTTATTGTGGAACTCACTGCTTCTTTCCATTGTGTTTGTGCTGGAGGATTAGGCGGTAACCACTTTTGCAAAATAAGTTGGCGAGCAAGGTACAGGGTTCTGATACATAACATATTATAATCCGAGGGTAACACCTCCTCCTGGATAATACCCAATATAGTACTCTTAGGGTCTATAGGGACCTGTGTAGAACATATGCTGGTTAGTATACTGAAAATTATGGTCCAATAACGATGTACTTTAGGACATCGCCACAACATATGGATCAGTGACCTATTATGTACCATACAACGCGTGTACCATGTGTGCAAGCACTATGGGGTATAATGAACCCTGTGTAAAATAAATAGTTGTGTCAACTGTTGAGAGGGATATCATGATACCCGAGGAGTAAGTTCAAGTGCTTGGTGCCATTGTTCTTCTTCAAAGGGACCCACATCCTCCTCCCACCTATCTCCACATTTCAGCTGTGGCATGTAGAGTATAAATTCCCTATCAATCCCCTCTCTACACAGGAGTTTGATAGGACATTTTGGCTTGCTGGACTGGTGACAGGAATCAAGAATGTATTCACGGATGAGGGTGGGGGGAACAGTTAGCAGGGCACTTAAAAAAATTAAAAAACAAATTGAAACTGCCATGCAGATTTCACTTGCAGAGACATCAGTTTACGTCAGTTTTCATGTGCGCTTCAATGAGTTTTATACATGTTGCCGATTCCTGCGCAGAAAAAAATGATACTAGTGTTGAGGTGTGAACAGGACACATAGAGAACAATTGATTTCATTGTGCCCTTGCAGAACACATGCAGAAAAACTGGCATCTCTGTACTTTGGTGTGAACGAGCACTAGGGTAAAGAAAAACCTGTTAGACCTTAGAACCACTTAAAGATAATGTGTGGTGTGAACTATGCAGCAGGGTTTAAAAAATATTTAGTTACAGCAAATTTTGTTGAAAACAGTCATTACCATTTCTGAATTAAAATGTTTATAATGATTACAATGATTCCTGAAGATATGTACCTATTCATTTGTATGTGTAGGGCAGTTGGTCACAAGCTGTATGGCTCTCAGTACCGGGAGCAGATCGTAGAGAATTTGAGGAGGACAGCAGAGCAGTGTGATTGTCTGCAGTGTTTCTTTGTGATTCATTCAATGGGAGGAGGTAAGATGAACATTAATAGTGGACATGAAACCTGATCATGCACCAGCAGGCTTGAAAAGCATATTCATTATTCAGTATGTGCCAAGCTAGCTCATAGGCATAAAAAGGATTAACTTGGTCATTTTTACATAAATAGAAGTTTGAATTAAAAATTCCAACGTGCCCATTGCTGTTCAAATGCCATATCTGTTTGTGGATGTCTGCTTTAGGACCCTTTTACATGGGGTGGATTCTGCTCTGATCAGCAAGGGATCCACTCACATACAGTGGGGCAAAAAAGTAATTAGTCAGCCACCAATTGTGCAAGTTCTCCCACTTAAAAAGATGAGAGAGGCCTGTAATTGGCATCATAGGTAGACCTCAACTATGAGAGACAAAATGAGAAAAAAAATCCAGACAATCACATTGGCTGATTTGGAAAGAATTTATTTGCAAATTATGGTGGAAAATAAGTATTTGGTCAATATGAAAAGTTCATCTCAATACTTTGTTATATATCCTTTGTTGGCAATGACAGAGGTCAAACGTTTCCTGTAAGTCTTCACAAGGTTGGCACACACTGTTGCTGGTATGTTGGCCCATTCCTCCATGCAGATCTCCTCTAGAGCAGTGATGTTTTGGGGCTATCGCTGGGCAACACGGACTTTCAACTCCCTCCAAAGGTTTTCTATGGGGTTGAGATCTGGAGACTGGCTAGGCCACTCCAGGACCTTGAAATGCTTCTTACGAAGCCACTCCTTTGTTGCCCGGGCGGTATGTTTGGGATCATTGTCATGTTGGAAGACCCAGCCACGTTTCATCTTCAATGCCCTTGCTGATGGAAGGAGGTTTGCACTCAAAATCTCACGATACATGGCCGCATTCATTCTCTCCTGTACATGGATCAGTCGTCCTGGTCCCTTTGCGGAGAAACAAGCCCAAAGCATGATGTTGCCACCCCCATGCTTCACAGTAGGTATGGTGTTCTTTGGATGCAACTCAGCATTCTCTCTCCTCCAAACACGACGAGTTGTGTTTCTACCAAACAGTTCTATTTTGGTTTCATCTGACCATATGACATTCTCCCAATCCTCTTCTGGATCATCCAAATGCTCTCTAGCAAACTTCAGACGGACCCGGACATGTACTGGCTTAAGCAGGGGGACACGTCTGGCACTGCAGGATCTGAGTCCCTGGCGACGTAGTGTGTTACTGATGGTAGTCTTTGTTACGTTGGTCCCAGCTCTCTGCAGGTCATTCACTAGGTCCCCCCCATGTGGTCCTGGGATTTTTGACCCCACGGGGTGAGATCTTGCGTGGAGCCCCAGATCGAGGGAGATTATCAGTGGTCTTGTATGTCTTCCATTTTCTAATTATTGCTCCCACAGTTGATTTGTTCACACCAAGCTGCTTGCCTATTGCAGATTCAGTCTTCCCAGCCTGGTGCAGGTCTACAATTTTGTTTCTGGTGTCCTTCGACAGCTCTTTGGTCTTCACCATAGTGGAGTTTGGAGTGTGACTGTTTGAGGTTGTGGACAGGTGTCTTTTATACTGATAACAAGTTCAAACAGGTGCCATTGATACAGGTAATGAGTGCAGGACAGAGGAGCCTCTTAAAGAAGAAGGTACAGGTCTGTGAGAGCCAGAAATCTTGCTTGTTTGTAGGTGACCAAATACTTATTTTCCACCATAATTTGCAAATAAATTCTTTCCAAATCAGCCAATGTGATTGTCTGGATTTTTTTTCTCATTTTGTCTCTCATAGTTGAGGTCTACCTATGATGCCAATTACAGGCCTTTCTCACCTTTTTAAGTGGGAGAACTTGCACAATTGGTGGCTGACTAAATACTTTTTTGCTCCACTGTATCTCCTTCTGATCGGAGCAGAGCAGGCAGATGACACATCCATGTCCACTCAGTTTATGCAGAGCGGACATGGACAGATTTTTTTTGTGTGGGCTGCATCGGTCCAGAGGTAGGAGGATGTAAACTAACACAAGTCTGTTTACTCCTGGCTGTCCATAGGAATATGTAGACCTACCCATCAGGTCCACCTGAAAAATTGACAGGCAGACCTAATCAGATCGCCCGTGTGAAATGGGCTTTAAAGTAGCAGCAATTTAAGAAAGAGAAAATATATATATGGTATTATAAGAGTGTTACTCTTTTAAAGCTATAACAGTAGACTACCAAAGAATGCGCATATTGCTAATTCAGTTCTTTTGTCACCCTCAGGTACAGGATCTGGTTTAGGTACATATGTATTGAATGTGCTTGAGGATGAATTCCCTGAAGTGTACAGGTTTGTCACCTCTGTCTACCCATCAGCTGAAGATGATGTAATCACATCACCCTACAACAGTGTTTTAGCCATGAAGGAGCTTACTGAACATGCAGACTGTGTGCTTCCCATTGAAAACCAAGTAAGAACCTTTACATTACAGTCATGTTTCTTTCAGCCGTCACTGCATGTTGTGTGTGTTTTAAATAAACATATACTGTGTGTATATATAGTGAAACACTGGCCAGTTGTATCTGTAAGACTACAAATCTATCTACTCTTTATCATATTAAAGCGGAACTAAACCCTCCTATAGTTTGCAGCTAAGGAAGCTGCCATCTAATCCTCTGTTTGGTCTTCAACTGCCATCATGCTGCATATATGATCAGTTATGACACCAGCCATTTGATGGTTTGACAGTTTGGTCAAGCAAATGTAATACGTCTGTAGTAGATGATGTAAGTCTGAAAAGGAGGGTCACACATCGCTGGTATCATCCACAAGAAACTTTATGGGAGATTGCTCAGACAGAACTTGGTTCTGCCATGGTATTCTGTCTGAGCAGTCTCCAGTAAAGTTTCATGTGGATAGAATTGTATTATTCTCATTAATTATAGGCAGATGTCCAAAGTACCCCCCTCCTTACATCAGATGTCAAGAGCCTTCCCATTATCAGAAGTCGGAGTCACCCACTCTCCCTCACATTGCAGTTCACCTCCCTTACCTTGTGCTGCTGCTGTGAAGAAGCTGGGGGCAGAGCTGGGAAGCAGAATGTGCAAGGTTTGGAAGAGGACCAGAAGAGGGCTGCCAGAGTGTGCTGTATGCTGAAACCAAGGTAGGCAGAGACAAAAGGGTGCTGCAGCTGCACAGAGAGGCACAGGATCTGTAGGAGGAGTTTGGCTTCCTCTCTGCTGCTGACTGCTTACACAAGGTGGGGGGGCAGAGACAGGCCTCTCCGCATCTGCATGGAGGAGTGCAGGATCTGGCAGAGGAGTTCTGTCCTCTCTGCTGCCGATTACTGAGATAAGGTGGTGGTGGAGACAAGTGGGGTGCCTCAGCTGCTGCCAGACTCATCCACCTTGCCAACCACTCAGTGTCTGCCAACCCCCTCTGCCAATCCCTCCACTGGCTTCCACTCACCCAACAAATAAAATTCAACAGCCTACAAAACCACCCACAACTTGGCCCCCAGCTACATCACTGACCTGGTCTCAAAGTACCAATTAAACCGCTCTCTTCGGTCCTCCCAAGACCTCCTGCTCCTGACTTCTCCCAAGCTTCTCACATCCTTTGGAACTCCCTACCCCAATCTGTCTATCTCCTAATCTATCTACCTTTAGACGATTCCTGGAAACCCTTCTCTTTAAAGAAGCCTATCCTACATCTAATGCATTGTGTTTTTACTTTCTCCACTCCTTTCCCACAGCTATTACCTTTTTGTGTCACTTGAACCATCTTCTTAGATTGTAAGCTCTGACGAGCAGGTCCCTCTTATTCCTTTTGTACCAAATTGTATTGTAACTGTAATGTCTGCCTTCATTTTGTAAAGTGCTGCGCAAACTGTTGCCGCTATATACATCCTGTATAATAATAATATATACAATACTGTGCAAAAGTTATAGGCAGGTGTACAAAAGTGCTGTAAAATAAGAATGCTTTAAAAAAAATATATATATATATTTTATTCTACTTATTTTTTGTAACTCCAATTGAAAAACCAGCATCCATTCAACTCAAAAAGCTGTTTGAAGGAGTACAAAGAAACAGGCAACACTGAGGATTGTAGACGCAGTGGTCGGCCCAGGAAACATCATGCTTACTTCCCTTCAACATTGGAATATGTCCAACAGTGCCATCAGCACAGAACTGGGTGAAACTAGTGGGACCCAGGTGAACTTGTCTACTGTCTGTGGAAGTTTGGCCATCAGTGTCAGTTGCACCCAAAAAGCCTTACCTCTGATGTAGAAACAAGGCTATGTGACTCAACTATGCACCAGAACGTAGGATGAGTGCAAACATATGGCAGCAGGTGCTCTCCCCTGATGGGTCATACTATTTAACTGTAGCAGAAGGCAGTTTGTTCATTGGAGAGTGGTACAATAATGAGTGTCAGCAGGCAACAGTGAAGCATGTTGGAGGTTCCTTGCAAGTGTGGGGCTTTTGGTCAGGATCAATGGTGTCCTCAGTTCTGACTGGCAGATACTTTTCCATCATGTAATACCATCAGGGAGGTGTGTGATTGGCCCCAGTTTTATTCTGCATCAGGACAATGACCCCAAACATACAGCCAATGTAATTAAGAGCTATCTTCAGTGTAAAGAAGAACAAAGAGCAAAGGGTGGTCACGCCAAATATTGATTTGGATTCCTCTTCTGTGCATTTACTTTTCCATTTTGTTAATTGATAAAAATAAACCATTAACACATCTATTTCTGAAAGCATTCTTAATTTACAGCATTTTTTCAAAACTGTCTAAAACTTTAGCACAGTACTGCATAAGCAGTGCATCTCTTCAATCCTTGCACATTTTCCGTGTTTTTTGTTTCTTTAACAGTTCAAGAAAAGTACCTATTAATCTGCCATAAATCTAGTGAGGTACTAGCTTTCTGAGGCACACTGAAATTCCAATCAAGTGTTATCAGCCCTGCCAGATCTTTTTTTGTGGATTACAGGACTCCTCTGTCATATGTTATGGAAATGAGAAGGGTGGTTTTGTAGTCCAGCAGGGGAGAACTGAGCAGGGCTGCCAACACTTTGTGGGATTTTATTGCAGAAAAGGCACTATGTTGTCAGCCAAACAGGTTAGGAGCACATTTCCTCTCATTAACAGAATGTTATGGAGACCAACAAAGCATGGAGTATACTATATACTATTCTCTGTTCCTTTAGTTTGTATTATGTCTTTGTATTAATATGTTATTTGTTTCTGTTAAGTCATTAGCTGACATTGTGAACAAAATTGTCCAGATGACAAACTCTGGAAAACTTGGAAGTGTAAAGCAAAATAGTCTTCTAATTTCCAATAAAGGTGGTGTAAAAGAAAGTGAGAAACCATTTGATGCCATGAACAACATTGTAGCAAACCTGCTTTTAAATCTCACAAGGTAAGCACCTTAATTTTGATTTAAATGGTTTTCTGTTACTGGGTGTAAGCAAAGATCCAAGTACTTCTCGTGTGTTGTATGCAGTATTTAACAAAAAACTTCTCTATTCCCTTTGGTCTTTTATACACTGCTCAAAAAAAATTGAAGGAATATTTTTTAGTGTCAAGTGTCATTACTGGTAGCACGAGGCGATACCTGGATCCTACAGAGGTTGCACAGGCAGTCCAACTCCTCCAGGATGGCACATCAATATGTGCCATTGCCAGAAGGTTTGCTGTGTCTCCCAGCACAGTCTCAAGAGCATGGAGAAGATTCCAGGAGACAGGCAATTACTCTGAGAGCTGGATAGGGTCATGAGGGTGGCCTAAGGGACCAACGTTCTCTAGTGGGCCCTGTGCTCACTGCCTGGCACCATAAAGCTCGAATGGCATTTGCCATTGAACACCAGAATTGGCAGATCTGCCACTGGCGCCCTGTGCTTTTCACAGTTGAAAGCAGGTTCACCCTGAGCACATGTGACAGACATGAAAAGGTGTGGAGAAGCTGTGGAGGCCTGGTCTGGGGAGGCATATCCATGGAGGAACGCACAGACCTCTACAGGCTAGACAATGGCACCCTGACTGCCATTAGGTATCAGGATGAAATCCTTGGACCCATTGCCAGACCCTACACTGGTGAATTGGGTCCTGGGCTCCTCCTGGTGCACAAAAATGCTCGGCCTCATGTGGCGAGAGTAAGTAGGCAGTTCCTGGAGGATTATGAAATTGATACCACTGAATGGCCCCCACGCTCGCCTGACCTTCATTCAATAGAACACCTTTGGGATATCATGTTTCGGTCCATCCATCCCCGCCAGGTTGCACCTCAGACTGTTCAGGAGCTCATGAAGACACAGCTGATTGACACAGCAGATCACAATGTAAATACAGTTGCCGGTTATCAGCTGCACTTTCCTCACGCTGTCACAAGGAAAGTACTGCCGATAACTGGCAACTGTCACAGAGCAGATCAGCACTGATCATCAGTGCCGAGCAGTTGCACCCAGCAGTGCCTATCAGTGCCCATCATTGCTGCATATCGGTGCAGCATCCTCCGTGCCTCCTCACCAATGCCCATCAGTACAGCCCATCAGTGCTGTTTATCTGTGCCACCTCATCAGTGCTGCGTATCAGTTCAGTCTCATCAACGCACATCAATGAAGGAGAAAAATTACCTGTTTGCTAAATTTTATAATAGAAACAAAAAAATAATTTTTTTTTTCAATTTTTTTTTTGCTCTTTTTTTTGTTTATAGTGCAAAAAATAAAACGCACAGTGGCGATTAAATACCACCAAAAGAAAGCTCTATTTGTGTGAAAAAAATTATAAAATTTTCATATGGGTACAGTGTTGCATGACCGCGCAATTGCCCTTCAAAGTGCGACAGCACTAAAAGCTGAAAATTGGCCTGGGCATGAAGGGGGTAAAAGTGCCCGGTAGGTAAGTGGTTAAATCATGTTATCATCCCTGTCCAATTCAGCTCTGCGGACTACTGAATGCCACCCCCCCTCAGCTAGGAAGATGAGGAGAGGGAAAGGTGTTCTGTAGTTTTATTCTAGGGTGACAGTGCTATCTCTCCATTGGCACAATACATAAGTGAAAATACAGGAGTAAAATCCTAAAAAAAACCCAAAAAAACAAAACAAATGAAGCCACCACGTCTAAGGACTGTAAACTGCAATCTTTAAATGACGACTGAAAATCATACACACGGTTTATTTTCAATACTCTGGATCCCCTTCTCCATTTAAAATTATCTATACAACATACACATAAGAAAAATCAGGATAGGAAGAAAAATATTTATGCAAAATTCCTAATTAATTTGTCCACATTGAGTATGAAATATTTGTAATTAATTTTTTACTTTGAACTGTGAACAGCTAATAGATTGCATAAAGTGAGCCTTTGCCTGTGTTTTAACAGTTTGCCAAGTCACTGACCCAGATTAAGTATGCAGATCAAGCAACTCAGGAGTCCTTACCTGTGCCGCTGTTCAGGGTCAGTGATTCAAAGTATTGACGCAAGAGTCAACATGAATGACAAGCAACATGCATTTCTGAAGGGCTTAGCAATGGCAGTCCCCATGTTTCTCTCTTCAAATATCTTTCTTTTAAAGATTGTGATTTTGTGAGCTTATAAATTGTATAGATGGTTTCATGAAAGGCCATATCTTTGAGGCAACTCAAGGTCATGATAAACTTTGGAATGTCAAAAATAAGTTACACCATGGAGACAATTAGTTGTTTTTTTTCCTTTTAATTAGGAGAATATTACTATTCACTAGACATACTCCAATAGGAAAGATATTTAAACACCTTTTGCATAGTAACTAATGTAGTTTTAGAAATGCGTATAATTGGTAGTATCTTGCTTTTGGACACCTCACCTGTTTGTTAATCTGTATGCTATGAATACCCTCTCTGCTCTATTGTCTCCTGATTTAAGCTACGAGCCATAAGTGGTCATGATTTGTAAACTCCAACAATGCATTTGCTAATGTATTTCTGATTCCAGTTCCATAGCTCAAATGCTGACCCTTTTTCTCCAGTACTTTCTAAGAGCCAGTTTACACTACATGCGTTTTCAGTGTGCTTTTTTTCCCTGCATCCAAATGCACAGAAAGTAGGTTATATGGTTGTCAGTGTTATAGTTCACATAAGTACTTCCTGCACTTCAGCATTTTTCCTGCACAAAACTGTACTGGAACATGGTAAAATGCACTGGAACACACATGTCGCTATTTAAATTGAGAAGGGAAAAAGATTAACCGAAACACATCAAAATGCATCTGGACTGCGTTTCTATAGTGTGGACCGGCCTTAAGTGACTGAGGCTGGCTATACATGGTTGAATAAAAGAAAATTGATTTGATTTTCCCCATCCACTTAATCAAGGTGAATAGGGGAATCCCTCCTGCTGCGCTAATGTATTCTGACAATGGGGAGACTTTCTCACCAGTCAGAATATATTGATCAGCACTGGTGGAGTTGGTCATTAGAAATTTTTCAAACGGGCTAGTTGTCCACAAGTCAATCCAACCTGACCCTACTGTACATGGATCAAAATTCAAGTGGTCTCTGCTGAACCAGACAAAATCTGCATGGCCAGTTTAACTCAGATAAAATATGCAAATTAGATGTTCTGACCTCACTCTGTCTTTACTTGCTGCATGCTTGCGCTCGGTCAATGACTTAAAGTATTGTAGCCACAAGTGACTAACAAAGGTCTACTTTTAGCATGAAGTTAGTAATGGCAACCCCAGTATTTTTCATGTAACACATTTTTCTTTTAAGAAAAACACTTCTACACACTGTTTACTAGCTGTGGCTTTTGAAACCCAATATGCGTTCCTAACAAACAAGTCTCTGCGCACATAGGACAGTTACAATGAGATTATCCCAATGACGGGTAGGATTTCCTCTTACTTTGGACTGATTCAACTGAAGAAGAAAAAACGAGGTTTCTGCTATTAGCACCAAACAGATGTTTACATAAAGGTAAAATTAAAAAAACCTAACTGGTCACTATGGGGAAAAAATATAAACGGAATGGTTTATTCTGGTCACTATGGGGAAACAATAAATACAATTTCTTTTTGTTTTAGTAAATCTTCTTCTGTCATCTCTGGAGCAGAAAATGAGTAAATTTCCCCAGAGGGTAGATAGATACCACAATGAAAAGCTGCAGGAGAGCCTAGCCATTCCCAATTCTATTCAAACAAAAATGTTTTAGTTGAGTTGTACTTTAGCACTGTTATCCTGCCAGATGAAGGAGCCATAAGCTCTTGAAAGTTTGCCATTTTGTTCTTTTGTTACTGAAACACATTTATATTTGCTTTTATATTTGCATGACAAATTCTAAAAAGTAGCTGAATAAGAAGCTGTGCAGGAGACGGAAGATTACATTTAATGTGTTTGTTTTCCTCCCAGCTCTGCAAGATTTGAAGGGCAGCTTAATATGGATTTGAATGAGATCACCATGAACTTGGTCCCATTCCCTCATTTGCATTATTTGACCTCCAGCGTAACTCCTCTTTATACACTTGCTGATGTGAATATACCTACACGAAGGTGAGGGCTCTGAGGCTAAGGCTGTACATTGACCTGTGCCATTCCTCTTGTTGTGCTGTATAACCGTGTATAGCAGTTGTTCTAAGATCTTTATATAGTGCATCCAGAAAGTATTCACAGCGCTTAACTTTTGCCAATTTTATGTTACAGCCTTATTCCAAAATTGATTAAATTAATTTTTTTCCTCAACATTCTACAAACAATACCCCATAATGACAACGTGAAAGAAGTTAATTTTGAAATCTTTGAAATTTATTAAAAATAAAAAAAAACACATGTACATAAGTGTTCACAGCCTTTGCCATGACACTCAAAATTGAGCTCTGGTGCATCCTGTTCCCACTGATCATCCTTGAGCTGTTTCCACAAGTTGCTTGGAGTCCACCTGTGGGACATTCAGTTGATTGGGCATGATTAGGAAAGGCATAAACCTGTCTATATAAGGTCCCACAGTTAACAGTGCATGTCAGAGCACAAACCAAGCTATGCAGTCCAAGGAATTGTCTGTCTGTAGAACTCCGAGACAGGATTGTAGCAAGGCACAGATCTGGGGAAGGGTACAGAAAAATGTCTGCAGCATTGAAGGTCCCAAGGAGCACAGTTGCCTCCATCATCCATAAATGGAAGAAGTTTGGAACCACCAGGAATCTTCCTAGAGCGGGCCATCCGGCCAAAATGAGCGATCGAAGGAGAAGGGCCTTAGCCAAGGAAGTAACTAAGCCCAATGGTCACTTTGAAAGAGCGCCAGCATTTCTCTGTGGAGAGAGAACCTTCCAGAAGAACAACCATCTCTGCAGCACTCCACCAATCAGGCCTGTATGGTAGAGTGGCCAGACGGAAGCCACTCCTCAGTAAAAGGCAAATGGCAGCCCGTCTGGAATTTGCCAAAAGGCACCTGAGGGACTCTCAGACCATGAGAAACAAAACGCTCTGGTCTGATGAAACAAAGATTGAACTCTTTGGCCTGAATTCCAAGTGTCATGTCTAGAGGAAACCAGGCACCGCTCACCACCTGGCCAATACCATCCCTACAGTGAAGCATGGTGGTGGCAGCATCATGCTATGGGGATGTTTTTCAGCAGCAGGAACTGGGAGACTAGTCAGGATTGAAGGAAAGATGAATGCAGCAATATACAGAGACATCCTTGATGAAAACCTGTTCCAGAGCGCTCTGGACCTTAGATGGGGGCGACGATTCATCTTTCACCAGGACAATGACCCCAAACACACAGCCCAACTCTATGAATGTCCTGGAGTGGTCCATCTAGAGCCCAGACTTCAACCCGATTGAACATCTCTGGAGAAATCTGAAACCGGCTGTGCACCCGATGCTCCCCATCCAACCTGATGGAACTTGAGAGGTACTGAAAAGAAGAATGGGAGAAATTGCCCAAAAATAGGTGTGCCAAGCTTGTAGCATCATACTCCAAATGGCTTGAGGCTGTAATTGGTGCAAAGGTGATTCAACAAAGTATTGAGCAAAGACTGCAACTACTTATGTATTTTTATTTTTAATAAATTGCAAAGATTTCAAAATGAACTTCTTTCACGCTATCATGGGGTATTGTTTGTAGTTTGTAATTTACGTTAATCCATTTTGAATAAGGCTGAAACAAAATGTGGCAAAAGTTAAGCGCTGTCAATACTTTCTGGATGCAGTGTAGCTCCCTCTGTCACGTCACAGCTCTCTTGCAATCCCTAGATGGCAGCTGTGACAGCTCGATCTGGAAATTAGACTTTTAAAGGTAAAATAAAACGTTGCAAAGTTTTTTCCTGTTGCATTTATCAGTGTGTGTGTGTGTTTCTTTTACTTTAAATGGTCCTCTGTTTAACCCTTATTAACCCTTAATATACTCTAATCAGCCATAATTAACTCCTTATTCTCCTTCTCCATTTAACTATTTTCCTTCTGATTTTTTTTTTTTTGTTCATTTCCATTTTATAAACTTTTAGTAATTAAAACTTTTTTTGTTTGCTTTGTTCGTTAATATTTTTACACCTTTTAACATATATATTTACATGTTTCACTTTAGAAATTAAATACATTTATTTAAAATTTTGCGCTTTTTTTTTTAAAAATAACTTTTCAATGCTTTGTACCGGAATCATAATTTTAGTGTCCTTTTAAACAGGACAATTTACAGAATACAATGTGCACTTATAATACAAAATACATTCACACTGAGCTGAGCTTTTTTCAGGCATTTTCTTCAAGTGTTATTTTACAGCGTTTTTGAGCGTTTTTTTTTTTTTTAGCAGATATGCAAATATTATAGGTGTTTTTGCTGTGGCTAATAGAAATAGTTGCTGTTTGAGCTGAAACCGCCTGAAGAAATGCTTGAAAAAACACTTATTTCTACTGTTCAGGTGTTTTCTATTTAAGACTATGGGGGAAAAAAACGCTAAGATTTGCCTGAAAATTTTTCATGAAAAGAAAGTTTTGTTTTTTATAGAACAGGTTTACATAGTAGGGAGTCTGAATTTATTGAGTTTACTGTATGTGTCTTTTTTGGGCTTTTCATATTTTGGTCACTTTGGTGTTTATTGAGTTTCCTTTAGGAGTCTGGCCTGTTTGTCACACACAATCAAAATTATATGAGTGTGATATTTTGTTTAGTGTGCTTCCTTTCCAAGCATTGTTACGAAGGTAAATTGAAAATTAGGTACTACCCTTCTTACTGAACAGTATATGCTTCAGCTGGCCATAGATGGATTGAAATTCATCCATTTCAGCAGGGACTGTCCAAATTTTAATCCATGTGCAAGCTGTTTGTACAGAAGTCGATCTCTCGACTAACTTCTGTACAACCAGCCTATTGGAAAATGTTTGCTTGATCAATGCCGCATGCTTCAGCAGGTGGTGCTGATGAGTATATTCTGGCAGCCTGGAAGCCTCCCGGCTGTAAGAATGCAATTTCATGTGTATGGATGGAAGAATTGATTCATTTTCTTTTGTTAAACCGTCTGGTTGAATGAAAGAAAGTGGATCATGTTTGGCCAGCTTACGATCTTCCTTAGTGAGATTTAAGCTTTTTAAAGTGACCCTGTCATTAGAGGCCTATAGTGGTTGCTGTTGTAAAAACATTACAGACAATTGAATGACTGTCTGGCATCAAAAATTTGAGTCACTGACCAGGAACAAACTTACTAAAAAGGAATTTAGGAAAAATGTCAGAATTTCTTATCTCTATATGTTTCATCAGCACAACAACTGGGCAACTTGTTTTTTCAAAAAGAAAGTGGTCAGCAACAACAGCCTCTGTGATTTTCTCATGACAAGTTTCTTTTAACCAGGCCCCCTACTGGCAAATTGATATGCCATAAGAGTCCTTATGCATAAAACAGGAAAAGACTGCACTGAACAATTGCTCTAAACATTGGGAACATTTCCAGAGGGCACATATAACAGAACAAGTTAAATGAATGTTTATACATTACAGTATTTTGCTGCCATTTTGAGAATATAGCAAAACACTGCATTTACTGTTATTACATGTTTTTGCACAGGTTGGACCAAATGTTCTCTGATGCCTTTAACAAAGATCATCAGTTAATTCGAGCTGACCCGAAGCATAATCTTTACCTTGCCTGTGCTTTGATGGTGAGAGGAAACGTTCATATTTCTGATGTTCGCAGGAATATTGAAAGGTTGGTGTAAACTAACACCTCCGAAAATAAAAAGTTCTCTGGTGTAAACCCCACAAGGACCCTAATCACATAGACATTTTGTGCTAGAATTTGCATTGTGTTGTGCGTCAGACTTATGTAGGAGTCAACAAGCATTTTGGAGAATCCAAGCAACATATACATCCAGCTTTCACAATTTTTAAAGCTAAAAAAAAGCTGACAGCTGTAGAGTTTTTTTCATTCGTTCAGCCCTGACTTGTTTTTGCATTCTAAAGGGGCAGACGAAATTTTAGGAGTAAAGTTGAAGCCACATGTACAAATAAGACGGCTACATCAAACCAAAAGGCCACAGAGGTATGAATATGAAATCAATCCGAGGAGTGAAGTTCCGATTTAAAGGCTACATTCACCCTCTACTATAAAATAATAAATGCACACTTTTTGCATGTTTAAAAATGTGCATTTTTTTTTTTTTTTTGTAACAGGAGCCTGCAAAGTATTACACCCATGATCAGCACGTTTCATTACAGCAAAAAGACATTCTTGCCTTCTTTTCACTACCCAACCATCCCGTTTAGTCACTGGGAGTGAAAGTACAATCCTGTGTGAGCTACATGGCACTGGAGTTGTACTTTACACAGGTTATGGACTGGAAGGCTGGCAGCGGCACGAGTGAAAAAAATGCACATGTATGCTGGATGAGGATTACATCAAACCCATTAGTTTGCACTAAGTGAACAAAGCACAAGTATTTTTCTAAGGGCCGTGTAAAAATGCAGTATGACTACTCTGGGAAATCACTCCCGGATCTTAAGTTTGATCTGTTTGCTGTTTGACTGATGCCAGTATTGTTCTTATAACCAAAGCACACCCTGGCTCAGCTGTCACATTCCTCAAAATACTATTTCAAAGAGTGGTATGAACTGTAAATTGAAACAAACTATGAGTGTAGACGTCATAAACAATGCATCACACAGGATGGTTATCATGAAGTCCTGTGCAACTTTCAATGCCAGAAATCACTGCTTATCTCATTATCTTAAGTCCCTGTTACACATATTTATTAAGAATAAAATGGGGATTACTTACATTGCCAGAGTCCATGACAAAGAACACACAATATAGAATGTAGCACAACATACTTGCACAATTTTGCAAAGCACAAGGGACACATACATGCTTGCTAGAATTTACTGCCTGCAAATGTTTTTCCTGGGCAGAGAAATGGGCTGAGAATGGATATAAGAAGCCTCCTAAAATCCTTTTAGCGGTGCTGGCAGAGCAAGCAGTTTGGTTGGAGGGGTAGAGACAAAGATCTATGAGATTGAGCCTCCTGACATTATTTCAGCTGTGCAGGCTCCTTTCTTGACCAGGTGAAAAGGACATAATTGGATGGCAGCAAATGGGTTTTTTTTTTTTGTTTTTGTTTTCTAACAAACCCTCTCCTCTGTGAAAATGAGTGGTTGGCAACCCAAACCCAAATATCTGGAATAAGTCTGTGGGAATAGTTACCAAGAGCTTCAGCTTGTAAGTAACAGCATAAGCTGACCGCTTGCACCTTTTTTTACAACTGTTGGCAGTTCCAGTGACTCCACCGCCACTATGAAGTGGCTATGCAAATAGCAATGTTTTTAGAGCTATTGTGTACACCTAGTATACCCAAGCAGCAATGTCCAGGCCTGCTGATAGATCATTTGACCCCTGCTGGCTCATAGTCAGAAGGATGTAGTAGATATCCAGAAAGCAGAGATCACTAAGAGGGGCTCTGGATTTTGTAGGATCTGCATGTGACTGGAAAAGCTGCAAAAGGACTGCTTGTTGGCCCATTTGTATGTCCAGTAAGGAGCAAGGTCAACTTATACTGGAAGAGTAGAGATTTACATATAAACACAACTCCCCATATCTGTGGATCCATTCATTGTTGCAGGTTTTCCTGAAGGTAGACTCTACTTATCATTTTTTTCATTATATGCTCAGTTCGAATTGCCAATGCAATGGATTCAGATGCCCTGTTTTGTGTTCCCTTTTAAATTAACATTACCCTAGAGTTCAGTTATTTGTATAAAGCCCAAACATGTTGAATTCCTTCACATTTAACACATTTTTTTCATTTTCTCTAGGCCCCATTCACATGTCTCTGCTCCTACTGTCATGTATTTTTCTTTTAGTGCATTTTGCATGTATTTTTTCATGCATTTTTATGAGTTTTCATGCACTTCCATAGACTCTCAACAGGATAGAAACTGCAGGTAAATGCATATCATATCAGACATGCTTCATTTGTTACAACAGAGCATGCAGATGTGAATAGCCTCATTGGAATCAATGTATTTTCATGACACATTCATTTTTTTGTGCTGCAAAATGCACATGAAAGCACACAGGTGTCTACTACGCTTTAAAATAGTTGTTTAAACCTAGTATAACATTTTTGGCAGTCTTTTAGTAGATTTCAATGATTTTTGGTCCAGATGGAAAAGTCTGTTGTGATTGACGACTTTAGATGCCATCTATTAAAAAAACAAAAAATGCATGAAAGTTGTGTGTGTGTTTATGTATGTATGTATATAGATATATAGATATAATTTTTTTTTTTTTTTTAATTCAGGCTGAAACCCTCACTACAGTTCGTCTCTTGGAACCAAGAAGGGTGGAAAACTGGGATGTGTTCTGTCCCACCAGTTGGCCATTCCCATTCATTGTTGGCACTAGCCAATAACACATGTGTGAAACCAGCATTTATAGACCTCAGAGAGAGGTTTATTAGGCTGTACAGAAAGAAGGTACATTTAACAATCCATATAGTGTGTGTTTGTTTTTTAAAGTTTTTTTTTTTTCTGCAGTGTATGCTAGGCGTATATAAACACGTTTTTTACAGGGTTAATTTCTGATAAACTTTTCATTTTTGCAGGCTCATCTTCACCATTACCTACAAGTTGACGGCATGGAGCAGAGCTGTTTTTCAGAGGCTCTAACATCATTATCCTCATTAATAGAAGAGTACAACCAACTGGATGCCACCAAAGGGTTATATATGCCAAACCCTCCTCGACTTAACATAGCAGTTTGACATTTATTTTCTATCCTTACGTTTTGCAATTTCTTTTTTTTTTAATTCTGCAATTGAAAGTCTTATACATATGTACCAGAGTAATCTGATACAGATGCATTAACATGCATGCTCTGTAAAAGTTGAGGGATGTAAATGAGGAGATTGCCTTTATTAACTTGACAAATTCCAGTAAGGAAGATTGGAACATGCATGACTCCTCCTCTTTTAAAAAGAGGAGAGCCTCCAGTAACGGAAGCTGAGAGGTACATAAATCTCAGCAATATAGTTTTAAGGAGATTCAGCCTATTGGACTTCATCTACAATGAGAGATTATTTTTGCACTTCGGTGAACTGTCTATAACTTTTTTTGTTTGTTTTTTCTATTCTTTGAATGTGCCTATACCCTTTACATGTGTTTATGTAAGTACTGGCGCATACCTGAGTATAGGGGAGCACAGCTATTCATGTCTATAGGCAGCTATACACGGCACCTGAGCTTCCTGGGAGAAATACACCAGAATTTGTTTCAACTGCTCATGTGTCGGAGCCCTAATTCTTTAAAGGCTTTGTGTTGGACACATGCATTTTTCCATAGGATTCAGCCATACCGGCAGGTACGAACTGTGGGGGAGAATTACTAGGGCTCCATGCGTACTAGCGGTTTTTGTAAGCTCAAAAAACGCTGGAAAAAATGCTGCATAAACACCGCTGATAATAGCGGTTCTTAGTAGCGTTTCAGAGTGTTAGCGTTTTATTAGTGTTCTTACAGTACATGGTGAAGGGAGAAAAAAAGCTGTGTTTTAGTAGCATTTAGCAGCGTTTATGAGCATTTAGCATTTTTTTCTGCTGGAAAAACGCTACACAAGCAATTTTGTTTCTGCTTCTAGATCCTGAAGCTCAAAAAATGCTCATAGCCTAAAGTAGTGTGCATGGACACATAGGATACCACTATTTAGCTTCTAGGAGCAGAAAGAAAAATGCAAATAACAGCTTCTAGGAGCTTAAAAAAAATGCTAGTATGCATAGGGCCTAAAACTGATGCACTCCGGAATCTGGTGCAGCTGTGCATGATAGCCAATCAGCTTTTAACTTCAGCTTGTAAAATTAAGCTTTGGCATTAAAATCTGCAAGCCGATTGGTTTCTATAGAGAGCTGCACCAGATATTGCACTCTGCAGTTTTGGTAAATAACCCCCCACTGTGTCTCCGTTCTTTAATCTTGGTTTAGATATGTTGGGTTTCAGATAGTTGCTTGTTTTATTTAATTTTTTCAGGAAGATAAGTACCGGTAGGGTATTCACAGTTACCCATGCAAGGAAGCGGTGTTCAGAATGTTTCAGGTGGTGCTTCTATAAAATACTGGACTTTCAGTGTAGAATGTTACTGAACACTTGTATGTACACGGATGTCAGATGCAGGGCCAAGCAACGCTTAAAGTAGAACAATTATTGTAATGGTTTACCACTCCAGGAATGCTGCATACAGGGTTTGGGGTCAACAGGAAGCATCACAAAGCTTGAAAAATACAGAGGTATATCGATATCTGGCTTGCTGCCCACAGTCAGACCCATCAGTTAAGGAGAGCTGGGTGGTTCAGTTTACAATACATCATGTCTTAATATTGCAACTGAGTTAAATTACAATTATTTTTTAACACACTATTGTGAAAGGTACTGATCATTTTGAATAGTTTCACATGTACAAACTGGATTCTCTTTGTGAGATTTAATGACAAACAAAAGTACATTTTCTGTATGCAATTTGTATATATATATTTTTGAAACCTGTTTTAAAAAAAAAATACTATATTTAAATTTTGTCAAATAAGATTGTATTTATAAACAATATGTAATAGCTTTATTTTTATTGATAAATTCACATAATTGAATATACTGATTTTTAAGGAGTCTTCTCTTTTGTATATTCTTATTAATGCAATTAGACCTGTTAAAGGGGTATTTTGAGGTCATAAAGAGAGTTATTTGCTGTTTAATATAAATTTTATATACGTGGATATTGTTTGTTTATTACAATTGATTATTTCTTAAAAATCCATGGTAACCTTTAGGAACATAAGTAACAAATTCACAAATTATATACTAACACAATAAATATGTTTAATCAATTTGTATTTTAAGAAGAACTACCAGAACAAATATGGGAGCTGACATCTCCTGGGAATACTAGGCCTGGGTGTCATGGTGATGTTTTTGCTCTCATTCTTTTGATTTACTGTCCTGTATCAGGTAAAAAATAATGAATTCTGACTGTTCTTCTTTATTTGCAACATGCTTGCCCTTGGTCCATGACTTTAAAACCAGTCAGAACTAAATAGCTAGCCTTTTCAGAAGCAGGCCAACATTGGTAGCTCCCATATTTCATTAGGTGTTTTCTATCTAAGCTAAGCTATAGCCTTTGAAGTAGAATTCTGGTCACACCCTAACTACTCTTAAAAGTAAAGTGAATGTATCCCACGCCTCTAACAATTTATAAAATATATATTGTGCACCATGTAAAATATGCTAAAAGGTATTGGCTGCTAGCAATGTAATTATGTTCCCACAACCAACACAACTATAAAAAAGAAAAAAATATAATGCTGCACCTCCCACTCAAAGATTATTATTATACATTATATAGCGCCAAAAGGTTTGCTCAGCGCTGTACATTATAGTGGGGGACAGTACATGAGACAATACAGTAACAAGACAAAACATGATGGGTTCGAGGGACTTACTCTTTCGAGCTTACAATCTAGGAGGGAGGGGATAGTGGTACAGGAGGAAGTGGCTGTGGGGGATGGAGTAGTAAGAGGAGTGTAGAGTGTAGATCAGCAATTAGGTGAGGGTGGGGTAGGCTTCCCTGAAGAGGTGGGTTTTCAGGGTGCGCCTGAAGGTGAGGAGGGAAGGTGACAGTCTGATGGATTGGGGTAGAGAGTTCCAGAGGATGGGGGAAGTCCTGCAGTTGGGCGTGGGAGGTGGAGACCAGGGAGCTAGAAAGTAGGAGGTGTTGTGAGGAGCGAAGATTACGGGTAGGGTGGTATTTGGGTATCGGGTCGGTGAGGTAGTTTGGGGCAGCGTTATGAATGGCTTTGTATGTCAGTGTTAGTAGTTTGAATTTAATGCGTTGGGCAATCGGAAGGCAGTGGAGGGAATTACAGAGGGGGGTGGCAGAAGAGGAACGGTTGGTAAGGTGGATGAGTCTGGCCGCTGAGTTCAGGATAGACTGAAGCCGGGATAGTCTGTGATGAGGAGGGAGTTGCAGTAGTCGAGTCGTGAGATAATAAGGGAGTGAACGAGCTGTTTAGTAGTGTCTGGGGTTAGGTACGAACGTATTTTGGAGATGTTGCGGAGGTGGAGTCTGCATGAGTTTGCCAACGATTGGACATGGGGTTGGAAGGACAGGTTTGAGTCAAGAGTGGCACCTAGGACTTTGGCTTGCGGGGTGGGAGTGATGGTGGCATTGTTGGTCGTGATGGAGAGGGTGGGGTGGGGGGCACATGCTGGGGGGAAAATTAGGAGCTCAGTTTTGGAAAGGTTCAATTTGAGGAAATGGAGCGACATCCAAGATAACAATGCAATATGTGAATCTATAAGACTAATTAAACATGGACATTCTGACTAACCTGTGTAAAAAAGATCTGTTTAATTACCTATTTTCAGGCCGCTCCAGTGATGTGATCTACTCTTCTTTGTCAGGTTGTGCCAGTGGCAGGGGAGGGAGCGCCGACAATGGATGAGCCAATGGGATGTCGCTGCTCAGGCAATACTAACCATTGTCGAGCGTTTTCTCCATCCCCATTCTGCTGCTGGTCGACACAGAATATAATTTGACCTGATGGAAGTGGCCTGAAAATAGGTAAGTATGCAGATCTCTTCTTATACAGGGTAGTCAGAATAGGTGTTGGGAGGGGAGAGGAAGCATTTTTAAAAGTAGTTAGAGTTTAATTGGAATTCTGCTTTAACTTCAACTATAAACCTATTTAATAATTGAAGAAGACTATTTGTCATATCATATTAAATATAGATGATTTATATATTGCACACACAATGCATGTCAGACATGAGGAAAGTCAAAACTTGGCCATTAAAAGCATTTTACTCCTACTGAGTTAATCAAGCAAACTGCCAGAAGCTGCCGGGAAACTGCAGAGAAGCTCTGCTTGCTTCCCAGTGGATCATTCATTTCTACATGTATTGACTCTACCAGCTGTCACATGAATATGACACGATGCTGTACTCCAGCATGCTCTTGAACTTAGTAGTGTATTCATATCTGAATGGTGACCGTATTAAACTAGTATTTATCAACAGTGGGTGCCATATGTGAATCCAAATTGACATTGTTGATATTTTTTTAAAAATAACTAAAAAGCAGCATGAGAACATAAATAGATAACTAAATAGCAGTTTCAACTACTTTCCTTTCCATGAAAGAGGAGGGTAATTCCAGTAGAGTACTTTTAAAATCTTGTGTCTGCACCCACTGCTCTCAACTACATTTCAAATTAACTGTACAGCCTAAAAGTATCCAATGCACAGGATTAACATTGTACTACAGTTAAGCTGTGTACACACTATAAGAAAATCGTGTCAACGATTCACAGCAAGTCGAACCCGAGGATGGTACTAATTGTATGAAAATTCTCAAACGACAAAGGCTTTTTCATTGTTTTGACGTAGAAATGTAGCGTAGATTAATGTTGTCTATTGTTTCTGATCATACGCAGTCATTCGTATCCTATTTTTCTTGTACGAACACAGTACACATTAAATGAAAATCACTAGTTTGTCCCTTCAGAAATTTTCGTTTGGAAAGTCTGAATTGGACGTCGAAAGTTGTATACACACTATATGAAAATCGAACGATCGTTCGTCGTACTGAATTTTTCCTTCTATATTGTTATAGTGTCTACCCAGCTTAAGAAAAATATTAATTTCCCCAGGTTTTCAGCAGTTAGGAGGATACGTTTTTCAGAAAGTGTAAGATGCTTATAATGTTTTCATTTTTATACATATAATTATAATCAAAACTTGTTATAAATTTAAATACAAATAGTGTTAGACAGTCCTTTTTAAACATGCAGCCTGGCCTCACAAACCTTTTGTTTTTTAAAATGATTGCCAAGGACTGATTGCAGTAACTTTGACTTCAAAGCATACACATGTGGCTGGGACTTCATTGCAAACTTAGATAAATACAGAAACGTGCATACAAAATCTTAAAATCAGAAGAATCTATAGTGTATGTATGTGTATATATATTCACACACACTATATGGCCAAAAGTATTGGGACACCCTTCTAAATCATGGGTTTGGGTGTTCCAATCACCTCCATAGGCACAGGTGTATAAAATCAAGCACCTAGGCATGCAGACTGCTTCTACAAACATTTGTGAATGAATGGGTCACTCTCAAGAGCTCAGTGAATTCAACCATGGTACCATGATAGGTTGCCACCTGTGCAATAAGTCCATCCATGAAATTTCCTTGCTACTAGATATTCCACAGTCAACTGTTAGTGGTATTACAACAAAGTGGAAGCAACTGGGAACAACAGTAATGCAGCCACCAAGTGGTAGGCCACGTGAAATGACAAAGCAGGGTCTGTGCATGCTGAAGAGCACAGTGTGCAGAAGTTGCCAACTGTTTGCACAGTCAATAGCTAAAAACCTCCAAACTTTGTGTGACCTTCAAATTAGCACAACAACAGTGCGTAGAGAGCTTCATAGAATGGGTGTCCATGGCTGAGCAGCTGCATCCAAGCCTTACATCACCAAGTGCAATGCAAAGCATCGGATGCAGTGGTGTAAAGCACACCGCCACTGGACTCTAGAGCAGTGGAGATGTGGTCTCTGGAGTGATGAATCCCGCTTCTCTGTCTGGCAATCTTATGGACATGTTTGGGTTGCCAGTGGAACGGTACTTGCATGACGGCATTGTACCAAATGTAAAGTTTGGTGAAGGAGGGATTATGGTGTGGGGTTGTTTTAAAGAGGTTGGGCTTGGCCCCTTAGTTCCAGTAAAGGGAACTCTTAAGGTGTCAGCATACCAAGACATTCTGGACAATTTCATGCTCCCAACTTTGTGGGAACAGTTTGGGGATGGCCCCTTCCTGTTCCAACATGACTGCACCAGTGCACAAAGCAAGGTTCACAAAGACATGGATGAGTGAGTTTGGGGTAGAAGAACTTGACTGGCCTGCCCAGAGTCCTTATCTCAACCCGATAGAACACCTTTCGGATGAATTAGAGTGGAGACTGCAAGCCAAGCCTTCTCGTCCGACATCAGTGCCTGACCTCACAAATGCGATTCTGGAAGGATGGTCAAACATTCCCATAGACATGCTTCTAAACCTTGTGGACAGCCTTCCCAGAAGAGTTGAAGCTGTTATAGCTGCAAAGGGTGGTACAACTCAATATTGAACCCTACGGACTAAGACTGGGATGCCATTAAAGTGCATGTGCGTGTAAAGGCAGGCGTCCCAATAGTTTTGGCAATATAGTGTATCATGGCTAATCAAGCAAAGATTTTATAATCCTTGTAAAAATAGCTTGGGAAAGAATATATCACTATTTTTTTTCCCATATGTCTCATTAATTCTCAATATAGGTTGCTTTACAAATACATTATTCAGGGATAATTGCCACATTTCAAACAGTTGTCTTCCTTAGCGGTGCATATGGTATATTATATGATACAAAGACCAAGGGGACCATGAGCCATGAGTGTTAAAATTTATAGAGCGATGCCTTCACCTAACCCCCACAGAAGCCTACCTAACACCACTACTGCTGTCACAAGGTTCTGCAACAATTGGATTCTATGGGGTTGATTTTCTAAAACTGGAGAGTGGTACAGCTGTGCATGGTAGCCAATCAATGTCTAACTTCAGCTTGTTCAATTTAAGGCCTGGAAGCTGTTTGGTTTCTATGCAGGGCTGCACCAGATTTTGCACCATGTAGTTTTAGTAAATCAACCCTTATGTAGTTTTTCCCAAAATTTTCATTCAGTCTGTCAGCGCCTCTAGAGGCATCAAGGATCATGGTATATTCTTTCACAAGCTATATTTACAAGGGCTATAAAAACCTTGCTTGATTAGCTGTGCTATATTTGCTGTATATTTTAAATCTTATGATTTTAGGATTTTGTATGCAGGTTGCTTGTACGCAGGTGCGTATAAAGTCGCAGCCACGTGTATGATTTGAAGTTTATTTTAGGACTGTGTTAAGTCTTTGTGCATACCCCACATTCGGTCCTTGGCAATTGTTTTAAAAATAGGGTTGAGAGGCCAGGCTGCAGTTTTAAAGATCTGTCATGCATGATTTGTATTTACGATTTGTATTTACATACATATACATTTTTATTTAATAAAGAATTCTTTTAATTTTAAGATCTGGTATATACATTACTGTATTTATCTAACGTGCTTATAAAGTCTCAGCCACATGCGTATGTTTCATAGTCACACATTTAAAATGAGGATTATCTATTATCTAGGATAGTAGTGGGTTGAGATATGTACTATGCATATACAGGTCCCATGCATAGCAGGTTTCTGGGCAATTCTAAATAAAACTAAACACAAATTCCATAGAAAATTAATTTTGTAATTTTTTTATCAAAATAATTTTGAGTGAATAAAACCTTTTATTATTCAAATTGGGTTTGTTGAGGCAAGAAAGAGTGTAAATACTATGAATAGTATATTCTTATGGGAATTAAAACTTTGTTTTAAATGTAAACTTTCCCTAGAATTCTTGTCACTAATGCCCCTATTTTCTATATAAATTATTGTACCTTCTAATAAGAATCTTGCAGGTGATTTCCTACTATAATATCTTGTGTGTTTTAGCATTTGTTTCTGAAAGTGATTTGGGTGCATAGTTTATTATATATTTCCTGATCATTTCTAGATTATGGCTTCAGTGTAAAGTGTGACCATTTTGTAACCAATCTGCTAAACTACTACTCACAAAATTTTAAGATGAGCAAATATGTCTCCTGGGTTAATACAGGTCTTCTGACAAACACAAGATGTGATCCACATCATTTTCCAACTGAAGGAGCCTTCATTTTGACAGTGGAATTGGACTGTTATCATTTTAGACTTGTTGGGGATGCAACATCTCCGATCTGTGCACACACCACAATAAGTGGGTCTATAACTCCTTCCTGTTGAACACTCCGATAACATCAATTTCACTGGTTGAGGTTCTTGAAATGTAGGCTGACATGTTTTTCCTTTTGGAATCTAAAAAATAATACAACACACAAAGCATACCCATTATTTATATTTATACCTGCTTCTAAAAGTGATTCTTAAGGCAGATGTTTTTTATTGTTTACCTTAATTCTGTGCATTAAAGTAAAAAACCCTCTGCATGCAGCTACTCCCCAGCCCCCTTTATGCTTACCTGAGCCCAATCTCTTTCTCAGCTTTTTCCTTCCTCGTTGACTCCCACTGCTGTCAGTCACAGCCAGCGAGGAGGTGGGGGGGGGGCACCGCCGAGCCACACTGTCAGGGCACACATAGAGTCTGCTTGAGATCAAGCCCACATGAGTGCCCCCATGGAAATCGGCTTGCTATGGTGGCACTGGGTGAGGGGCAATTCCCAGGAGCACTAATGGGGGACCTGGGAAGAGAAGGATCAGGGCTGCATTGTGCAAAACCATTGCAGAGAGCAGGGAAGTGTGACATGTATTTATTTATTTATTTTTTTTAATCGAGCCTTTACAATCACTTTAAACTTTCCTCTGTATTTTACAGTTTTGATTACTTGCCATTTAAGACACTTTTGTTGTCTTCTTATTTGCTGTACTATTCTTTCAAGGTCTTCTTCATTGCTGTCTTGGTGTTGCCCTTGGTTCATATTTCACTATCACTTCTGTAACATCTGCAGCATGGCTGCACCTTCCTCAAGAGACCAACAAAGTTCTTGTCCACACTCTCATAACCTCTTGCCTTGACAACTGCAATGTCCTCCTCCTAGTCCACTAACAATACCCTAAACTCTATTATCAATCATTAGGTCTGCATAAGACTTTTCTATTCCTCCCAGGAATATAATTTACTATCCTTTGCCTTCTACACTTCACAACGCCTCCCCGGCCCATATTTCTGATCTTCACATATGCTTCCTAAAGCACACTTTCTCTGCTCCTCCATTGTACTACTCATGTCCTCTTCACGCATAACATTCCATGCATAGCAACAAGATTTTTTTTTTTTTTAAACCCACATCTTGAAAACTGAAATTTTCTCTCTACTTTATTAATTACTATGTAACCAATTGTCTCCCCTATTGTGTTTTGCATACATATAATTGTTGGGTCTATTTCTCCTCCTTATGTATATGCTTGTTTCTGTGTAGAGTTATTTTTCATTGTATAGCACTGTGTAAGGTCTCTTCTGCGTGTTGGTTTTTTTTTTTTAACGGATGTGGATATAGATGCATTGTTATATAATGCTCAACAAAAATTAAAGGAATACTTTGAAAACACATCAGATCTCAATGGGGAAAAATATCATGCTGGATATCTATACTGATATGGACTGGGTAATGTTAGAAACAAAAGGATGCCCCATCGTTTGATGAAAATAATCAACCTACTGCGGACTGAATTCAAAGACTCCCCGAAATGCAAAGTGAAAAAATGATGTAGCAGGCTAGTCCATTTTGTTGAAATTTTAGCAACTTCAGATGGTACTCAGTAGTTTATGTGCTTGTATGCATGCCTGACAATGTTGCAGCATGCTCCTAATGAGATGACAGATGGTGTCCTGGGGCATTTCCTCCCAGATCTGGACCAAGGCATCACTGAGCTCCTGGACAGTCTGAGGTGCAACCTGGTGGTGGACCGAAACATGATATCCAAGAGGTTTTCTATTGGATTTAGGTCACGCAAATGTGGGGGCCATTCAATGGTATCAATTCCTTCATCCTCCTGGAACTGCCTGCATACTCTTACCACATGAGGCCGGGCACTGTCGTACACCAGGAGGAACCCAGGACCCACTGCATCAGCGTAGGGTCTGATAGTGGGTCCAAGGATTTCATCCTGATACCTAATGGCAGTCAGAATGCTATTGTCTAGCCTGTAGAGGTCTGTGCGTGCCTGCATGGATGTGCCTCCCCAGACCATCGCTGACCCACCACCACCAAAACAGCACTTCCGCCTGCTGGTACTGGGGTTGTTGGTTCCAATCCCAACCAAGGTACCACCTGCCTGGAGTTTGCATGTTCCAGGCAGCATAACGTTCTCCTCGGCTTCTCCAGTCTCTTTCCCGTCTGTCATGTGCTCAGGGTGAACTTGCTCTCATCTGTGAAAAAGCACAGGTCGCCAGTGGTGGACCTGCCAATTCTGGTGTTCAATGGCAAATGCCAATCGAGCTCTATGGTGACAGGCAGTGAGCACAGGGCCCACTAGAGGACGTCGGGCCCTGAGGCACCCTAATAAAGTCTGTTCCTGATTGTTTGGTCAAAGACATTCACACAAGTGGCCTGCTGGAGATCGTTTTTAGGGCTCTGGCAGTGCTCATCCTGTTCCTCCTTGCACAACGGAGCAGATACCAGTCCTGCCGATGGGTTAAGGACCTTCTATGACCCTGTCCAGCTCTCCTAGAGTAACTCCCTGTCTCCTGGAATCTCCTCCATGCTCTTGAGAATGTACTGGGGGACACATTGATGTGCCATCCTGGAGGAGTTGGACTGCCTGTGTAACTGCTGTAGGGTCCAGGTATTGCCTCATGCTACCAGTAGTGACACTGACCCTAGCCAAATGCTAGCCTAGTGAAACACAGTCAAAAAAGATGAGTAGGGAAAAACATTTAAGTGCTTCCACCTGTAAAACCATTCCTGTTTTGGGGGTCGTGTCATTGTTGCCCATCTAGTACACCTGTTGTTAATTTCATTACCACTAAAGCAGCTGAAACTGATTAACAACCCCCTCTGCTACTTGACTGACCAGATCAATAGCCCAGGAATTTAATTGACTTGATGCTATACTCTGATTAAAAAGTGTTCCTTTAATTTTTTGGAGCAGTGTGTGTGTGTATGTATATCTATATATTGTATCTATAGAACCATACACACAGCTGCAGACAGATCAGGAATAGAGTGATGAATACAGAGTCGTAAAGCAAAAATAGAAAATTTTATGTTTGCAATACTGGAAATAAAGAAAACTTTACGCTTATATACATTTACACGAGGTCTTTATGGAACATTTTACTCAGGATCTTTTTAACAAGATCCTGAGTATACTGTACACATCAGTAAATTCTTACGTCTATGTAAAACTTATTCAAGAACTGGAATCTCTTATGTTTTCAGTAAGATAAACAACTAGGTACTTTCCTAATAGACATACTGTAACATAGTTGATTTACTAAAGGCAGATACACTGTACACTTTCCAAGTGTAGTTGCACTCTTCAAGGGGAAGCTGTTTGCTTCCATCATCCAATCATATGCAAGTAAAAATGCTGTTTTTTTTTTTGTTTTTTTTTATTTGCATGTGATTAGGTATTCTTTGTAAAGTGAAGCTTTACTTCAACTAACCTATGGAGCAACTACACTTGCAAAGTGCACAGTATTTTTGCCTTTACTAAATAAACCCTAACATGTCTGTTTTGATATACAATTGTCAGCCACAGATGCATTTGTGCAAATCAACCAGACTGTCCTTTAACACCTCTGTGAATATATTAAAGCAGACTTTTCAACAAGAAAAAAACCATTATGGAGTAGAAAGCACTTGAAGATCATTCATCGTATGGAATGTGTACAATCTATTTACTTTTATCTTGTTTAAATTAAAATACAATAATTTAATTTTCTCCCCGCTTCCTAACCCCACAGCATTCACCCTTTCTCAGAGATCGCTTTGGTAAAACCATTTTTTATTTTTCTGCCCGATACACACTAAGAGGAGCTCGCAAGGAGGTCCCTGTACTAACTATGTGATGTTAGTACAGCAATCTCCCCACTGAGCTATTGTGTTTTGACAGGGGCACCTCCTCTCCACCAAAACACACCAGTCAGCGCTTGCAGCAATTGGCTGCCAGCATTGATCAGATGTTGATCAGCAGATGTTTTTCTGGCATGCCCATTCTACAGCAGCTGGACAGGCTCCTGTACACATGGGCCGAATGTCGGCCGGTTTCTGTTGAACCAGCCAATAGTGGCTGATATTTGGACCATGGGTACCAAGCATTAGGCTTGTCTTAAATCCTGAATTATAAGCTCTAACGAGTACGACCCTCTGATTCCTCCTGTATTGAATTGTGACTGTACTGTCTGCCCTCATGTTGTAAAGCACTGCGCAAAGTGTTGGCGCTCTATAAATCCTGTATAATAATATGTAAACCCTAACAATAACTTCTGTAATTTGCTCCTTTTTTGGTCTGTTAAATATACCATTGAAAACTATTTGTTAGATCTGTTTGATACCTGTTGATCCTGCGAGAAATCCAGTGAGCAGATTACTTCCTGATTTCAGTTTTCGCTCTCTGTGGACTATAGAACAACCCCCTATATTATGGAGATATAATTGTCCTGTAGTTCCAAGACAAATCTTGTCACAGGGTGACAATGCTGCTCTTACATAGTTACAATACAGTGAGTTTTCACCTTTGTACAGAAAGTGTATTACTCTCAGGATCACCAGGTGAAATTAAATGGAAAATAACTAGAAAGAAAACAAATACATATAAGGAATGTAAAACTGCAATGTATTAGATTTTTGTTCTATTTAGGACTATACATGCTTTAATACTCCTTTCCAGTACAGTGTTCTTGTGTTCTATGGGGCTGCATAGCATATACAGTTGTGTTCAAAATAATAGCAGTCAGACATCACTAATCTGATCAATCACTGTTTTTGGTAGAAATGATATTTCTACATGGCAAATAATTTACTAGCAGGTGTAGTAGAGTAATAGAAATCCAACAGACCCAACAGTCATGACATGCATGCTGCTGATTCTGTGTAATTGAATCACTAATTGAAAGGGGCATGTTCAAAATAATAGCAGTGTGGAGTTCTACTAGTGAGGTCATTCATTTTTTGAAAAACAGGTGGCAATTATTGCCCTTATTTAAGGAAGGAAGGCAGCAAATGTAGTACATGCTGGTTACAGTGCATTTCTCTCTGAAATTCTGAGGAAAATGGGTCGTTCCAGACATTGTTCAGAAGAACAGCGCACCTTGATTAAAAAGTTGATTGGAGAGGGGAAAACATAAAGAAGTGCAGAAAATGATAGGCTGCTCAGATAAAACGATCGCAAATGCTTTAAAATGGCAACCAGTACCTGAAAGACGTGGAAGAAAACTACCATTCGAATGGATAGAAGAATAGCCAAAATGGCAAGGACTCCGCCAACAATCAGCTCCAGGAAGATCAAAGAAGGTGTAAAGTTACCTGTGAGTACTGTTACAATTAGAAGACACCTATGTGAAGCCACGCTATCTGCAAGAAGCCCCCGCAAAGTCCCACTGTTGAAGAAAAGACATGTGCTGAAGAGGTTACAATTTGCCAAAGAGCACATTGACTGGTCTATAGAGAAATGGCGCAACATTTTGTGGACTGATGAAAGTAAGATTGTTCTTTTTGGGTCTAGTGGCCGGAGACAGTTTGTCAGATGACCCCCAAACACTGAATTCAAGCCACAGTACACTGTGAAGACAGTGAAGCATGGTTGCACAAGCATCATGATATGGGGATGTTTCTCCTACTATGGTGTTGGGCCTATTTATCGCATACCAGGGATCATGGATCAGTTTGAATACATCAGAATACTTGAAGAGGTCATGCTGCCTTATGCTGAAGAGGAAATGCCCTTGAAATGGGTGTTCCAACAAGACAACGACCCCAAACACACCAGTAAACGTGCAACATCTTGGTTCCAGACCAACAAGATTGACGTTATGGAGTGGCCAGCCCAATCCCCGGATCTTAATCCAATAGAAAACTTGTGGGGTGACATCAAAAATGCAGTTTCTGAGGCAAAACCAAGAAATAGAGAAGAACTGTGGAATGTAGTCCAATCATCCTGGGCTGGAATACCTGTTCACAGGTGCCAGAAGTTGGTTGACTCCATGCAACACGGATGTACAGCAGTTCTCAGAAACAGTGCTTATACAACTAAATATTCATTAAGTGATTCAAAGGAAAGCAAAATCTTCAAACATTTTTCAGTTTATAAAGTGAATGTTTGAGTTTGTAAAGAAGAATACATACACTGCTATTTTTTGAACAGTCTAATATTCACTTTTCTTCAATTTTTTAGAGGAACAACACAAATTTGATATATTTTTCTTCATGTTTTGATTTGGAATAGAATGTGTAATGTTCCCAATGCATTTGTGTGTATGGAAGTAAAAGCTATTATAAGGATTTTGAGCTTTATTCACTTTTTTCAACACACTGCTATTAATTTGAACACAACTGTATATTCCTGGCCATTCCAATAACAACTAAACAGATTGGATATTTCAGTTTAGCCTGAACACTGCCTGTGTGAATACATCTACCTGCAGAGGCAGAAAGAGCTAAGCTTTTTCATTTATTAGGTTACCTCCTTAGCTGACAAGATATTGGAATAGAAGATGGTGGGGCTTCAGTAAGCCAATTTATATTCATTAGCAATGTCATTCTGGCAACCTATATGATATTCTATTGATGTAGCATCCGCACAAATTCCATATAGGTTTGAGTCCTACTGAGAAGAGTACTTAGCAGCCAAGTGGTGCATAGCAAAAAAGTTAATTACATGGCCACAATTTGAGCTCTTGGATTTATTGTGGTATAACTTGTAAATTTCCACAACTGTTTTAATTTAAAATGCATTTATATATTTAAAACATTCAACTTGACAACCTAAAAAGGAATTTCATATGTGCTTACCTTTATTGCACTGAGCAGAGTAGTATTACATGGTCGTAGGTAGCATAGTCTGCTTTCTTTTGTCATTTCACATTTGCTGTTTTCATTGGTAACTCTGACTGAGATCCCCATGCCACATGTTTTAGAACATGGACTCCATTGAGTTGCCTGGACAAGGCACTTCTTTTTCCAAACAAGTGGTAGAATTTTGTATACTAGAACGAAGCATAGTAAATTTAAAGTGAGTTATCCAACAAACTGACATTTCAGCTTAAGGGTGGACAGCAGTGTGCTGGGTCACCCACTGCTTATAATACTGTTCACTCCAGGTGAGAGCTTCCCCCGCATTCCTGGGTGTTTCTCTTTCAAGATTTAGTGGGGCGACTTCTACTTATTTCTGATTTCACTGTGGTGTTTAGAGCAAAAGTGGAAGACTTTGGAACTCTTGGACTAAGTTCCAAAAAGGGCCAACAGGCTGGTGTGTAATTCAACCTAGTGGCATCTACCAAGAACCCAAATACCTAACAAATAGAGAGAAGATCTTTGTATGAAACTATGTTCTTAATAACAATATATAGCCTCTTTACGGTGTTTTAAAGCCAGAGAATTAGCATGGCAGCCAGGAAACTAGCAGTGTCATAAGGACAGCAACCATATTTGTCTCATGACATTTTTATTTTAAATACTATACACAAATAATTGACCAAAAATGTAATTCTGTATAAAATCCTGGAGAATTGCACATTCTTGCTTGATATTTTATCCCAGCATATATTGTGCGTTCCATAAGCACTGCCATGACCATCAGCTAAAGTAGGAAGCTTTCCAATCATATGTACACTTTTATCTATATGAGAAATACTGCATTTAAACCTGTACTAAAATGTGCAAGATTCTCATCTCCACAGTTAAACCCTCTCCAGCTACTGTCATCTCTTCCTGGGCTGCAAGTCTTTTCAGGGTATACAAGGCTTATTTTGGGAGGTAAACCAGACTAGGTTTAAGTATGTACGTTTTTAAAAGGCCAAAGTCATATGTATGAAGAAATTTCTTTTTAATGCCTTAGGGAAGCTAGGTCAGAGTCCATACAGACAGTGGTGTATTTAGGTTTTGTGCTGCCCTAGGCAACACAACAATTGGTGCCACCCCCCCCACAGAAAGAGCCTGACATTGAGCAAGAACACCCCTGCCCTTCACCCGAGCCTTCCACTACCACTGCCCCCCATACACCAGCCACCATACCCCATGGTGAGCGACAAAGAAAGACACTCCCTTCACAGCTCCAGACATCCCCAGGAACTAGACGAGCTGTGCATACACCGTCATGAAACCCACAGCATGTCTCAGAACCCACCAGGTTCCCATGCCGTGTGTGTCCCTTCTGCTGCCCCCCTGAAAAATGCCGCCCTATGCAAATGCCTTGTGGTAAATACACACCTGCATACAGAGTGAATGTGGAACTCCTAGCAATATTTCTAGGTCTCATGCTAACCAATTTAAGAAATATATGGCTCAGTATGTCCAGTTTTCTATGGATTGCAAAGGAGAGGTAAATTTTATGAATGAGCTATATAGACAGGTAGACCTAGGGTAGGAGTGTGCTAAAGAGATGGATATGACTAATAAGCTTGAGTGGAGCTTGTATACAGCCATACCTGTCTTAAAGTGAAAGTAACGTCCACTTTTATAATTTGTACCTACAGGTAAGCTTATAATAAGACAGCTGCTGAAATAGTAAATATCTCCTAAACTTGCACTGTTTAGGAAATATTCACACAGCATGCAGCCGGTGACCTCAGCAGCACATGCACTCTGAACAGACACGCTGGAATGATGTCATCAGCGCCCCAGCCATTCATAAAGCCGGAGTTCCCAAACCTGCCCGGGAGCCATGACAGTGCTGAGCTGGAGGGCTCCGTGTCCAGGTAAGTCTGTCATAATGTACTGGTATGCGGCGCATACTGGTACATGACCTAAACATGCTGGGGTCCTTTTTTATTTTGGTGGTGGTATGCTACCACTTTAACCAGTTTTCAAGGTTGTCCATTTTTAAATTAGCAAGGTAAATCAGTGGGTAGCACTGATGTATCAAGTTCAATTGTGACCAAGGATGCTATTTGAATGGAAAATTTTGGTTTCCTCCAGGTACCCCAGACACATACTCTAAGGTTAACTGGTGTCTGATCAAGTTGGCCATTGAGCAAAAGTGTGACTGAATGTGAGAGGGGCTGTTGTTCAGTTGTATGTACGTTGTAAAGGGATAATGTGATGACACTATAGAGCCAGTAAAGCCATATCTTACACCTATGAGGGCCAAGAAGCCAGAAACAGTTTTATGCATATTGGTTATATTGGTTCTGTAAAATGATGGCTATATCCGTTCAATACACCATCAGGTCTGGATGTACACACGACTAAAAGAGGGCAAAACGATTTTCATGACTGACCACAGACCCATAAGCAGAGACTGAGTTCCCTGCTTTTAGGTTTTGTGCTGAAAGTAAGGATACCTTCTGTTATATCTGCTGTCTCTCTTGAGACCAAAGATATTTGAATTGATGTTGGTTGCCAGCTAGGACCTTGGTAATCTTCTATTTAGGTCACAGATCATTTGTTCTGGCCCATTGGTTTCTATCAAGTTTCTTGGTTTCTTATTACCAGGTATTCTGTTAATAACATGGATTTGACTCTGCAGAGGTTAATTGCCAGATTGGCCATCAACATTTTAATTCTGCTCCCAGTGTGATACCCTGATGCAGCAATCTGACTAGAATTAGACCATGGAATGTTACTGCAGGGGACAAAAATTAGTTTTTCTACCATTTGGAAGCACACATTATTGCATACACCGTTTTACAATGTATTCAACTGAGAAGAAGTACTTTACAACGAGGGGGAGATTTACTAAAGCTGGTTCACTCAGAATCTTGTGCACCTGTACATGGTAGCCAATCAGCGTCTAACCACGGCTCGTTCAATTAAGCTTTAGCAATAAAACCTGGAAGCTGATTGGTTTCCATGCAGAAGTGCAAAGATTCTGAGTGATGCAGCTTTAGTAAATAAACCCCTGTGTGTACTACTGCATCAACTGAGCAGCAAGGTACTATGCAGTAAGTTCCAAAGTAGAAAACAAAATGAAGATGTCTCAGCACTGGTGGCTGTTGATGAGTCCATCTATAGCCATCTTCAGTTACTGCTTACTTACAGTTGTAAGAAAAAGTATGTGAACCCCTTGGGATTATGTGGAGTTTTGCATGAACTGGGCATAAAATGTGCTCTGAACGTCATCTAAGTCACAACAATAGAAGAACACAGTCTGCTGAACATAATACTACACAAACATTAGACGTTGCCATGGTCTAATTGCACATAACATGTAAACATTCACAGTGCAGGGAGGAAAAAGTATGTGAGGCCCTAGCTTAATGACTTCTCCCAGAGCTAATTGGAGCCAGGAGTGAGCCAACCTTGACTCCAATCAGTGTGATGATATTGGATGTGTTGCTGACAGCTGTCCTGCTCTTAAAAAACACACACCTGTTTTGGGTTTACTGGTTTTAAGAAGCACTGTCTGATGTGAACCATGCCTTGCAGAAAAGGAGCTCTCAGAAGACCTACGATCAAGAATTGTTGACTTGCATGAAGCTGGAAAGGGTTACAAAAGTATCTCCAAAAGCCTTGATGTTCATGTGTCCACGGTAAGACAGACTGTCTACAAATGGAGAAAGTTTAGCACTGTTGCTACTCTCCCTAGGCGCGGTCGTCCTGTAAAAATGACTGCAAGAGCACAGCGCAGAATGCTGCATGAGGTAAAGAAGAATCCCAGAGTGTCAGCTAAAGACCTACAGAAATCTCTGGCACATGCTAACATTTTTGTTGACACATCTACAATAAGGAAAACATTAAACAAGAATGGAGTACATGGGAGGACACCACGGAGGAAGCCATTGCTGTCCAAAAAAGAATATTGCAGCACGTTTGAAGTTTGCAAAAGAGCACCTGGATGTTCCACAGCACTACTGGCAAAATATACTGTGGACAGATGAAACCAAGATTGAGTTGTTTGGGAAGAACACACAACACTATGTGTGGAGAAAAAAAAGGCACAGCACACCAACATCAAAACCTCATCCCCACTGTAAAACATGGCGGAGGGAGCATCATGGTTTGGGGCTGCTTTGCTGCCTCAGGGCCTGGACGGATTGTTGTCATTGATGGGAAAATGAATTCCAGAGTTTATCAAGACATTTTGCAGGAAAACGTACGACCATCTGTCCGCCAACTGAAGCTCCGCAGAGGATGGGTGATGCAACAGGACAATGACCCAAAGCATACAAGTAATTCAACAAAACAATGGCTGCAACAGCACAGAATACGCCTTCTGGAGTGGCCCAGTCAGAGTCCTGACCTCAACCTGATTGAAATGCTGTGGCATGACCATAAGAGAGCGATTTACACCAGACATCCCAAGAATATTGCTACATTGAAACAGTTTTGTGAAGAGGAGTGGTCCAAAATGACTCCAGATCGTTGTGCAGGTCTGATCTGCAACTACAGGAAACGTTTGGTTGAGGTTATTGCTGCCAAAGGAGGGTCAACCAGTTATTAAGTCCAAAGGTTCACATACTTTTTCCTCCCTGCACTGTGAATATTTACATGTTATGTACAATTAAACCATGGCAACATCTAATGTTTGTGTAGTATTATGTTCATCAGACTGTGTTCTTCTATTGTTCCTCCCCTTCATCACAGATGTGACTGCGCACACAGACCAGATAGCAGGGTGGGATTTACACTAGAATATTAATAATAAAAAATATTCGTCATCATCACCTGCGTTTATATGCAATCAGAGGCGCCCTCCCATCGCACATAGAGGCATTGTGAAGAGAGTAAATCCCAGGCAGGAGGAGGAGAGCGCGAGCGACACCAGTTACCTAGTGAACGCTCCTTTTTAAAGTGTTTATTGCTGTTTGTCCTAGGGTGGTAGGTTGGTGTCAGTGGTTTGGGGTGATGGGTGTCAGTCTGGGGTATCAGTGGTGGGGGGTAGGTGGGAGTCAGACGTTGGGGGTAGGTGTCAGTGGTGAGGAGTATTTGCGTGTCAGTCTGAGGTGTCAGTGGTTGGGGGTGATGGGTGTCAGTCTTGGGTATAAGTGGTTGGGGGTGATGGGTGTCAGTCTGGGGTGTCAGTGGTTGGGGGTGATGGGTGTCAGTCTTGGGTATAAGTGGTTGGGGGTGATGGGTGTCAGTCTGGGGTGTCAGTGGTTGGGGGTGATGGGTGTCAGTCTGGGGTGTCAATGGTTGGGGGTAGGTAGGTGTCAGTGGTCGGGTATGGGTGAGAGGCGATGGCTGGAAACAACACACAATACTGCCTCTTTTCTGACACATTGACACACAGATTATGTCATGTGAGAGAAAAAAAACCAGCCCTCTCTGCCCCTGGTTGCCCCAACTATCCTTCCTTCGTAATAGAGGGGTCTTATCTTCCTCCCCTTCATCACAGTTGTGACTGTGCACACAGACCAGATAGCAGGGTGGGATTTACACTAGAATATTAATAATAAAAAATATTCGTCATCATCACCTGCGTTTATATGCAATCAGAGGCGCCCTCCCATCGCACATAGAGGCATTGTGAAGAGTGTAAAGGTAAATCCCAGGCAGGAGGAGGAGAGCGCGAGCGACACCAGTTACCTAGTGAACGCTCCTTTGTAAAGTGTTTATTGCTCTTTGTCCTGGGGTGGTAGGTTGGTGTCAGTGGTTTGGGGTGATGGGTGTCAGTCTGGGGTATCAGTGGTGGGGGGTAGGTGGGAGTCAGGCGTTGGGGGTAGGTGTCAGTGGTGGGGAGTATTTGCGTGTCAGTCTGGGGTGTCAGTGGTTGGGGGTGATGGGTGTCAGCCTTGGGTATTAGTGGTTGGGGGTAGGTGTCAGTCTGGGGAGTCAATGGTTGGGGGTAGGTAGGTGTCAGTGGCCAGGTATAGGTGAGAGGCGATGGCTGGAAACAACACACAATACTGCCTCTTTTCTGACACATTGACACACAGATTATGTCACGTGAGAGAAAAAAAACCAGCCCTCTCTGCCCCTGGTTGCCCCAACTATCCTTCCTTCGCAATAGAGGGGTCTTATCTTCCTCCCCTTCATCACAGTTGTGACTGCGCACACAGACCAGATAGCAGGGTGGGATTTACACTAGAATATTAATAATAAAAAATATTCGTCATCATCACCTGCGTTTATATGCAATCAGAGGCGCCCTCCCATCGCACATAGAGGCATTGTGAAGAGTGTAAAGGTAAATCCCAGGCAGGAGGAGGAGAGCGCGAGCGACACCAGTTACCTAGTGAACGCTCCTTTGTATAGTGTTTATTGCTGTTTGTCCTGGGGTGGTAGGTTGGGGGAAATGGGTGTAAGTCTGGGGTATCAGTGGTGGGGGGTAGGTGGGAGTCAGACGTTGGGGGTAGGTGTCAGTGGTTGGGAGTATTTGGGTGTTAGGCTGGGGTTTCAGTGGTTTGGGGTAGGTGGGTGTCAGTTTGGAGTGTCAGTGGTTTGGGTGTAGATGGGTTTCAGTCTGGGGTGTCAGTGGTTGGGGGTAGGTGGGAGTCAGATGTTGGGGGTAGATGTCAGTGGTTGGGAGTATTTAGGTGTCAGACTGGGGTGTCAGTGGTTGGGTGTAGATGGGTTTCTGTCTGGGGTGTCAGTGGTTGGGGGTGATGGGTGTCAGTCTGGGGTATCAGTGGTTGGGGGTAGGTAGGTGTCAGTGGTTGGGGGTGATGGGTGTCAGTCTGGGGTATCAGTGGTTTGGGGTAGGTAGGTGTCAGTCTGGGGTGTCAGTGGTTGGGGGTGATGGGTGTCAGTCTGGGGTGTCAATGGTTGGGGGTAGGTAGGTGTCAGTGGTCGGGTATGGGTGAGAGGCGATGGCTGGAAACAACACACAATACTGCCTCTTTTCTGACACATTGACACACAGATTATGTCACGTGAGAGAAAAAAAACCAGCCCTCTCTGCCCCTGGTTGCCCCAACTATCCTTCCTTCGTAATAGAGGGGTCTTATCTTCCTCCCCTTCATCACAGTTGTGACTGCGCACACAGACCAGATAGCAGGGTGGGATTTACACTGGAATATTAATAATAAAAAATATTCGTCATCATCACCTGCGTTTATATGCAATCAGAGGCGCCCTCCCATCGCACATAGAGGCATTGTGAAAAGTGTAAAGGTAAATCCCAGGCAGGAGGAGGAGAGCGCGAGCGACACCAGTTACCTAGTGAACGCTCCTTTGTATAGTGTGTATTGCTCTTTGTCCTGGGGTGGTAGGTTGGGGGTGATGGGTGTAAGTCTGGGGTATCAGTGGTGGGGGGTAGGTGGGAGTCAGACGTTGGGGGTAGGTGTCAGTGGTTGGGAGTATTTGGGTGTTAGGCTGGGGTTTCAGTGGTTTGGTGTAGGTGGGTGTCAGTTTGGAGTGTCAGTGGTTTGGGTGTAGATGGGTTTTAGTCTGGGGTGTCAGTGGTTGGGGGTGATGGGTGTCAGTCTGGGGTATCAGTGGTTTGGGGAAGGTAGGTGTCAGTCTGGGGTGTCAGTGGTTGGGGGTGATGGGTGTCAGTCTGGGGTGTCAGTGGTTGGGGGTAGGTAGGTGTCAGTGGTCGGGTATGGGTGAGAGGCGATGGCTGGAAACAACACACAATACTGCCTCTTTTCTGACACATTGACACACAGATTATGTCACGTGAGAGAAAAAAAACCAGCCCTCTCTGCCCCTGGTTGCCCCAACTATCCTTCCTTCGTAATAGAGGGGTCTTATCTTCCTCCCCTTCATCACAGTTGTGACTGCGCACACAGACCAGATAGCAGGGAGGGATTTACACTAGAATATTAATAATAAAAAATATTCGTCATCATCACCTGCGTTTATATGCAATCAGAGGCGCCCTCCCATCGCACATAGAGGCATTGTGAAGAGTGTAAATCCCAGGCAGGAGGAGGAGAGCGCGAGCGACACCAGTTACCTAGTGAACGCTCCTTTGTATAGTGTTTATTGCTGTTTGTCCTGGGGTGGTAGGTTGGGGGAAATGGGTGTAAGTCTGGGGTATCAGTGGTGGGGGGTAGGTGGGAGTCAGACGTTGGGGGTAGGTGTCAGTGGTTGGGAGTATTTGGGTGTTAGGCTGGGGTTTCAGTGGTTTGGGGTAGGTGGGTGTCAGTTTGGAGTGTCAGTGGTTTGGGTGTAGATGGGTTTCAGTCTGGGGTGTCAGTGGTTGGGGGTAGGTGGGAGTCAGATGTTGGGGGTAGATGTCAGTGGTTGGGAGTATTTAGGTGTCAGACTGGGGTGTCAGTGGTTGGGTGTAGATGGGTTTCTGTCTGGGGTGTCAGTGGTTGGGGGTGATGGGTGTCAGTCTGGGGTATCAGTGGTTGGGGGTAGGTAGGTGTCAGTGGTTGGGGGTGATGGATGTCAGTCTGGGGTATCAGTGGTTTGGGGTAGGTAGGTGTCAGTCTGGGGTGTCAGTGGTTGGGGGTGATGGGTGTCAGTCTGGGGTGTCAGTGGTTGGGGGTAGGTAGGTGTCAGTGGTCGGGTATAGGTGAGAGGCGATGGCTGGAAACAACACACAATACTGCCTCTTTTCTGACACATTGACACACAGATTATGTCACGTGAGAGAAAAAAAACCAGCCCTCTCTGCCCCTGGTTGCCCCAACTATCCTTCCTTCGTAATAGAGGGGTCTTATCTTCCTCCCCTTCATCACAGTTGTGACTGCGCACACAGACCAGATAGCAGGGTGGGATTTACACTAGAATATTAATAATAAAAAATATTCGTCATCATCACCTGCGTTTATATGCAATCAGAGGCGCCCTCCCATCGCACATAGAGGCATTGTGAAGAGTGTAAAGGTAAATCCCAGGCAGGAGGAGGAGAGCGTGAGCGACACCAGTTACCTAGTGAACGCTCCTTTGTAAAGTGTTTATTGCTGTTTGTCCTGGGGTGGTAGGTTGGGGGTGATGGGTGTAAGTCTGGGGTATCAGTAGTGGGGGGTAGGTGGGAGTCAGACGTTGGGGGTAGGTGTCAGTGGTGAGGAGAATTTGCGTGTCAGTCTGGGGTGTCAGTGGTTGGGGGTGATGGGTGTCAGTCTTGGGTATTAGTGATTAGGGGTGATGGGTGTCAGTCTTGGGTATTAGTGGTTGGGGGTAGGTGTCAGTCTGGGGTGTCAGTGGTTGGGGGTAGGTAGGTGTCAGTGGTTGGGGGTGATGGGTGTCAGTCTGGGGTATCAGTGGTTGGGGGTAGGTAGGTGTCAGTGGTTGGGGGTGACGGGTGTCAGTCTGGGATGTCAGTGGTTGGGGGTAGGTAGGTGTCAGTCTGGGGTGTCAGTGGTTGGGGGTGATGGGTGTCAGTCTGGGGTGTCAGTGGTTGGGGGTAGGTAGGTGTCAGTGGTCGGGTATGGGTGAGAGGCGATGGCTGGAAACAACACACAATACTGCCTCTTTTCTGACACATTGACACACAGATTATGTCACGTGAGAGAAAAAAAACCAGCCCTCTCTGCCCCTGGTTGCCCCAACTATCCTTCCTTCGTAATATAGGGGTCTTATCTTCCTCCCCTTCATCACAGTTGTGACTGCGCACACAGACCAGATAGCAGGGTGGGATTTACACTAGAATATTAATAATAAAAAATATTCGTCATCATCACCTGCGTTTATATGCAATCAGAGGCGCCCTCCCATCGCACATAGAGGCATTGTGAAGAGTGTAAATCCCAGGCAGGAGGAGGCGAGCGCGAGCGACACCAGTTACCTAGTGAACGCTCCTTTGTATAGTGTTTATTGCTGTTTGTCCTGGGGTGGTAGGTTGGGGGTGATGGGTGTTAGTCTGGGGTATCAGTGGTGGGGGGTAGGTGGGAGTCAGACGTTGGGGGTAGGTGTCAGTGGTTGGGAGTATTTGGGTGTTAGGCTGGGGTTTCAGTGGTTTGGGGTAGGTGGGTGTCAGTTTGGAGTGTCAGTGGTTTGGGTGTAGATGGATTTCAGTCTGGGGTGTCAGTGGTTGGGGGTAGGTGGGAGTCAGATGTTGGGGGTAGATGTCAGTGGTTGGGAGTATTTAGGTGTCAGACTGGGGTGTCAGTGGTTGGGTGTAGATGGGTTTCTGTCTGGGGTGTCAGTGGTTGGGGGTGATGGGTGTCAGTCTGGGGTATCAGTGGTTGCGTGTAGGTAGGTGTCAGTGGTTGGGGGTGATGGGTGTCAGTCTGGGGTATCAGTGGTTGGGGATAGGTAGGTGTCAGTCTGGGGTGTCAGTGGTTGGGGGTGATGGGTGTCAGCCTTGGGTATTAGTGGTTGGGGGTAGGTGTCAGTCTGGGGTGTCAATGGTTGGGGATAGGTAGGTGTCAGTGGTCAGGTATGGGTGAGAGGCGATGGCTGGAAACAACACACAATACTGCCTCTTTTCTGACACATTGACACACAGATTATGTCACGTGAGAGAAAAAAAACCAGCCCTCTCTGCCCCTGGTTGCCCCAACTATCCTTCCTTCGCAATAGAGGGGTCTTATCTTCCTCCCCTTCATCACAGTTGTGACTGCGCACACAGACCAGATAGCAGGGTGGGATTTACACTAGAATATTAATAATAAAAAATATTCGTCATCATCACCTGCGTTTATATGCAATCAGAGGCGCCCTCCCATCGCACATAGAGGCATTGTGAAGAGTGTAAAGGTAAATCCCAGGCAGGAGGAGGAGAGCGCGAGTGACACCAGTTACCTAGTGAACGCTCCTTTGTATAGTGTTTATTGCTGTTTGTCCTGGGGTGGTAGGTTGGGGGTGATGGGTGTTAGTCTGGGGTATCAGTGGTGGGTGGTAGGTAGGAGTCAGACGTTGGGGGTAGGTGTCAGTGGTTGGGAGTATTTGGGTGTTAGGCTGGGGTTTCAGTGGTTTGGGGTAGGTGGGTGTCAGTTTGGAGTGTCAGTGGTTTGGGTGTAGATGGGTTTCAGTCTGGGGTGTCAGTGGTTGGGGGTAGGTGGGAGTCAGATGTTGGGGGTAGATGTCAGTGGTTGGGAGTATTTAGGTGTCAGACTGGGGTGTCAGTGGTTGGGTGTAGATGGGTTTCTGTCTGGGGTGTCAGTGGTTGGGGGTGATGGGTGTCAGTCTGGGGTATCAGTGGTTTGGGGTAGGTAGGTGTCAGTCTGGGGTGTCAGTGGTTGGGGGTGATGGGTGTCAGTCTGGGGTATCAATGGTTGGGGATAGGTAGGTGTCAGTGGTCGGGTATGGGTGAGAGGCGATGGCTGGAAACAACACACAATACTGCCTCTTTTCTGACACATTGACACACAGATTATGTCACGTGAGAGAAAAAAAAACAGCCCTCTCTGCCCCTGGTTGCCCCAACTATCCTTCCTTCGTAATAGAGGGGTCTTATCTTCCTCCCCTTCATCACAGTTGTGACTGCGCACACAGACCAGATAGCAGGGTGGGATTTACACTAGAATATTAATAATAAAAAATATTCGTCATCATCACCTGCGTTTATATGCAATCAGAGGCGCCCTCCCATCGCACATAGAGGCATTGTGAAGAGTGTAAATCCCAGGCAGGAGGAGGAGAGCGCGAGCGACACCAGTTACCTAGTGAACGCTCCTTTGTATAGTGTTTATTGCTGTTTGTCCTGGGGTGGTAGGTTGGGGGAAATGGGTGTAAGTCTGGGGTATCAGTGGTGGGGGGTAGGTGGGAGTCAGACGTTGGGGGTAGGTGTCAGTGGTTGGGAGTATTTGGGTGTTAGGCTGGGGTTTCAGTGGTTTGGGGTAGGTGGGTGTCAGTTTGGAGTGTCAGTGGTTTGGGTGTAGATGGGTTTCAGTCTGGGGTGTCAGTGGTTGTGGGTAGGTGGGAGTCAGATGTTGGGGGTAGATGTCAGTGGTTGGGAGTATTTAGGTGTCAGACTGGGGTGTCAGTGGTTGGGTGTAGATGGGTTTCTGTCTGGGGTGTCAGTGGTTGGGGGTGATGGGTGTCAGTCTGGGGTATCAGTGGTTGGGGGTAGGTAGGTGTCAGTGGTTGGGGGTGATGGGTGTCAGTCTGGGGTATCAGTGGTTGGGGGTAGGTAGGTGTCAGTCTTGGGTATTAGTGGTTGGGGGTGATGGGTGTCAGTCTGGGGTGTCAATGGTTGGGGATAGGTAGGTGTCACAGGTCGGGTATGGGTGAGAGGCGATGGCTGGAAACAACACACAATACTGCCTCTTTTCTGACACATTGACACACAGATTATGTCACGTGAGAGAAAAAAAACCAGCCCTCTCTGCCCCTGGTTGCCCCAACTATCCTTCCTTCGTAATAGAGGGGTCTTATCTTCCTCCCCTTCATCACAGTTGTGACTGCGCACACAGACCAGATAGCAGGGTGGGATTTACACTAGAATATTAATAATAAAAAATATTCGTCATCATCACCTGCGTTTATATGCAATCAGAGGCGCCCTCCCATCGCACATAGAGGCATTGTGAAGAGTGTAAAGGTAAATCCCAGGCAGGAGGAGGAGAGCGCGAGCGACACCAGTTACCTAGTGAACGCTCCTTTGTATAGTGTTTATTGCTGTTTGTCCTGGGGTGGTAGGTTGGGGGTGATGGGTGTAAGTCTGGGGTATCAGTAGTGGGGGGTAGGTGGGAGTCAGACGTTGGGGGTAGGTGTCAGTGGTGAGGAGAATTTGCGTGTCAGTCTGGGGTGTCAGTGGTTGGGGGTGATGGGTGTCAGTCTTGGGTATTAGTGATTAGGGGTGATGGGTGTCAGTCTTGGGTATTAGTGGTTGGGGGTAGGTGTCAGTCTGGGGTGTCAGTGGTTGGGGTTAGGTAGGTGTCAGTGGTTGGGGGTGATGGGTGTCAGTCTGGGGTATCAGTGGTTGGGGGTAGGTAGGTGTCAGTGGTTGGGGGTGACGGGTGTCAGTCTGGGATGTCAGTGGTTGGGGGTAGGTAGGTGTCAGTCTGGGGTGTCAGTGGTTGGGGGTGATGGGTGTCAGTCTGGGGTGTCAGTGGTTGGGGGTAGGTAGGTGTCAGTGGTCGGGTATGGGTGAGAGGCGATGGCTGGAAACAACACACAATACTGCCTCTTTTCTGACACATTGACACACAGATTATGTCACGTGAGAGAAAAAAAACCAGCCCTCTCTGCCCCTGGTTGCCCCAACTATCCTTCCTTCGTAATAGAGGGGTCTTATCTTCCTCCCCTTCATCACAGTTGTGACTGCGCACACAGACCAGATAGCAGGGTGGGATTTACACTAGAATATTAATAATAAAAAATATTCGTCATCATCACCTGCGTTTATATGCAATCAGAGGCGCCCTCCCATCGCACATAGAGGCATTGTGAAGAGTGTAAAGGTAAATCCCAGGCAGGAGGAGGAGAGCGCGAGCGACACTAGTTACCTAGTGAACGCTCCTTTGTATAGTGTTTATTGCTGTTTGTCCTGGGGTGGTAGGTTGGGGGTGATGGGTGTAAGTCTGGGGTATCAGTGGTGGGGGGTAGGTGGGAGTCAGACGTTGGGGGTAGGTGTCAGTGGTTGGGAGTATTTGGGTGTTAGGCTGGGGTTTCAGTGGTTTGGGGTAGGTGGGTGTCAGTTTGGAGTGTCAGTGGTTTGGGTGTAGATGGATTTCAGTCTAGGGTGTCAGTGGTTGGGGGTAGGTGGGAGTCAGATGTTGGGGGTAGATGTCAGTGGTTGGGAGTATTTAGGTGTCAGACTGGGGTGTCAGTGGTTGGGTGTAGATGGGTTTCTGTCTGGGGTGTCAGTGGTTGGGGGTGATGGGTGTCAGTCTGGGGTATCAGTGGTTGGGTGTAGGTAGGTGTCAGTGGTTGGGGGTGATGGGTGTCAGTCTGGGGTATCAGTGGTTGGGGATAGGTAGGTGTCAGTCTGGGGTGTCAGTGGTTGGGGGTGATGGGTGTCAGTCTGGGGTGTCAGTGGTTGGGGGTGATGGGTGTCAGTCTGGGGTGTCAATGGTTGGGGATAGGTAAGTGTCAGTGGTCAGGTATGGGTGAGAGGCGATGGCTGGAAACAACACACAATACTGCCTCTTTTCTGACACATTGACACACAGATTATGTCACGTGAGAGAAAAAAAACCAGCCCTCTCTGCCCCTGGTTGCCCCAACTATCCTTCCTTCGTAATAGAGGGGTCTTATCTTCCTCCCCTTCATCACAGTTGTGACTGCGCACACAGACCAGATAGCAGGGTGGGATTTACACTAGAATATTAATAATAAAAAATATTCGTCATCATCACCTGCGTTTATATGCAATCAGAGGCGCCCTCCCATCGCACATAGAGGCATTGTGAAGAGTGTAAAGGTAAATCCCAGGCAGGAGGAGGAGAGCGCGAGCGACACCAGTTACCAAGTGAACGCTCCTTTGTATAGTGTTTATTGCTGTTTGTCCTGGGGTGGTAGGTTGGGGGTGATGGGTGTAAGTCTGGGGTATCAGTGGTGGGGGGTAGGTGGGAGTCAGACGTTGGGGGTAGGTGTCAGTGGTTGGGAGTATTTAGGTGTCAGACTGGGGTGTCTGTGGTTGGATGTAGATGGGTTTCTGTCTGGGGTGTCAGTGGTTGGGGGTGATGGGTGTAAGTCTGGGGTATCAGTGGTTGGGGGTAGGTAGGTGTCAGTGGTTGGGGGTGATGGGTGTCAGTCTGGGGAATCAGTGGTTTGGGGTAGGTAGGTGTCAGTCTTGGGTATTAGTGGTTGGGGGTAGGTGTATGTCTGGGGTGTCAATGGTTGGGGATAGGTAGGTGTCAGTCTGGGGTGTCAGTGGTTGGGGGTAGGTAGGTGTCAGTGGTCGGGTATGGGTGAGAGGCGATGGCTGGAAACAACACACAATACTGCCTCTTTTCTGACACATTGACACACAGATTATGTCACGTGAGAGAAAAAAAACCAGCCCTCTCTGCCCCTGGTTGCCCCAACTATCCTTCCTTCGTAATAGAGGGGTCTTATCTTCCTCCCCTTCATCACAGTTGTGACTGCGCACACAGACCAGATAGCAGGGTGGGATTTACACTAGAATATTAATAATAAAAAATATTCGTCATCATCACCTGCGTTTATATGCAATCAGAGGCGCCCTCCCATCGCACATAGAGGCATTGTGAAGAGTGTAAAGGTAAATCCCAGGCAGGAGGAGAAGAGCGCGAGCGACACCAGTTACCTAGTGAACGCTCCTTTGTATAGTGTTTATTGCTGTTTGTCCTGGGGTGGTAGGTTGGGGGTGATGGGTGTAAGTCTGGGGTATCAGTGGTGGGGGGTAGGTGGGAGTCAGACGTTGGGGGTAGGTGTCAGTGGTTGGGAGTATTTGGGTGTTAGGCTGGGGTTTCAGTGGTTTGGGGTAGGTGGGTGTCAGTTTGGAGTGTCAGTGGTTTGGGTGTAGATGGGTTTCAGTCTGGGGTGTCAGTGGTTGGGGGTAGGTAGGAGTCAGATGTTGGGGGTAGATGTCAGTGGTTGGGAGTATTTAGGTGTCAGACTGGGGTGTCAGTGGTTGGGTGTAGATGGGTTTCTGTCTGGGGTGTCAGTGGTTGGGGGTGATGGGTGTCAGTCTGGGGTATCAGTGGTTGGGTGTAGGTAGGTGTCAGTGGTAGGGGGTGATGGGTGTAAGTCTGGGGTATCAGTGGTGGGGGGTAGGTGGGAGTCAGACGTTGGGGGTAGGTGTCAGTGGTTGGGAGTATTTAGGTGTCAGACTGGGGTGGCAGTGGTTGGGGGTGATGGGTGTCAGTCTGGGGTATCAGTGGTTGGGGGTAGGTAGGTGTCAGTCTGGGGTGTCAGTGGTTGGGTGTGATGGGTGTCAGTCTGGGTTGTCAATGGTTGGGGATAGGTAGGTGTCACAGGTCGGGTATGGGTGAGAGGCGATGTCTGGAAACAACACACAATACTGCCTCTTTTCTGACACATTGACACACAGATTATGTCACGTGAGAGAAAAAAAACCAGCCCTCTCTGCCCCTGGTTGCCCCAACTATCCTTCCTTCGTAATAGAGGGGTCTTATCTTCCTCCCCTTCATCACAGTTGTGACTGCGCACACAGACCAGATAGCAGGGTGGGATTTACACTAGAATATTAATAATAAAAAATATTCGTCATCATCACCTGCGTTTATATGCAATCAGAGGCGCCCTCCCATCGCACATAGAGGCATTGTGAAGAGTGTAAATCCCAGGCAGGAGGAGGAGAGCGCGAGCGACACCAATTACTTAGTGAACGCTCCTTTGTATAGTGTTTATTGCTGTTTGTCCTGGGGTGGTAGGTTGGGGGTGATGGGTGTTAGTCTGGGGTATCAGTGGTGGGTGGTAGGTGGGAGTCAGACGTTGGGGGTAGGTGTCAGTGGTTGGGAGTATTTGGGTGTTAGGCTGGGGTTTCAGTGGTTTGGGGTAGGTGGGTGTCAGTTTGGAGTGTCAGTGGTTTGGGTGTAGATGGATTTCAGTCTGGGGTGTCAGTGGTTGGGGGTAGGTGGGAGTCAGATGTTGGGGGTAGATGTCAGTGGTTGGGAGTATTTAGGTGTCAGACTGGGGTGTCAGTGGTTGGGTGTAGATGGGTTTCTGTCTGGGGTGTCAGTGGTTGGGGGTGATGGGTGTCAGTCTGGGGTATCAGTGGTTGGGGGTAGGTAGGTGTCAGTGGTTGGGGGTGATGGGTGTCAGTCTGGGGTATCAGTGGTTGGGGATAGGTAGGTGTCAGTCTGGGGTGTCAGTGGTTGGGGGTGATGGGTGTCAGTCTGGGGTGTCAGTGGTTGGGGGTAGGTAGGTGTCAGTGGTCGGGTATGGGTGAGAGGCGATGGCTGGAATCAACACACAATACTGCCTCTTTTCTGACACATTGACACACAGATTATGTCACGTGAGAGAAAAAAAACCAGCCCTCTCTGCCCCTGGTTGCCCCAACTATCCTTCCTTCGTAATAGAGGGGTCTTATCTTCCTCCCCTTCATCACAGTTGTGACTGCGCACACAGACCAGATAGCAGGGTGGGATTTACACTAGAATATTAATAATAAAAAATATTCGTCATCATCACCTGCGTTTATATGCAATCAGAGGCGCCCTCCCATCGCACATAGAGGCATTGTGAAGAGTGTAAAGGTAAATCCCAGGCAGGAGGAGGAGAGCGCGAGCGACACCAGTTACCTAGTGAACGCTCCTTTGTATAGTGTTTATTGCTGTTTGTCCTGGGGTGGTAGGTTGGGGGTGATGGGTGTTAGTCTGGGGTATCAGTGGTGGGTGGTAGGTGGGAGTCAGACGTTGGGGGTAGGTGTCAGTGGTTGGGAGTATTTGGGTGTTAGGCTGGGGTTTCAGTGGTTTGGGGTAGGTGGGTGTCAGTTTGGAGTGTCAGTGGTTTGGGTGTAGATGGATTTCAGTCTGGGGTGTAGTGGTTGGGGGTAGGTGGGAGTCAGATGTTGGGGGTAGATGTCAGTGGTTGGGAGTATTTAGGTGTCAGACTGGGGTGTCAGTGGTTGGGTGTAGATGGGTTTCTGTCTGGGGTGTCAGTGGTTGGGGGTGATGGGTGTAAGTCTGGGGTATCAGTGGTGGGGGGTAGGTGGGAGTCAGACGTTGGGGGTAGGTGTCAGTGGTTGGGAGTATTTAGGTGTCAGACTGGGGTGTCTGTGGTTGGGTGTAGATGGGTTTCTGTCTGGGGTGTCAGTGGTTGGGGGTGATGGGTGTAAGTCTGGGGTATCAGTGGTTGGGGGTAGGTAGGTGTCAGTGGTTGGGGGTGATGGGTGTCAGTCTGGGGTATCAGTGGTTGGGGGTAGGTAGGTGTCAGTCTGGGGTGTCAGTGGTTGGGGGTGATGGGTGTCAGTCTGGGGTGTCAGTGGTTGGGGGTAGGTAGGTGTCAGTGGTCGGGTATGGGTGAGAGACGATGTCTGGAAACAACACACAATACTGCCTCTTTTCTGACACATTGACACACAGATTATGTCACGTGAGAGAAAAAAAACCAGCCCTCTCTGCCCCTGGTTGCCCCAACTATCCTTCCTTCGTAATAGAGGGGTCTTATCTTCCTCCCCTTCATCACAGTTGTGACTGCGCACACAGACCAGATAGCAGGGTGGGATTTACACTAGAATATTAATAATAAAAAATATTCGTCATCATCACCTGCGTTTATATGCAATCAGAGGCGCCCTCGCATCGCACATAGAGGCATTGTGAAGAGTGTAAAGGTAAATCCCAGGCAGGAGGAGGAGAGCGCGAGCGACACCAGTTACCTAGTGAACGCTCCTTTGTATAGTGTTTATTGCTCTTTGTCCTGGGGTGGTAGGTTGGGGGTGATGGGTGTAAGTCTGGGGTATCAGTGGTGGGGGGTAGGTGGGAGTCAGACGTTGGGGGTAGGTGTCAGTGGTTGGGAGTATTTAGGTGTCAGACTGGGGTGTCAGTGGTTGGGTGTAGATGGGTTTCTGTCTGGGGTGTCAGTGGTTGGGGGTGATGGGTGTCAGTCTGGGGTATCAGTGGTTGGGGGTAGGTAGGTGTCAGTGGTTGGGGGTGATGGGTGTCAGTCTGGGGTATCAGTGGTTGGGGGTAGGTAGGTGTCAGTCTGGGGTGTCAGTGGTTGGGGGTGATGGGTGTCAGTCTGGGGTGTCAGTGGTTGGGGGTAGGTAGGTGTCAGTGGTCGGGTATGGGTGAGAGGCGATGTCTGGAAACAACACACAATACTGCCTCTTTTCTGACACATTGACACACAGATTATGTCACGTGAGAGAAAAAAAACCAGCCCTCTCTGCCCCTGGTTGCCCCAACTATCCTTCCTTCGTAATAGAGGGGTCTTATCTTCCTCCCCTTCATCACAGTTGTGACTGCGCACACAGACCAGATAGCAGGGTGGGATTTACACTAGAATATTAATAATAAAAAATATTCGTCATCATCACCTGCGTTTATATGCAATCAGAGGCGCCCTCCCATCGCACATAGAGGCATTGTGAAGAGTGTAAAGGTAAATCCCAGGCAGGAGGAGGAGAGCGCGAGCGACACCAGTTACCTAGTGAACGCTCCTTTGTATAGTGTTTATTGCTCTTTGTCCTGGGGTGGTAGGTTGGGGGTGATGGGTGTAAGTCTGGGATATCAGTGGTGGGGGGTAGTTGGGAGTCAGACGTTGGGGGTAGGTGTCAGTGGTTGGGAGTATTTAGGTGTCAGACTGGGGTGTCTGTGGTTGGGTGTAGATGGGTTTCTGTCTGGGGTGTCAGTGGTTGGGGGTGATGGGTGTAAGTCTGGGGTATCAGTGGTTGGGGGTAGGTAGGTGTCAGTGGTTGGGGGTGATGGGTGTCAGTCTGGGGTATCAGTGGTTGGGGGTAGGTAGGTGTCAGTCTGGGGTGTCAGTGGTTGGGGGTGATGGGTGTCAGTCTGGGGTGTCAGTGGTTGGGGGTAGGTAGGTGTCAGTGGTCGGGTATGGGTGAGAGGCGATGTCTGGAAACAACACACAATACTGCCTCTTTTCTGACACATTGACACACAGATTAAGTCACGTGAGAGAAAAAAAACCAGCCCTCTCTGCCCCTGGTTGCCCCAACTATCCTTCCTTCGTAATAGAGGGGTCTTATCTTCCTCCCCTTCATCACAGTTGTGACTGCGCACACAGACCAGATAGCAGGGTGGGATTTACACTAGAATATTAATAAAAAATATTCGTCATCATCACCTGCGTTTATATGCAATCAGAGGCGCCCTCCCATCGCACATAGAGGCATTGTGAAGAGTGTAAAGGTAAATCCCAGGCAGGAGGAGGAGAGCGCGAGCGACACCAGTTACCTAGTGAACGCTCCTTTGTATAGTGTTTATTGCTCTTTGTCCTGGGGTGGTAGGTTGGGGGTGATGGGTGGTAGTCTGGGGTATCAGTGGTGGGTGGTAGGTGGGAGTCAGACGTTGGGGGTAGGTGTAAGTGGTTGGGAGTATTTGGGTGTTAGGCTGGGGTTTCAGTGGTTTGGGGTAGGTGGGTGTCAGTTTGGAAAGTCAGTGGTTTGGGTGTAGATGGGTTTCAGTCTGGGGTGTCAGTGGTTGTGGGTAGGTGGGAGTCAGATGTTGGGGGTAGAAGTCAGTGGTTGGGAGTATTTAGGTGTCAGACTGGGGTGTCAGTGGTTGGGTGTAGATGGGTTTCTGTCTGGGGTGTCAGTGGTTGGGGGTGATGGGTGTCAGTATGGGGTATCAGTGGTTGGGTGTAGGTAGGTGTCAGTGGTTGGGGGGATGGGTGTCAGTCTGGGGTATCAGTGGTTGGGGATAGGTAGGTGCCAGTCTGGGGTGTCAGTGGTTGGGGGTGATGGGTGTCAGTCTGGGGTGTCAATGGTTGGGGATAGGTAGGTGTCAGTGGTCGGGTATGGGTGAGAGGCGATGGCTGGAAACAACACACAATACTGCCTCTTTTCTGACACATTGACACACAGATTATGTCACGTGAGAGAAAAAAAACCAGCCCTCTCTGCCCCTGGTTGCCCCAACTATCCTTCCTTCGTAATAGAGGGGTCTTATCTTCCTCCCCTTCATCACAGTTGTGACTGCGCACACAGACCAGATAGCAGGGTGGGATTTACACTAGAATATTAATAAAAAATATTCGTCATCATCACCTGCGTTTATATGCAATCAGAGGCGCCCTCCCATCGCACATAGAGACATTGTGAAGAGTGTAAAGGTAAATCCCAGGCAGGAGGAGGAGAGCGCGAGCGACACCAGTTACCTAGTGAACGCTCCTTTGTATAGTGTTTATTGCTCTTTGTCCTGGGGTGGTAGGTTGGGGGTGATGGGTGGTAGTCTGGGGTATCAGTGGTGGGTGGTAGGTGGGAGTCAGACGTTGGGGGTAGGTGTCAGTGGTTGGGAGTATTTGGGTGTTAGGCTGGGGTTTCAGTGGTTTGGGGTAGGTGGGTGTCAGTTTGGAAAGTCAGTGGTTTGGGTGTAGATGGGTTTCAGTCTGGGGTGTCAGTGGTTGTGGGTAGGTGGGAGTCAGATGTTGGGGGTAGATGTCAGTGGTTGGGAGTATTTAGGTGTCAGACTGGGGTGTCAGTGGTTGGGTGTAGATGGGTTTCTGTCTGGGGTGTCAGTGGTTGGGGGTGATGGGTGTCAGTCTGGGGTATCAGTGGTTGGGGGTAGGTAGGTGTCAGTGGTTGGGGGTGATGGGTGTCAGTCTGGGGTATCAGTGGTTGGGGGTAGGTAGGTGTCAGTCTTGGGTATTAGTGGTTGGGGGTGATGGGTGTCAGTCTGGGGTGTCAATGGTTGGGGATAGGTAGGTGTCACAGGTCGGGTATGGGTGAGAGGCGATGGCTGGAAACAACACACAATACTGCCTCTTTTCTGACACATTGACACACAGATTATGTCACGTGAGAGAAAAAAAAACAGCCCTCTCTGCCCCTGGTTGCCCCAACTATCCTTCCTTCGTAATAGAGGGGTCTTATCTTCCTCCCCTTCATCACAGTTGTGACTGCGCACACAGACCAGATAGCAGGGTGGGATTTACACTAGAATATTAATAATAAAAAATATTCGTCATCATCACCTGCGTTTATATGCAATCAGAGGCGCCCTCCCATCGCACATAGAGGCATTGTGAAGAGTGTAAAGGTAAATCCCAGGCAGGAGGAGGAGAGCGCGAGCGACACCAGTTACCTAGTGAACGCTCCTTTGTATAGTGTTTATTGCTGTTTGTCCTGGGGTGGTAGGTTGGGGGTGATGGGTGTAAGTCTGGGGTATCAGTGGTGGGGGGTAGGTGGGAGTCAGACATTGGGGGTAGGTGTCAGTGGTTGGGAGTATTTAGGTGTCAGACTGGGGTGTCTGTGGTTGGGTGTAGATGGGTTTCTGTCTGGGGTGTCAGTGGTTGGGGGTGATGGGTGTAAGTCTGGGGTATCAGTGGTTGGGGGTAGGTAGGTGTCAGTGGTTGGGGGTGATGGGTGTCAGTCTGGGGTATCAGTGGTTTGGGGTAGGTAGGTGTCAGTCTTGGGTATTAGTGGTTGGGGGTAGGTGTCAGTCTGGGGTGTCAATGGTTGGGGATAGGTAGGTGTCACAGGTCGGGTATGGGTGAGAGGCGATGTCTGGAAACAACACACAATACTGCCTCTTTTCTGACACATTGACACACAGATTATGTCACGTGAGAGAAAAAAAACCAGCCCTCTCTGCCCCTGGTTGCCCCAACTATCCTTCCTTTGTAATAGAGGGGTCTTATCTTCCTCCCCTTCATCACAGTTGTGACTGCGCACACAGACCAGATAGCAGGGTGGGATTTACACTAGAATATTAATAATAAAAAATATTCGTCATCATCACCTGCGTTTATATGCAATCAGAGGCGCCCTCCCATCGCACATAGAGGCATTGTGAAGAGTGTAAAGGTAAATCCCAGGCAGGAGGAGGAGAGCGCGAGCGACACCAGTTACCTAGTGAACGCTCCTTTGTATAGTGTTTATTGCTCTTTGTCCTGCGGTGGTAGGTTGGGGGTGATGGGTGTTAGTCTGGGGTATCAGTGGTGGGTGGTAGGTGGGAGTCAGACGTTGGGGGTAGGTGTCAGTGGTTGGGAGTATTTGGGTGTTAGGCTGGGGTTTCAGTGGTTTGGGGTAGGTAGGTGTCAGTTTGGAGTGTCAGTGGTTTGGGTGTAGATGGGTTTATGTCTGGGGTGTCAGTGGTTAGGGGTAGGTGGGAGAAAGATATTGGGGGTAGATGTCAGTGGTTGGGAGTATTTAGGTGTCAGACTGGGGTGTCAGTGGTTGGGTGTAGATGGGTTTCTGTCTGGGGTGTCAGTGGTTGGGGGTGATGGGTGTCAGTCTGGGGTATCAGTGGTTGGGTGTAGGTAGGTGTCAGTGGTTGGGGGTGATGGGTGTCAGTCTGGGGTATCAGTGGTTGAGGGTAGGTAGGTGTCAGTCTGGGGTGTCAGTGGTTGGGGGTGATGGGTGTCAGTCTGGGGTGTCAATGGTTGGGGATAGGTAGGTGTCAGTGGTCGGGTATGGGTGAGAGGCGATGTCTGGAAACAACACACAATACTGCCTCTTTTCTGACACATTGACACACAGATTATGTCACGTGAGAGAAAAAAAACCAGCCCTCTCTGCCCCTGGTTGCCCCAACTATCCTTCCTTCGTAATAGAGGGGTCTTATCTTCCTCCCCTTCATCACAGTTGTGACTGCGCACACAGACCAGATAGCAGGGTGGGATTTACACTAGAATATTAATAATAAAAAATATTCGTCATCATCACCTGCGTTTATATGCAATCAGAGGCGCCCTCCCATCGCACATAGAGGCATTGTGAAGAGTGTAAAGGTAAATCCCAGGCAGGAAGAGGAGAGCGCGAGCGACACCAGTTACCTAGTGAACGCTCCTTTGTATAGTGTTTATTGCTCTTTGTCCTGGGGTGGTAGGTTGGGGGTGATGGGTGGTAGTCTGGGGTATCAGTGGTGGGTGGTAGGTGGGAGTCAGACGTTGGGGGTAGGTGTAAGTGGTTGGGAGTATTTGGGTGTTAGGCTGGGGTTTCAGTGGTTTGGGGTAGGTGGGTGTCAGTTTGGAAAGTCAGTGGTTTGGGTGTAGATGGGTTTCAGTCTGGGGTGTCAGTGGTTGTGGGTAGGTGGGAGTCAGATGTTGGGGGTAGAAGTCAGTGGTTGGGAGTATTTAGGTGTCAGACTGGGGTGTCAGTGTTTGGGTGTAGATGGGTTTCTGTCTGGGGTGTCAGTGGTTGGGGGTGATGGGTGTCAGTATGGGGTATCAGTGGTTGGGTGTAGGTAGGTGTCAGTGGTTGGGGGGATGGGTGTCAGTCTGGGGTATCAGTGGTTGGGGATAGGTAGGTGTCAGTCTGGGGTGTCAGTGGTTGGGGGTGATGGGTGTCAGTCTGGGGTGTCAGTGGTTGGGGATAGGTAGGTGTCAGTGGTCAGGTATGGGTGAGAGGCGATGGCTGGAAACAACACACAATACTGCCTCTCTTCTGACACATTGACACACAGATTATGTCACGTGAGAGAAAAAAAACCAGCCCTCTCTGCCCCTGGTTGCCCCAACTATCCTTCCTTCGTAATAGAGGGGTCTTATCTTCCTCCCCTTCATCACAGTTGTGACTGCGCACACAGACCAGATAGCAGGGTGGGATTTACACTAGAATATTAATAAAAAATATTCGTCATCATCACCTGCGTTTATATGCAATCAGAGGCGCCCTCCCATCGCACATAGAGACATTGTGAAGAGTGTAAAGGTAAATCCCAGGCAGGAGGAGGAGAGCGCGAGCGACACCAGTTACCTAGTGAACGCTCCTTTGTATAGTGTTTATTGCTCTTTGTCCTGGGGTGGTAGGTTGGGGGTGATGGGTGGTAGTCTGGGGTATCAGTGGTGGGTGGTAGGTGGGAGTCAGACGTTGGGGGTAGGTGTCAGTGGTTGGGAGTATTTGGGTGTTAGGCTGGGGTTTCAGTGGTTTGGGGTAGGTGGGTGTCAGTTTGGAAAGTCAGTGGTTTGGGTGTAGATGGGTTTCAGTCTGGGGTGTCAGTGGTTGTGGGTAGGTGGGAGTCAGATGTTGGGGGTAGATGTCAGTGGTTGGGAGTATTTAGGTGTCAGACTGGGGTGTCAGTGGTTGGGTGTAGATGGGTTTCTGTCTGGGGTGTCAGTGGTTGGGGGTGATGGGTGTCAGTCTGGGGTATCAGTGGTTGGGGGTAGGTAGGTGTCAGTGGTTGGGGGTGATGGGTGTCAGTCTGGGGTATCAGTGGTTGGGGGTAGGTAGGTGTCAGTCTTGGGTATTAGTGGTTGGGGGTGATGGGTGTCAGTCTGGGGTGTCAATGGTTGGGGATAGGTAGGTGTCACAGGTCGGGTATGGGTGAGAGGCGATGGCTGGAAACAACACACAATACTGCCTCTTTTCTGACACATTGACACACAGATTATGTCACGTGAGAGAAAAAAAACCAGCCCTCTCTGCCCCTGGTTGCCCCAACTATCCTTCCTTTGTAATAGAGGGGTCTTATCTTCCTCCCCTTCATCACAGTTGTGACTGCGCACACAGACCAGATAGCAGGGTGGGATTTACACTAGAATATTAATAATAAAAAATATTCGTCATCATCACCTGCGTTTATATGCAATCAGAGGCGCCCTCCCATCGCACATAGAGGCATTGTGAAGAGTGTAAAGGTAAATCCCAGGCAGGAGGAGGAGAGCGCGAGCGACACCAGTTACCTAGTGAACGCTCCTTTGTATAGTGTTTATTGCTCTTTGTCCTGCGGTGGTAGGTTGGGGGTGATAGGTGTTAGTCTGGGGTATCAGTGGTGGGTGGTAGGTGGGAGTCAGACGTTGGGGGTAGGTGTCAGTGGTTGGGAGTATTTGGGTGTTAGGCTGGGGTTTCAGTGGTTTGGGGTAGGTAGGTGTCAGTTTGGAGTGTCAGTGGTTTGGGTGTAGATGGGTTTATGTCTGGGGTGTCAGTGGTTAGGGGTAGGTGGGAGAAAGATATTGGGGGTAGATGTCAGTGGTTGGGAGTATTTAGGTGTCAGACTGGGGTGTCAGTGGTTGGGTGTAGATGGGTTTCTGTCTGGGGTGTCAGTGGTTGGGGGTGATGGGTGTCAGTCTGGGGTATCAGTGGTTGGGTGTAGGTAGGTGTCAGTGGTTGGGGGTGATGGGTGTCAGTCTGGGGTATCAGTGGTTGGGGGTAGGTAGGTGTCAGTCTGGGGTGTCAGTGGTTGGGGGTGATGGGTGTCAGTCTGGGGTGTCAATGGTTGGGGATAGGTAGGTGTCAGTGGTCGGGTATGGGTGAGAGGCGATGTCTGGAAACAACACACAATACTGCCTCTTTTCTGACACATTGACACACAGATTATGTCACGTGAGAGAAAAAAAACCAGCCCTCTCTGCCCCTGGTTGCCCCAACTATCCTTCCTTCGTAATAGAGGGGTCTTATCTTCCTCCCCTTCATCACAGTTGTGACTGCGCACACAGACCAGATAGCAGGGTGGGATTTACACTAGAATATTAATAATAAAAAATATTCGTCATCATCACCTGCGTTTATATGCAATCAGAGGCGCCCTCCCATCGCACATAGAGGCATTGTGAAGAGTGTAAAGGTAAATCCCAGGCAGGAGGAGGAGAGCGCGAGCGACACCAGTTACCTAGTGAACGCTCCTTTGTATAGTGTTTATTGCTCTTTGTCCTGGGGTGGTAGGTTGGGGGTGATGGGTGTAAGTGTGGGGTATCAGTGGTTGGGGGTAGGTAGGTGTCAGTGGTTGGGGGTGATGGGTGTCAGTCTGGGGTATCAGTGGTTTGGGGTAGGTAGGTGTCAGTCTTGGGTATTAGTGGTTGGGGGTAGGTATCAGTCTGGGGTGTCAATGGTTGGGGATAGGTAGGTGTCACAGGTCGGGTATAGGTGAGAGGCGATGGCTGGAAACAACACACAATACTGCCTCTTTTCTGACACATTGACACACAGATTATGTCACGTGAGAGAAAAAAAACCAGCCCTCTCTGCCCCTGGTTGCCCCAACTATCCTTCCTTCGTAATAGAGGGGTCTTATCTTCCTCCCCTTCATCACAGTTGTGACTGCGCACACAGACCAGATAGCAGGGTGGGATTTACACTAGAATATTAATAATAAAAAATATTCGTCATCATCACCTGCGTTTATATGCAATCAGAGGCGCCCTCCCATCGCACATAGAGGCATTGTGAAGAGTGTAAAGGTAAATCCCAGGCAGGAGGAGGAGAGCGCGAGCGACACCAGTTACCTAGTGTGAACGCTCCTTTGTATAGTGTTTATTGCTGTTTGTCCTGGGGTGGTAGGTTGGGGGTGATGGGTGTAAGTCTGGGGTATCAGTGGTGGGGGGTAGGTGGGAGTCAGACGTTGGGGGTAGGTGTCAGTGGTTGGGAGTATTTAGGTGTCAGACTGGGGTGTCAGTGGTTGGGTGTAGATGGGTTTCTGTCTGGGGTGTCAGTGGTTGGGGGTGATGGGTGTCAGTCTGGGGTATCAGTGGTTGGGGGTAGGTAGGTGTCAGTGGTTGGGGGTGATGGGTGTCAGTCTGGGGTATCAGTGGTTGGGGGTAGGTAGGTGTCAGTCTGGGGTGTCAGTGGTTGGGTGTGATGGGTGTCAGTCTGGGGTATCAGTGGTTTGGGGTAGGTAGGTGTCAGTCTTGGGTATTAGTGGTTGGGGGTAGGTGTCAGTCTGGGGTGTCAGTGGTTGGGTGTGATGGGTGTCAGTCTGGGGTATCAGTGGTTGGGGGTAGGTAGGTGTCAGTCTGGGGTGTCAGTGGTTGGGGGTGATGGGTGTCAGTCTGGGGTGTCAGTGGTTGGGGGTAGGTAGGTGTCAGTGGTCGGGTATGGGTGAGAGGCGATGTCTGGAAACAACACACAATACTGCCTCTTTTCTGACACATTGACACACAGATTATGTCACGTGAGAGAAAAAAAACCAGCCCTCTCTGCCCCTGGTTGCCCCAACTATCCTTCCTTCGTAATAGAGGGGTCTTATCTTCCTCCCCTTCATCACAGTTGTGACTGCGCACACAGACCAGATAGCAGGGTGGGATTTACACTAGAATATTAATAAAAAATATTCGTCATCATCACCTGCGTTTATATGCAATCAGAGGCGCCCTCCCATCGCACTTAGAGGCATTGTGAAGAGTGTAAATCCCAGGCAGGAGGAGGAGAGCGCGAGCGACACCAGTTACTTAGTGAACGCTCCTTTGTATAGTGCTTATTGCTGTTTGTCCTGGGGTGGTAGGTTGGGGGTGATGGGTGTTAGTCTGGGGTAACAGTGGTGGGTGGTAGGTGGGAGTCAGACGTTGGGGGTAGGTGTCAGTGGTTGGGAGTATTTGGGTGTTAGGCTTGGGTTTCAGTGGTTTGGGGTAGGTGGGTGTCAGTTTGGAGTGTCAGTGGTTTGGGTGTAGATGGATTTCAGTCTGGGGTGTCAGTGGTTGGGGGTAGGTGGGAGTCAGATGTTGGGGGTAGATGTCAGTGGTTGGGAGTATTTAGGTGTCAGACTGGGGTGTCAATGGTTGGGTGTAGATGGGTTTCTGTCTGGGGTGTCAGTGGTTGGGGGTGATGGGTGTCAGTCTGGGGTATCAGTGGTTGGGGGTAGGTAGGTGTCAGTGGTTGGGGGTGATGGGTGTCAGTCTGGGGTATCAGTGGTTGGGGATAGGTAGGTGTCAGTCTGGGGTGTCAGTGGTTGGGGGTGATGGGTGTCAGTCTGGGGTGTCAGTGGTTGGGGGTAGGTAGGTGTCAGTGGTCGGGTATGGGTGAGAGGCGATGGCTGGAATCAACACACAATACTGCCTCTTTTCTGACACATTGACACACAGATTATGTCACGTGAGAGAAAAAAAACCAGCCCTCTCTGCCCCTGGTTGCCCCAACTATCCTTCCTTCGTAATAGAGGGGTCTTATCTTCCTCCCCTTCATCACAGTTGTGACTGCGCACACAGACCAGATAGCAGGGTGGGATTTACACTAGAATATTAATAATAAAAAATATTCGTCATCATCACCTGCGTTTATATGCAATCAGAGGCGCCCTCCCATCGCACATAGAGGCATTGTGAAGAGTGTAAAGGTAAATCCCAGGCAGGAGGAGGAGAGCGCGAGCGACACCAGTTACCTAGTGAACGCTCCTTTGTATAGTGTTTATTACTCTTTGTCCTGGGGTGGTAGGTTGGGGGTGATGGGTGTAAGTCTGGGGTATCAGTGGTGGGGGGTAGGTGGGAGTCAGACGTTGGGGGTAGGTGTCAGTGGTTGGGAGTATTTAGGTGTCAGACTGGGGTGTCTGTGGTTGGGTGTAGATGGGTTTCTGTCTGGGGTGTCAGTGGTTGGGGGTGATGGGTGTAAGTCTGGGGTATCAGTGGTTGGGGGTAGGTAGGTGTCAGTGGTTGGGGGTGATGGGTGTCAGTCTGGGGTATCAGTGGTTTGGGGTAGGTAGGTGTCAGTCTTGGGTATTAGTGGTTGGGGGTAGGTGTCAGTCTGGGGTGTCAATGGTTGGGGATAGGTAGGTGTCACAGGGCGGGTATGGGTGAGAGGCGATGTCTGGAAACAACACACAATACTGCCTCTTTTCTGACACATTGACACACAGATTATGTCACGTGAGAGAAAAAAAACCAGCCCTCTCTGCCCCTGGTTGCCCCAACTATCCTTCCTTTGTAATAGAGGGGTCTTATCTTCCTCCCCTTCATCACAGTTGTGACTGCGCACACAGACCAGATAGCAGGGTGGGATTTACACTAGAATATTAATAATAAAAAATATTCGTCATCATCACCTGCGTTTATATGCAATCAGAGGCGCCCTCCCATCGCACATAGAGGCATTGTGAAGAGTGTAAAGGTAAATCCCAGGCAGGAGGAGGAGAGCGCGAGCGACACCAGTTACCTAGTGAACGCTCCTTTGTATAGTGTTTATTGCTCTTTGTCCTGCGGTGGTAGGTTGGGGGTGATGGGTGTTAGTCTGGGGTATCAGTGGTGGGTGGTAGGTGGGAGTCAGACGTTGGGGGTAGGTGTCAGTGGTTGGGAGTATTTGGGTGTTAGGCTGGGGTTTCAGTGGTTTGGGGTAGGTAGGTGTCAGTTTGGAGTGTCAGTGGTTTGGGTGTAGATGGGTTTATGTCTGGGGTGTCAGTGGTTAGGGGTAGGTGGGAGAAAGATATTGGGGGTAGATGTCAGTGGTTGGGAGTATTTAGGTGTCAGACTGGGGTGTCAGTGGTTGGGTGTAGATGGGTTTCTGTCTGGGGTGTCAGTGGTTGGGGGTGATGGGTGTCAGTCTGGGGTATCAGTGGTTGGGTGTAGGTAGGTGTCAGTGGTTGGGGGTGATGGGTGTCAGTCTGGGGTATCAGTGGTTGAGGGTAGGTAGGTGTCAGTCTGGGGTGTCAGTGGTTGGGGGTGATGGGTGTCAGTCTGGGGTGTCAATGGTTGGGGATAGGTAGGTGTCAGTGGTCGGGTATGGGTGAGAGGCGATGTCTGGAAACAACACACAATACTGCCTCTTTTCTGACACATTGACACACAGATTATGTCACGTGAGAGAAAAAAAACCAGCCCTCTCTGCCCCTGGTTGCCCCAACTATCCTTCCTTCGCAATAGAGGGGTCTTATCTTCCTCCCCTTCATCACAGTTGTGACTGCGCACACAGACCAGATAGCAGGGTGGGATTTACACTAGAATATTAATAATAAAAAATATTCGTCATCATCACCTGCGTTTATATGCAATCAGAGGCGCCCTCCCATCGCACATAGAGGCATTGTGAAGAGTGTAAAGGTAAATCCCAGGCAGGAGGAGGAGAGCGCGAGCGACACCAGTTACCTAGTGAACGCTCCTTTGTATAGTGTTTATTGCTGTTTGTCCTGGGATGGTAGGTTGGGGGTGATGGGTGTTAGTCTGGGGTATCAGTGGTGGGTGGTAGGTGGGAGTCAGACGTTGGGGGTAGGTGTCAGTGGTTGGGAGTATTTGGGTGTTAGGCTGGGGTTTCAGTGGTTTGGGGTAGGTGGGTGTCAGTTTGGAGTGTCAGTGGTTTGGGTGTAGATGGGTTTCAGTCTGGGGTGTCAGTGGTTGGGGGTAGGTGGGAGTCAGATGTTGGGGGTAGATGTCAGTGGTTGGGAGTATTTAGGTGTCAGACTGGGGTGTCAGTGGTTGGGTGTAGATGGGTTTCTGTCTGGGGTGTCAGTGGTTGGGGGTGATGGGTGTCAGTCTGGGGTATCAGTGGTTGGGTGTAGGTAGGTGTCAGTGGTTGGGGGTGATGGGTGTCAGTCTGGGGTATCAGTGGTTGGGGGTAGGTAGGTGTCAGTCTGGGGTGTCAGTGGTTGGGGGTGATGGGTGTCAGTCTGGGGTGTCAATGGTTGGGGATAGGTAGGTGTCAGTGGTCGGGTATGGGTGAGAGGCGATGTCTGGAAACAACACACAATACTGCCTCTTTTCTGACACATTGACACACAGATTATGTCACGTGAGAGAAAAAAAACCAGCCCTCTCTGCCCCTGGTTGCCCCAACTATCCTTCCTTCGTAATAGAGGGGTCTTATCTTCCTCCCCTTCATCACAGTTGTGACTGCGCACACAGACCAGATAGCAGGGTGGGATTTACACTAGAATATTAATAATAAAAAATATTCGTCATCATCACCTGCGTTTATATGCAATCAGAGGCGCCCTCCCATCGCACATAGAGGCATTGTGAAGAGTGTAAAGGTAAATCCCAGGCAGGAGGAGGAGAGCGCGAGCGACACCAGTTACCTAGTGAACGCTCCTTTGTATAGTGTTTATTGCTCTTTGTCCTGGGGTGGTAGGTTGGGGGTGATGGGTGTAAGTGTGGGGTATCAGTGGTTGGGGGTAGGTAGGTGTCAGTGGTTGGGGGTGATGGGTGTCAGTCTGGGGTATCAGTGGTTTGGGGTAGGTAGGTGTCAGTCTTGGGTATTAGTGGTTGGGGGTAGGTGTCAGTCTGGGGTGTCAATGGTTGGGGATAGGTAGGTGTCACAGGTCGGGTATAGGTGAGAGGCGATGGCTGGAAACAACACACAATACTGCCTCTTTTCTGACACATTGACACACAGATTATGTCACGTGAGAGAAAAAAAACCAGCCCTCTCTGCCCCTGGTTGCCCCAACTATCCTTCCTTCGTAATAGAGGGGTCTTATCTTCCTCCCCTTCATCACAGTTGTGACTGCGCACACAGACCAGATAGCAGGGTGGGATTTACACTAGAATATTAATAATAAAAAATATTCGTCATCATCACCTGCGTTTATATGCAATCAGAGGCGCCCTCCCATCGCACATAGAGGCATTGTGAAGAGTGTAAAGGTAAATCCCAGGCAGGAGGAGGAGAGCGCGAGCGACACCAGTTACCTAGTGTGAACGCTCCTTTGTATAGTGTTTATTGCTGTTTGTCCTGGGGTGGTAGGTTGGGGGTGATGGGTGTAAGTCTGGGGTATCAGTGGTGGGGGGTAGGTGGGAGTCAGACGTTGGGGGTAGGTGTCAGTGGTTGGGAGTATTTAGGTGTCAGACTGGGGTGTCAGTGGTTGGGTGTAGATGGGTTTCTGTCTGGGGTGTCAGTGGTTGGGGGTGATGGGTGTCAGTCTGGGGTATCAGTGGTTGGGGGTAGGTAGGTGTCAGTGGTTGGGGGTGATGGGTGTCAGTCTGGGGTATCAGTGGTTGGGGGTAGGTAGGTGTCAGTCTGGGGTGTCAGTGGTTGGGTGTGATGGGTGTCAGTCTGGGGTATCAGTGGTTTGGGGTAGGTAGGTGTCAGTCTTGGGTATTAGTGGTTGGGGGTAGGTGTCAGTCTGGGGTGTCAGTGGTTGGGTGTGATGGGTGTCAGTCTGGGGTATCAGTGGTTGGGGGTAGGTAGGTGTCAGTCTGGGGTGTCAGTGGTTGGGGCTGATGGGTGTCAGTCTGGGGTGTCAGTGGTTGGGGGTAGGTAGGTGTCAGTGGTCGGGTATGGGTGAGAGGCGATGTCTGGAAACAACACACAATACTGCCTCTTTTCTGACACATTGACACACAGATTATGTCACGTGAGAGAAAAAAAACCAGCCCTCTCTGCCCCTGGTTGCCCCAACTATCCTTCCTTCGTAATAGAGGGGTCTTATCTTCCTCCCCTTCATCACAGTTGTGACTGCGCACACAGACCAGATAGCAGGGTGGGATTTACACTAGAATATTAATAAAAAATATTCGTCATCATCACCTGCGTTTATATGCAATCAGAGGCGCCCTCCCATCGCACTTAGAGGCATTGTGAAGAGTGTAAATCCCAGGCAGGAGGAGGAGAGCGCGAGCGACACCAGTTACTTAGTGAACGCTCCTTTGTATAGTGCTTATTGCTGTTTGTCCTGGGGTGGTAGGTTGGGGGTGATGGGTGTTAGTCTGGGGTAACAGTGGTGGGTGGTAGGTGGGAGTCAGACGTTGGGGGTAGGTGTCAGTGGTTGGGAGTATTTGGGTGTTAGGCTTGGGTTTCAGTGGTTTGGGGTAGGTGGGTGCCAGTTTGGAGTGTCAGTGGTTTGGGTGTAGATGGATTTCAGTCTGGGGTGTCAGTGGTTGGGGGTAGGTGGGAGTCAGATGTTGGGGGTAGATGTCAGTGGTTGGGAGTATTTAGGTGTCAGACTGGGGTGTCAATGGTTGGGTGTAGATGGGTTTCTGTCTGGGGTGTCAGTGGTTGGGGGTGATGGGTGTCAGTCTGGGGTATCAGTGGTTGGGGGTAGGTAGGTGTCAGTGGTTGGGGGTGATGGGTGTCAGTCTGGGGTATCAGTGGTTGGGGATAGGTAGGTGTCAGTCTGGGGTGTCAGTGGTTGGGGGTGATGGGTGTCAGTCTGGGGTGTCAGTGGTTGGGGGTAGGTAGGTGTCAGTGGTCGGGTATGGGTGAGAGGCGATGGCTGGAATCAACACACAATACTGCCTCTTTTCTGACACATTGACACACAGATTATGTCACGTGAGAGAAAAAAAACCAGCCCTCTCTGCCCCTGGTTGCCCCAACTATCCTTCCTTCGTAATAGAGGGGTCTTATCTTCCTCCCCTTCATCACAGTTGTGACTGCGCACACAGACCAGATAGCAGGGTGGGATTTACACTAGAATATTAATAAAAAATATTCGTCATCATCACCTGCGTTTATATGCAATCAGAGGCGCCCTCCCATCGCACATAGAGGCATTGTGAAGAGTGTAAATCCCAGGCAGGAGGAGGAGAGCGCGAGCGACACCAGTTACCTAGTGAACGCTCCTTTGTATAGTGTTTATTGCTCTTTGTCCTGGGGTGGTAGGTTGGGGGTGATGGGTGTAAGTCTGGGGTATCAGTGGTGGGGGGTAGGTGGGAGTCAGACGTTGGGGGTAGGTGTCAGTGGTTGGGAGTATTTAGGTGTCAGACTGGGGTTTCAGTGGTTGGGTGTAGATGGGTTTCTGTCTGGGGTGTCAGTGGTTGGGGGTAGGTAGGTGTCAGTGGTCGGGTATGGGTGAGAGGCGATGGCTGGAATCAACACACAATACTGCCTCTTTTCTGACACATTGACACACAGATTATGTCACGTGAGAGAAAAAAAACCAGCCCTCTCTGCCCCTGGTTGCCCCAACTATCCTTCCTTCGTAATAGAGGGGTCTTATCTTCCTTCCCTTCATCACAGTTGTGACTGCGCACACAGACCAGATAGCAGGGTGGGATTTACACTAGAATATTAATAATAAAAAATATTCGTCATCATCACCTGCGTTTATATGCAATCAGAGGCGCCCTCCCATCGCACATAGAGGCATTGTGAAGAGTGTAAAGGTAAATCCCAGGCAGGAGGAGGAGAGCGCGAGCGACACCAGTTACCTAGTGAACGCTCCTTTGTATAGTGTTTATTGCTCTTTGTCCTGGGGTGGTAGGTTGGGGGTGATGGGTGTAAGTCTGGGGTATCAGTGGTGGGGGGTAGGTGGGAGTCAGACGTTGGGGGTAGGTGTCAGTGGTTGGGAGTATTTAGGTGTCAGACTGGGGTTTCAGTGGTTGGGTGTAGATGGGTTTCTGTCTGGGGTGTCAGTGGTTGGGGGTGATGGGTGTCAGTCTGGGGTATCAGTGGTTGGGGGTAGGTAGGTGTCAGTGGTTGGGGGTGATGGGTGTCAGTCTGGGGTATCAGTGGTTGGGGATAGGTAGGTGTCAGTCTGGGGTGTCAGTGGTTGGGGGTGATGGGTTTCAGTCTGGGGTGTCAGTGGTTGGGGGTAGGTAGGTGTCAGTGGTCGGGTATGGGTGAGAGGCGATGTCTGGAATCAACACACAATACTGCCTCTTTTCTGACACATTGACACACAGATTATGTCACGTGAGAGAAAAAAAAACAGCCCTCTCTGCCCCTGGTTGCCCCAACTATCCTTCCTTCGTAATAGAGGGGTCTTATCTTCCTCCCCTTCATCACAGTTGTGACTGCGCACACAGACCAGATAGCAGGGTGGGATTTACACTAGAATATTAATAATAAAAAATATTCGTCATCATCACCTGCGTTTATATGCAATCAGAGGCGCCCTCCCATCGCACATAGAGGCATTGTGAAGAGTGTAAAGGTAAATCCCAGGCAGGAGGAGGAGAGCGCGAGCGACACCAGTTACCTAGTGAACGCTCCTTTGTATAGTGTTTATTGCTCTTTGTCCTGGGGTGGTAGGTTGGGGGTGATGGGTGTTAGTCTGGGGTATCAGTGGTAGGTGGTAGGTGGGAGTCAGACGTTGGGGGTAGGTGTCAGTGGTTGGGAGTATTTGGGTGTTAGGCTGGGGTTTCAGTGGTTTGGGGTAGGTGGGTGTCAGTTTGGAGTGTCAGTGGTTGGGGTGTAGATGGGTTTCAGTCTGGGGAGTCAGTGGTTGGGGGTAGGTGGGAGTCAGATGTTGGGGGTAGATGTCAGTGGTTGGGAGTATTTAGGTGTCAGACTGGGGTATCAGTGGTTGGGTGTAGATGGGTTTCTGTCTGGGGTGTCAGTGGTTGGGGGTGATGGGTGTCAGTCTGGGGTATCAGTGGTTGGGGGTAGGTAGGTGTCAGTGGTTGGGGGTGATGGGTGTCAGTCTGGGGTATCAGTGGTTGGGGATAGGTAGGTGTCAGTCTGGGGTGTCAGTGGTTGGGGGTGATGGGTGTCAGTCTGGGGTGTCAGTGGTTGGGGGTAGGTAGGTGTCAGTGGTCGGGTATGGGTGAGAGGCGATGGCTGGAAACAACACACAATACTGCCTCTTTTCTGACACATTGACACACAGAATATGTCACGTGAGAGAAAAAAAACCAGCCCTCTCTGCCCCTGGTTGCCCCAACTATCCTTCCTTCGTAATAGAGGGGTCTTATCTTCCTCCCCTTCATCACAGTTGTGACTGCGCACACAGACCAGATAGCAGGGTGGGATTTACACTAGAATATTAATAATAAAAAATATTCGTCATCATCACCTGCGTTTATATGCAATCAGAGGCGCCCTCCCATCGCACATAGAGGCATTGTGAAGAGTGTAAAGGTAAATCCCAGGCAGGAGGAGGAGAGCGCGAGCGACACCAGTTACCTTGTGAACGCTCCTTTGTATAGTGTTTATTGCTCTTTGTCTTGGGGTGGTAGGTTGGGGGTGATGGGTGTAAGTCTGGGGTATCAGTGGTGGGGGGTAGGTGGGAGTCAGACATTGGGGGTAGGTGTCAGTGGTTGGGAGTATTTAGGTGTCAGACTGGGGTGTCTGTGGTTGGGTGTAGATGGGTTTCTGTCTGGGGTGTCAGTGGTTGGGGGTGATGGGTGTCAGTCTGGGGTATCAGTGGTTGGGGGTAGGTAGGTGTCAGTGGTTGGGGGTGATGGGTGTCAGTCTGGGGTATCAGTGGTTGGGGGTAGGTAGGTGTCAGTCTGGGGTGTCAGTGGTTTGGGGTGATGGGTGTCAGTCTGGGGTGTCAGTGGTTGGGGATAGGTAGGTGTCAGTGGTCAGGTATGGGTGAGAGGCGATGTCTGGAAACAACACACAATACTGCCTCTTTTCTGACACATTGACACACAGATTATGTCACGTGAGAGAAAAAAAACCAGCCCTCTCTGCCCCTGGTTGCCCCAACTATCCTTCCTTCGTAATAGAGGGGTCTTATCTTCCTCCCCTTCATCACAGTTGTGACTGCGCACACAGACCAGATAGCAGGGTGGGATTTACACTAGAATATTAATAAAAAATATTCGTCATCATCACCTGCGTTTATATGCAATCAGAGGCGCCCTCCCATCGCACATAGAGGCATTGTGAAGAGTGTAAATCCCAGGCAGGAGGAGGAGAGCGCGAGCGACACCAGTTACCTAGTGAACGCTCCTTTGTATAGTGTTTATTGCTGTTTGTCCTGGGGTGGTAGGTTGGGGGTGATGGGTGTTAGTCTGGGGTATCAGTGGTGGGTGGTAGGTGGGAGTCAGACGTTGGGGGTAGGTGTCAGTGGTTGGGAGTATTTGGGTGTTAGGCTGGGGTTTCAGTGGTTTGGGGTAGGTGGGTGTCAGTTTGGAGTGTCAGTGGTTTGGGTGTAGATGGATTTCAGTCTGGGGTGTCAGTGGTTGGGGGTAGGTGGGAGTCAGATGTTGGGGGTAGATGTCAGTGGTTGGGAGTATTTAGGTGTCAGACTGGGGTGTCAGTGGTTGGGTGTAGATGGGTTTCTGTCTGGGGTGTCAGTGGTTGGGGGTGATGGGTGTCAGTCTGGGGTATCAGTGGTTGGGGGTAGGTAGGTGTCAGTGGTTGGGGGTGATGGGTGTCAGTCTGGGGTATCAGTGGTTGGGGATAGGTAGGTGTCAGTCTGGGGTGTCAGTGGTTGGGGGTGATGGGTGTCAGTCTGGGGTGTCAGTGGTTGGGGGTAGGTAGGTGTCAGTGGTCGGGTATGGGTGAGAGGCGATGGCTGGAAACAACACACAATACTGCCTCTTTTCTGACACATTGACACACAGATTATGTCACGTGAGAGAAAAAAAAACAGCCCTCTCTGCCCCTGGTTGCCCCAACTATCCTTCCTTCGTAATAGAGGGGTCTTATCTTCCTCCCCTTCATCACAGTTGTGACTGCGCACACAGACCAGATAGCAGGGTGGGATTTACACTAGAATATTAATAATAAAAAATATTCGTCATCATCAACTGCGTTTATATGCAATCAGAGGCGCCCTCCCATCGCACATAGAGGCATTGTGAAGAGTGTAAAGGTAAATCCCAGGCAGGAGGAGGAGAGCGCGAGCGACACCAGTTACCTAGTGAACGCTCCTTTGTATAGTGTTTATTGCTCTTTGTCCTGGGGTGGTAGGTTGGGGGTGATGGGTGTTAGTCTGGGGTATCAGTGGTGGGTGGTAGGTGGGAGTCAGACGTTGGGGGTAGGTGTCAGTGGTTGGGAGTATTTGGGTGTTAGGCTGGGGTTTCAGTGGTTTGGGGTAGGTGGGTGTCAGTTTGGAGTGTCAGTGGTTTGGGTGTAGATGGGTTTCAGTCTGGGGTGTCAGTGGTTGGGGGTAGGTGGGAGTCAGATGTTGGGGGTAGATGTCAGTGGTTGGGAGTATTTAGGTGTCAGACTGGGGTGTCAGTGGTTGGGTGTAGATGGGTTTCTGTCTGGGGTGTCAGTGGTTGGGGGTGATGGGTGTCAGTCTGGGGTATCAGTGGTTGGGTGTAGGTAGGTGTCAGTGGTTGGGGGTGATGGGTGTCAGTCTGGGGTATCAGTGGTTGGGGGTAGGTAGGTGTCAGTCTGGGGTGTCAGTGGTTGGGGGTGATGGGTGTCAGTCTGGGGTGTCAATGGTTGGGGATAGGTAGGTGTCAGTGGTCGGGTATGGGTGAGAGGCGATGTCTGGAAACAACACACAATACTGCCTCTTTTCTGACACATTGACACACAGATTATGTCACGTGAGAGAAAAAAAACCAGCCCTCTCTGCCCCTGGTTGCCCCAACTATCCTTCCTTCGTAATAGAGGGGTCTTATCTTCCTCCCCTTCATCACAGTTGTGACTGCGCACACAGACCAGATAGCAGGGTGGGATTTACACTAGAATATTAATAATAAAAAATATTCGTCATCATCACCTGCGTTTATATGCAATCAGAGGCGCCCTCCCATCGCACATAGAGGCATTGTGAAGAGTGTAAAGGTAAATCCCAGGCAGGAGGAGGAGAGCGCGAGCGACACCAGTTACCTAGTGAACGCTCCTTTGTATAGTGTTTATTGCTCTTTGTCCTGGGGTGGTAGGTTGGGGGTGATGGGTGTAAGTCTGGGGTATCAGTGGTGGGGGGTAGGTGGGAGTCAGACGTTGGGGGTAGGTGTCAGTGGTTGGGAGTATTTAGGTGTCAGACTGGGGTGTCTGTGGTTGGGTGTAGATGGGTTTCTGTCTGGGGTGTCAGTGGTTGGGGGTGATGGGTGTAAGTCTGGGGTATCAGTGGTTGGGGGTAGGTAGGTGTCAGTGGTTGGGGGTGATGGGTGTCATTCTGGGGTATCAGTGGTTGGGGGTAGGTAGGTGTCAGTGGTTGGGGGTGATGGGTGTCAGTCTGGGGTATCAGTGGTTGGGGCTAGGTAGGTGTCAGTCTGGGGTGTCAGTGGTTGGGGGTGATGGGTGTCAGTCTGGGGTGTCAGTGGTTGGGGGTAGGTAGGTGTCAGTGGTCGGGTATGGGTGAGAGGCGATGGCTGGAAACAACACACAATACTGCCTCTTTTCTGACACATTGACACACAGATTATGTCACGTGAGAGAAAAAAAACCAGCCCTCTCTGCCCCTGGTTGCCCCAACTATCCTTCCTTCGTAATAGAGGGGTCTTATCTTCCTCCCCTTCATCACAGTTGTGACTGCGCACACAGACCAGATAGCAGGGTGGGATTTACACTAGAATATTAATAATAAAAAATATTCGTCATCATCACCTGCGTTTATATGCAATCAGAGGCGCCCTCCCATCGCACATAGAGGCATTGTGAAGAGTGTAAAGGTAAATCCCAGGCAGGAGGAGGAGAGCGCGAGCGACACCAGTTACCTAGTGAACGCTCCTTTGTATAGTGTTTATTGCTGTTTGTTCTGGGGTGGTAGGCTGGGGGTGATGGGTGTTAGTCTGGGGTATCAGTGGTGGGTGGTAGGTGGGAGTCAGACGTTGGGGGTAGGTGTCAGTGGTTGGGAGTATTTGGGTGTTAGGCTGGGGTTTCAGTGGTTTGGGGTAGGTGGGTGTCAGTTTGCAGTGTCAGTGGTTTGGGTGTAGATGGGTTTCAGTCTGGGGTGTCAGTGGTTGGGGGTAGGTGGGAGTCAGATGTTGGGGGTAGATGTCAGTGGTTGGGAGTATTTAGGTGTCAGACTGGGGTGTCAGTGGTTGGGTGTAGATGGGTTTCTGTCTGGGGTGTCAGTGGTTGGGGGTGATGGGTGTCAGTCTGGGGTATCAGTGGTTGGGTGTAGGTAGGTGTCAGTGGTTGGGGGTGATGGGTGTCAGTCTGGGGTATCAGTGGTTGGGGGTAGGTAGGTGTCAGTCTGGGGTGTCAGTGGTTGGGGGTGATGGGTGTCAGTCTGGGGTGTCAGTGGTTGGGGGTAGGTAGGTGTCAGTGGTCGGGTATGGGTGAGAGGCGATGGCTGGAAACAACACACAATACTGCCTCTTTTCTGACACATTGACACACAGATTATGTCACGTGAGAGAAAAAAAAACAGCCCTCTCTGCCCCTGGTTGCCCCAACTATCCTTCCTTCGTAATACAGGGGTCTTTTCTTCCTCCCCTTCATCACAGTTGTGACTGCGCACACAGACCAGATAGCAGGGTGGGATTTACACTAGAATATTAATAATAAAAAATATTCGTCATCATCACCTGCGTTTATATGCAATCAGAGGCGCCCTCCCATCGCACATAGAGGCATTGTGAAGAGTGTAAAGGTAAATCCCAGGCAGGAGGAGGAGAGCGCGAGCGACACCAGTTACCTAGTGAACGCTCCTTTGTATAGTGTTTATTGCTGTTTGTCCTGGGGTGGTAGGTTGGGGGTGATGGGTGTAAGTCTGGGGTATCAGTGGTGGGGGGTAGGTGGGAGTCAGACGTTGGAGGTAGGTGTCAGTGGTTGGGAGTATTTAGGTGTCAGACTGGGGTGTCAGTGGTTGGGTGTAGATGGGTTTCTGTCTGGGGTGTCAGTGGTTGGGGGTGATGGGTGTCAGTCTGGGGTATCAGTGGTTGGGGGTAGGTAGGTGTCAGTGGTTGGGGGTGATGGGTGTCAGTCTGGGGTATCAGTGGTTGGGGGTAGGTAGGTGTCAGTCTGGGGTGTCAGTGGTTGGGTGTGATGGGTGTCAGTCTGGGGTGTCAGTGGTTGGGGGTAGGTAGGTGTCAGTGGTCGGGTATGGGTGAGAGGCGATGGCTGGAAACAACACACAATACTGCCTCTTTTCTGACACATTGACACACAGATTATGTCACGTGAGAGAAAAAAAACCAGCCCTCTCTGCCCCTGGTTGCCCCAACTATCCTTCCTTCGTAATAGAGGGGTCTTATCTTCCTCCCCTTCATCACAGTTGTGACTGCGCACACAGACCAGATAGCAGGGTGGGATTTACACTAGAATATTAATAATAAAAAATATTCGTCATCATCACCTGCGTTTATATGCAATCAGAGGCGCCCTCCCATCGCACATAGAGGCATTGTGAAGAGTGTAAAGGTAAATCCCAGGCAGGAGGAGGAGAGCGCGAGCGACACCAGTTACCTAGTGAACGCTCCTTTGTATAGTGTTTATTGCTGTTTGTCCTGGGGTGGTAGGTTGGGGGTGATGGGTGTTAGTCTGGGGTATCAGTGGTGGGTGGTAGGTGGGAGTCAGACGTTGGGGGTAGGTGTCAGTGGTTGGGAGTATTTGGGTGTTAGGCTGGGGTTTCAGTGGTTTGGGGTAGGTGGGTGTCAGTTTGGAAAGTCAGTGGTTTGGGTGTAGATGGGTTTCAGTCTGGGGTGTCAGTGGTTGTGGGTAGGTGGGAGTCAGATGTTGGGGGTAGATGTCAGTGGTTGGGAGTATTTAGTTGTCAGACTGGGGTGTCAGTGGTTGGGTGTAGATGGGTTTCTGTCTGGGGTGTCAGTGGTTGGGGGTGATGGGTGTCAGTATGGGGTATCAGTGGTTGGATGTAGGTAGGTGTCAGTGGTTGGGGGGATGGGTGTCAGTCTGGGGTATCAGTGGTTGGGGATAGGTAGGTGTCAGTCTGGGGTGTCAGTGGTTGGGGGTGATGGGTGTCAGTCTGGGGTGTCAGTGGTTGGGGGTAGGTAGGTGTCAGTGGTCGGGTATGGGTGAGAGGCGATGGCTGGAAACAACACACAATACTGCCTCTTTTCTGACACATTGACACACAGATTATGTCACGTGAGAGAAAAAAAAACCAGCCCTCTCTGCCCCTGGTTGCCCCAACTATCCTTCCTTCGTAATAGAGGGGTCTTATCTTCCTCCCCTTCATCACAGTTGTGACTGCGCACACAGACCAGATAGCAGGGTGGGATTTACACTAGAATATTAATAATAAAAAATATTCGTCATCATCACCTGCGTTTATATGCAATCAGAGGCGCCCTCCCATCGCACATAGAGGCATTGTGAAGAGTGTAAAGGTAAATCCCAGGCAGGAGGAGGAGAGCGCGAGCGACACCAGTTACCTAGTGAACGCTCCTTTGTATAGTGTTTATTGCTCTTTGTCCTGGGGTGGTAGGTTGGGGGTGATGGGTGTAAGTCTGGGGTATCAGTGGTGGAGGGTAGGTGGGAGTCAGACGTTGGGGGTAGGTGTGAGTGGTTGGGAGTATTTAGGTGTCAGACTGGGGTGTCTGTGGTTGGGTGTAGATGGGTTTCTGTCTGGGGTGTCAGTGGTTGGGGGTGATGGGTGTCAGTCTGGGGTATCAGTGGTTGGGGGTAGGTAGGTGTCAGTGGTTGGGGGTGATGGGTGTCAGTCTGGGGTATCAGTGGTTGGGGGTAGGTGTCAGTCTGGGGTGTCAGTGGTTGGGTGTGATGGGTGTCAGTCTGGGGTGTCAGTGGTTGGGGGTAGGTAGGTGTCAGTGGTCGGGTATGGGTGAGAGGCGATGGCTGGAAACAACACACAATACTGCCTCTTTTCTGACACATTGACACACAGATTATGTCACGTGAGAGAAAAAAAACCAGCCCTCTCTGCCCCTGGTTGCCCCAACTATCCTTCCTTCGTAATAGAGGGGTCTTATCTTCCTCCCCTTCATCACAGTTGTGACTGCGCACACAGACCAGATAGCAGGGTGGGATTTACACTAGAATATTAATAAAAAATATTCGTCATCATCACCTGCGTTTATATGCAATCAGAGGCGCCCTCCCATCGCACATAGAGGCATTGTGAAGAGTGTAAAGGTAAATCCCAGGCAGGAGGGGGAGAGCGCGAGCGACACCAGTTACCTAGTGAACGCTCCTTTGTATAGTGTTTATTGCTCTTTGTCCTGCGGTGGTAGGTTGGGGGTGATGGGTGTTAGTCTGGGGTATCAGTGGTGGGTGGTAGGTGGGAGTCAGACGTTGGGGGTAGGTGTCAGTGGTTGGGAGTATTTGGGTGTTAGGCTGGGGTTTCAGTGGTTTGGGGTAGGTGGGTGTCAGTTTGGAGTGTCAGTGGTTTGGGTGTAGATGGGTTTCAGTCTGGGGTGTCAGTGGTTGGGGGTAGGTGGGAGTCAGATGTTGGGGGTAGATGTCAGTGGTTGGGAGTATTTAGGTGTCAGACTGGGGTGTCTGTGGTTGGGTGTAGATGGGTTTCTGTCTGGGGTGTCAGTGGTTGGGGGTGATGGGTGTCCGTCTGGGGTATCAGTGGTTGGGTGTAGGTAGGTGTCAGTGGTTGGGGGTGATGGGTGTCAGTCTGGGGTATCAGTGGTTGAGGGTAGGTAGGTGTCAGTCTGGGGTGTCAGTGGTTGGGGGTGATGGGTGTCAGTCTGGGGTGTCAGTGGTTGGGGGTAGGTAGGTGTCAGTGGTCGGGTATGGGTGAGAGGCGATGGCTGGAAACAACACACAATACTGCCTCTTTTCTGACACATTGACACACAGATTATGTCACGTGAGAGAAAAAAAACCAGCCCTCTCTGCCCCTGGTTGCCCCAACTATCCTTCCTTCGTAATAGAGGGGTCTTATCTTCCTCCCCTTCATCACAGTTGTGACTGCGCACACAGACCAGATAGCAGGGTGGGATTTACACTAGAATATTAATAATAAAAAATATTCGTCATCATCACCTGCGTTTATATGCAATCAGAGGCGCCCTCCCATCGCACATAGAGGCATTGTGATGAGTGTAAAGGTAAATCCCAGGCAGGAGGAGGAGAGCGCGAGCGACACCAGTTACCTAGTGAACGCTCCTTTGTATAGTGTTTATTGCTCTTTGTCCTGGGGTGGTAGGTTGGGGGTGATGGGTGTTAGTCTGCGGTATCAGTGGTGGGTGGTAGGTGGGAGTCAGACGTTGGGGGTAGGTGTCAGTGGTTGGGAGTATTTGGGTGTTAGGCTGGGGTTTCAGTGGTTTGGGTTAGGTGCGTGTCAGTTTGGAGTGTCAGTGGTTTGGGTGTAGATGGGTTTCAGTCTGGGGTGTCAGTGGTTGGGGGTAGGTAGGAGTCAGATGTTGGGGGTAGATGTCAGTGGTTGGGAGTATTTAGGTGTCAGACTGGGGTGTCAGTGGTTGGGTGTAGATGGGTTTCTGTCTGGGGTGTCAGTGGTTGGGGGTGATGGGTGTCAGTCTGGGGAATCAGTGGTTGGGTGTAGGTAGGTGTCAGTGGTTGGGGGTGATGGGTGTAAGTCTGGGGTATCAGTGGTGGGGGGTAGGTGGGAGTCAGACGTTGGGGGTAGGTGTCAGTGGTTGGGAGTATTTAGGTGTCAGACTGGGGTGTCAGTGGTTGGGTGTAGATGGGTTTCTGTCTGGGGTGTCAGTGGTTGGGGGTGATGGGTGTCAGTCTGGGGTATCAGTGGTTGGGGGTAGGTAGGTGTCAGTGGTTGGGGGTGATGGGTGTCAGTCTGGGGTATCAGTGGTTGGGGGTAGGTAGGTGTCAGTCTGGGGTGTCAGTGGTTGGGGGTGATGGGTGTCAGTCTGGGGTGTCAGTGGTTGGGGGTAGGTAGGTGTCAGTGGTCGGGTATGGGTGAGAGGCGATGGCTGGAAACAACACACAATACTGCCTCTTTTCTGACACATTGACACACAGATTATGTCACGTGAGAGAAAAAAAACCAGCCCTCTCTGCCCCTGGTTGCCCCAACTATCCTTCCTTCGTAATAGAGGGGTCTTATCTTCCTCCCCTTCATCACAGTTGTGACTGCGCACACAGACCAGATAGCAGGGTGGGATTTACACTAGAATATTAATAATAAAAAATATTCGTCATCATCACCTGCGTTTATATGCAATCAGAGGCGCCCTCCCATCGCACATAGAGGCATTGTGAAGAGTGTAAAGGTAAATCCCAGGCAGGAGGAGGAGAGCGCGAGCGACACCAGTTACCTAGTGAACGCTCCTTTGTATAGTGTTTATTGCTGTTTGTCCTGGGGTGGTAGGTTGGGGGTGATGGGTGTTAGTCTGGGGTATCAGTGGTGGGTGGTAGGTGGGAGTCAGACGTTGGGGGTAGGTGTCAGTGGTTGGGAGTATTTGGGTGTTAGGCTGGGGTTTCAGTGGTTTGCGGTAGGTGGGTGTCAATTTGGAGTGTCAGTGGTTTGGGTGTAGATGGGTTTCAGTCTGGGGTGTCAGTGGTTGGGGGTAGGTGGGAGTCAGATGTTGGGGGTAGATGTCAGTGGTTGGGAGTGTTTAGGTGTCAGACTGGGGTGTCAGTGGTTGGGTGTAGATGGGTTTCTGTCTGGGGTGTCAGTGGTTGGGGGTGATGGGTGTCAGTCTGGGGTATCAGTGGTTGGGTGTAGGTAGGTGTCAGTGGTTGGGGGTGATGGGTGCCAGTCTGGGGTATCAGTGGTTAGGGATAGGTAGGTGTCAGTCTGGGGTGTCAGTGGTTGGGGGTGATGGGTGTCAGTCTGGGGTGTCAATGGTTGGGGATAGGTAGGTGTCAGTGGTCGGGTATGGGTGAGAGGCGATGTCTGGAAAATACACACAATACTGCCTCTTTTCTGACACATTGACACACAGATTATGTCACGTGAGAGAAAAAAAACCAGCCCTCTCTGCCCCTGGTTGCCCCAACTATCCTTCCTTCGTAATAGAGGGGTCTTATCTTCCTCCCCTTCATCACAGTTGTGACTGCGCACACAGACCAGATAGCAGGGTGGGATTTACACTAGAATATTAATAATAAAAAATATTCGTCATCATCACCTGCGTTTATATGCAATCAGAGGCGCCCTCCCATCGCACATAGAGGCATTGTGAAGAGTGTAAAGGTAAATCCCACGCAGGAGGAGGAGAGCGCGAGCGACACCAGTTACCTAGTGAACGCTCCTTTGTATAGTGTTTATTGCTCTTTGTCCGGGGGTGGTAGGTTGGGGGTGATGGGTGTAAGTCTGGGGTATCAGTGGTGGGGGGTAGGTGGGAGTCAGACGTTGGGGGTAGGTGTCAGTGGTTGGGAGTATTTAGGTGTCAGACTGGGGTGTCTGTGGTTGGGTGTAGATGGGTTTCTGTCTGGGGTGTCAGTGGTTGGGGGTGATGGGTGTAAGTCTGGGGTATCAGTGGTTGGGGGTAGGTAGGTGTCAGTGGTTGGGGGTGATGGGTGTCAGTCTGGGGTATCAGTGGTTGGGGGTAGGTAGGTGTCAGTCTGGGGTGTCAGTGGTTGGGGGTGATGGGTGTCAGTCTGGGGTGTCAATGGTTGGGGGTAGGTAGGTGTCAGTGGTCGGGTATGGGTGAGAGGCGATGGCTGGAAACAACACACAATACTGCCTCTTTTCTGACACATTGACACACAGATTATGTCACGTGAGAGAAAAAAAAACAGCCCTCTCTGCCCCTGGTTGCCCCAACTATCCTTCCTTCGTAATAGAGGGGTCTTATCTTCCTCCCCTTCATCACAGTTGTGACTGCGCACACAGACCAGATAGCAGGGTGGGATTTACACTAGAATATTAATAATAAAAAATATTCGTCATCATCACCTGCGTTTATATGCAATCAGAGGCGCCCTCCCATCGCACATAGAGGCATTGTGAAGAGTGTAAAGGTAAATCCCAGGCAGGAGGAGGAGAGCGCGAGCGACACCAGTTACCTAGTGAACGCTCCTTTGTATAGTGTTTATTGTTGTTTGTCCTGGGGTGGTAGGTTGGGGGTGATGGGTGTTAGTCTGGGGTATCAGTGGTGGGTGGTAGGTGGGAGTCAGACGTTGGGGGTAGGTGTCAGTGGTTGGGAGTATTTGGGTGTTAGGCTGGGGTTTCAGTGGTTTGCGGTAGGTGGGTGTCAATTTGGAGTGTCAGTGGTTTGGGTGTAGATGGGTTTCAGTCTGGGGTGTCAGTGGTTGGGGGTAGGTGGGAGTCAGATGTTGGGGGTAGATGTCAGTGGTTGGGAGTATTTAGGTGTCAGACTGGGGTATCAGTGGTTGGGTGTAGATGGGTTTCTGTCTGGGGTGTCAGTGGTTGGGGGTGATGGGTGTCAGTCTGGGGTATCAGTGGTTGGGGGTAGGTAGGTGTCAGTGGTTGGGGGTGATGGGTGTCAGTCTGGGGTATCAGTGGTTGGGGGTAGGTAGGTGTCAGTCTGGGGTGTCAGTGGTTGGGGGTGATGGGTGTCAGTCTGGGGTGTCAGTGGTTGGGGGTAGGTAGGTGTCAGTGGTCGGGTATGGGTGAGAGGCGATGGCTGGAAACAACACACAATACTGCCTCTTTTCTGACACATTGACACACAGATTATGTCACGTGAGAGAAAAAAAACCAGCCCTCTCTGCCCCTGGTTGCCCCAACTATCCTTCCTTCGTAATAGAGGGGTCTTATCTTCCTCCCCTTCATCACAGTTGTGACTGCGCACACAGACCAGATAGCAGGGTGGGATTTACACTAGAATATTAATAATAAAAAATATTCGTCATCATCACCTGCGTTTATATGCAATCAGAGGCGCCCTCCCATCGCACATAGAGGCATTGTGATGAGTGTAAAGGTAAATCCCAGGCAGGAGGAGGAGAGCGCGAGCGACACCAGTTACCTAGTGAACGCTCCTTTGTATAGTGTTTATTGCTCTTTGTCCTGGGGTGGTAGGTTGGGGGTGATGGGTGTTAGTCTGCGGTATCAGTGGTGGGTGGTAGGTGGGAGTCAGACGTTGGGGGTAGGTGTCAGTGGTTGGGAGTATTTGGGTGTTAGGCTGGGGTTTCAGTGGTTTGGGTTAGGTGCGTGTCAGTTTGGAGTGTCAGTGGTTTGGGTGTAGATGGGTTTCAGTCTGGGGTGTCAGTGGTTGGGGGTAGGTAGGAGTCAGATGTTGGGGGTAGATGTCAGTGGTTGGGAGTATTTAGGTGTCAGACTGGGGTGTCAGTGGTTGGGTGTAGATGGGTTTCTGTCTGGGGTGTCAGTGGTTGGGGGTGATGGGTGTCAGTCTGGGGTATCAGTGGTTGGGTGTAGGTAGGTGTCAGTGGTTGGGGGTGATGGGTGTAAGTCTGGGGTATCAGTGGTGGGGGGTAGGTGGGAGTCAGACGTTGGGGGTAGGTGTCAGTGGTTGGGAGTATTTAGGTGTCAGACTGGGGTGTCAGTGGTTGGGTGTAGATGGGTTTCTGTCTGGGGTGTCAGTGGTTGGGGGTGATGGGTGTCAGTCTGGGGTATCAGTGGTTGGGGGTAGGTAGGTGTCAGTGGTTGGGGGTGATGGGTGTCAGTCTGGGGTATCAGTGGTTGGGGGTAGGTAGGTGTCAGTCTGGGGTGTCAGTGGTTGGGGGTGATGGGTGTCAGTCTGGGGTGTCAGTGGTTGGGGGTAGGTAGGTGTCAGTGGTCGGGTATGGGTGAGAGGCGATGGCTGGAAACAACACACAATACTGCCTCTTTTCTGACACATTGACACACAGATTATGTCACGTGAGAGAAAAAAAACCAGCCCTCTCTGCCCCTGGTTGCCCCAACTATCCTTCCTTCGTAATAGAGGGGTCTTATCTTCCTCCCCTTCATCACAGTTGTGACTGCGCACACAGACCAGATAGCAGGGTGGGATTTACACTAGAATATTAATAATAAAAAATATTCGTCATCATCACTTGCGTTTATATGCAATCAGAGGCGCCCTCCCATCGCACATAGAGGCATTGTGAAGAGTGTAAAGGTAAATCCCAGGCAGGAGGAGGAGAGCGCGAGCGACACCAGTTACCTAGTGAACGCTCCTTTGTATAGTGTTTATTGTTGTTTGTCCTGGGGTGGTAGGTTGGGGGTGATGGGTGTTAGTCTGGGGTATCAGTGGTGGGTGGTAGGTGGGAGTCAGACGTTGGGGGTAGGTGTCAGTGGTTGGGAGTATTTGGGTGTTAGGCTGGGGTTTCAGTGGTTTGCGGTAGGTGGGTGTCAATTTGGAGTGTCAGTGGTTTGGGTGTAGATGGGTTTCAGTCTGGGGTGTCAGTGGTTGGGGGTAGGTGGGAGTCAGATGTTGGGGGTAGATGTCAGTGGTTGGGAGTATTTAGGTGTCAGACTGGGGTATCAGTGGTTGGGTGTAGATGGGTTTCTGTCTGGGGTGTCAGTGGTTGGGGGTGATGGGTGTCAGTCTGGGGTATCAGTGGTTGGGGGTAGGTAGGTGTCAGTGGTTGGGGGTGATGGGTGTCAGTCTGGGGTATCAGTGGTTGGGGGTAGGTAGGTGTCAGTCTGGGGTGTCAGTGGTTGGGGGTGATGGGTGTCAGTCTGGGGTGTCAGTGGTTGGGGGTAGGTAGGTGTCAGTGGTCGGGTATGGGTGAGAGGCGATGGCTGGAAACAACACACAATACTGCCTCTTTTCTGACACATTGACACACAGATTATGTCACGTGAGAGAAAAAAAACCAGCCCTCTCTGCCCCTGGTTGCCCCAACTATCCTTCCTTCGTAATAGAGGGGTCTTATCTTCCTCCCCTTCATCACAGTTGTGACTGCGCACACAGACCAGATAGCAGGGTGGGATTTACACTAGAATATTAATAATAAAAAATATTCGTCATCATCACCTGCGTTTATATGCAATCAGAGGCGCCCTCCCATCGCACATAGAGGCATTGTGAAGAGTGTAAAGGTAAATCCCAGGCAGGAGGAGGAGAGCGCGAGCGACACCAGTTACCTAGTGAACGCTCCTTTGTATAGTGTTTATTGCTCTTTGTCCTGGGGTGGTAGGTTGGGGGTGATGGGTGTTAGTCTGCGGTATCAGTGGTGGGTGGTAGGTGGGAGTCAGACGTTGGGGGTAGGTGTCAGTGGTTGGGAGTATTTGGGTGTTAGGCTGGGGTTTCAGTGGTTTGGGTTAGGTGCGTGTCAGTTTGGAGTGTCAGTGGTTTGGGTGTAGATGGGTTTCAGTCTGGGGTGTCAGTGGTTGGGGGTAGGTAGGAGTCAGATGTTGGGGGTAGATGTCAGTGGTTGGGAGTATTTAGGTGTCAGACTGGGGTGTCAGTGGTTGGGTGTAGATGGGTTTCTGTCTGGGGTGTCAGTGGTTGGGGGTGATGGGTGTCAGTCTGGGGTATCAGTGGTTGGGTGTAGGTAGGTGTCAGTGGTTGGGGGTGATGGGTGTAAGTCTGGGGTATCAGTGGTGGGGGGTAGGTGGGAGTCAGACGTTGGGGGTAGGTGTCAGTGGTTGGGAGTATTTAGGTGTCAGACTGGGGTGTCAGTGGTTGGGTGTAGATGGGTTTCTGTCTGGGGTGTCAGTGGTTGGGGGTGATGGGTGTCAGTCTGGGGTATCAGTGGTTGGGGGTAGGTAGGTGTCAGTGGTTGGGGGTGATGGGTGTCAGTCTGGGGTATCAGTGGTTGGGGGTAGGTAGGTGTCAGTCTGGGGTGTCAGTGGTTGGGGGTGATGGGTGTCAGTCTGGGGTGTCAGTGGTTGGGGGTAGGTAGGTGTCAGTGGTCGGGTATGGGTGAGAGGCGATGGCTGGAAACAACACACAATACTGCCTCTTTTCTGACACATTGACACACAGATTATGTCACGTGAGAGAAAAAAAACCAGCCCTCTCTGCCCCTGGTTGCCCCAACTATCCTTCCTTCGTAATAGAGGGGTCTTATCTTCCTCCCCTTCATCACAGTTGTGACTGCGCACACAGACCAGATAGCAGGGTGGGATTTACACTAGAATATTAATAATAAAAAATATTCGTCATCATCACTTGCGTTTATATGCAATCAGAGGCGCCCTCCCATCGCACATAGAGGCATTGTGAAGAGTGTAAAGGTAAATCCCAGGCAGGAGGAGGAGAGCGCGAGCGACACCAGTTACCTAGTGAACGCTCCTTTGTATAGTGTTTATTGCTGTTTGTCCTGGGGTGGTAGGTTGGGGGTGATGGGTGTTAGTCTGGGGTATCAGTGGTGGGTGGTAGGTGGGAGTCAGACGTTGGGGGTAGGTGTCAGTGGTTGGGAGTATTTGGGTGTTAGGCTGGGGTTTCAGTGGTTTGCGGTAGGTGGGTGTCAATTTGGAGTGTCAGTGGTTTGGGTGTAGATGGGTTTCAGTCTGGGGTGTCAGTGGTTGGGGGTAGGTGGGAGTCAGATGTTGGGGGTAGATGTCAGTGGTTGGGAGTGTTTAGGTGTCAGACTGGGGTGTCAGTGGTTGGGTGTAGATGGGTTTCTGTCTGGGGTGTCAGTGGTTGGGGGTGATGGGTGTCAGTCTGGGGTATCAGTGGTTGGGTGTAGGTAGGTGTCAGTGGTTGGGGGTGATGGGTGCCAGTCTGGGGTATCAGTGGTTAGGGATAGGTAGGTGTCAGTCTGGGGTGTCAGTGGTTGGGGGTGATGGGTGTCAGTCTGGGGTGTCAATGGTTGGGGATAGGTAGGTGTCAGTGGTCGGGTATGGGTGAGAGGCGATGTCTGGAAACAACACACAATACTGCCTCTTTTCTGACACATTGACACACAGATTATGTCACGTGAGAGAAAAAAAACCAGCCCTCTCTGCCCCTGGTTGCCCCAACTATCCTTCCTTCGTAATAGAGGGGTCTTATCTTCCTCCCCTTCATCACAGTTGTGACTGCGCACACAGACCAGATAGCAGGGTGGGATTTACACTAGAATATTAATAATAAAAAATATTCGTCATCATCACCTGCGTTTATATGCAATCAGAGGCGCCCTCCCATCGCACATAGAGGCATTGTGAAGAGTGTAAAGGTAAATCCCACGCAGGAGGAGGAGAGCGCGAGCGACACCAGTTACCTAGTGAACGCTCCTTTGTATAGTGTTTATTGCTCTTTGTCCGGGGGTGGTAGGTTGGGGGTGATGGGTGTAAGTCTGGGGTATCAGTGGTGGGGGGTAGGTGGGAGTCAGACGTTGGGGGTAGGTGTCAGTGGTTGGGAGTATTTAGGTGTCAGACTGGGGTGTCTGTGGTTGGGTGTAGATGGGTTTCTGTCTGGGGTGTCAGTGGTTGGGGGTGATGGGTGTAAGTCTGGGGTATCAGTGGTTGGGGGTAGGTAGGTGTCAGTGGTTGGGGGTGATGGGTGTCAGTCTGGGGTATCAGTGGTTGGGGGTAGGTAGGTGTCAGTCTGGGGTGTCAGTGGTTGGGGGTGATGGGTGTCAGTCTGGGGTGTCAATGGTTGGGGGTAGGTAGGTGTCAGTGGTCGGGTATGGGTGAGAGGCGATGGCTGGAAACAACACACAATACTGCCTCTTTTCTGACACATTGACACACAGATTATGTCACGTGAGAGAAAAAAAACCAGCCCTCTCTGCCCCTGGTTGCCCCAACTATCCTTCCTTCGTAATAGAGGGGTCTTATCTTCCTCCCCTTCATCACAGTTGTGACTGCGCACACAGACCAGATAGCAGGGTGGGATTTACACTAGAATATTAATAATAAAAAATATTCGTCATCATCACCTGCGTTTATATGCAATCAGAGGCGCCCTCCCATCGCACATAGAGGCATTGTGAAGAGTGTAAAGGTAAATCCCAGGCAGGAGGAGGAGAGCGCGAGCGACACCAGTTACCTAGTGAACGCTCCTTTGTATAGTGTTTATTGTTGTTTGTCCTGGGGTGGTAGGTTGGGGGTGATGGGTGTTAGTCTGGGGTATCAGTGGTGGGTGGTAGGTGGGAGTCAGACGTTGGGGGTAGGTGTCAGTGGTTGGGAGTATTTGGGTGTTAGGCTGGGGTTTCAGTGGTTTGCGGTAGGTGGGTGTCAATTTGGAGTGTCAGTGGTTTGGGTGTAGATGGGTTTCAGTCTGGGGTGTCAGTGGTTGGGGGTAGGTGGGAGTCAGATGTTGGGGGTAGATGTCAGTGGTTGGGAGTATTTAGGTGTCAGACTGGGGTATCAGTGGTTGGGTGTAGATGGGTTTCTGTCTGGGGTGTCAGTGGTTGGGGGTGATGGGTGTCAGTCTGGGGTATCAGTGGTTGGGGGTAGGTAGGTGTCAGTGGTTGGGGGTGATGGGTGTCAGTCTGGGGTATCAGTGGTTGGGGGTAGGTAGGTGTCAGTCTGGGGTGTCAGTGGTTGGGGGTGATGGGTGTCAGTCTGGGGTGTCCGTGGTTGGGGGTAGGTAGGTGTCAGTGGTCGGGTATGGGTGAGAGGCGATGGCTGGAAACAACACACAATACTGCCTCTTTTCTGACACATTGACACACAGATTATGTCACGTGAGAGAAAAAAAACCAGCCCTCTCTGCCCCTGGTTGCCCCAACTATCCTTCCTTCGTAATAGAGGGGTCTTATCTTCCTCCCCTTCATCACAGTTGTGACTGCGCACACAGACCAGATAGCAGGGTGGGATTTACACTAGAATATTAATAATAAAAAATATTCGTCATCATCACCTGCGTTTATATGCAATCAGAGGCGCCCTCCCATCGCACATAGAGGCATTGTGAAGAGTGTAAAGGTAAATCCCAGGCAGGAGGAGGAGAGCGCGAGCGACACCAGTTACCTAGTGAACGCTCCTTTGTATAGTGTTTATTGCTGTTTGTCCTGGGGTGGTAGGTTGGGGGTGATGGGTGTTAGTCTGGGGTATCAGTGGTGGGTGGTAGGTGGGAGTCAGACGTTGGGGGTAGGTGTCAGTGGTTGGGAGTATTTGGGTGTTAGGCTGGGGTTTCAGTGGTTTGGGGTAGGTGGGTGTCAGTTTGAAGTGTCAGTGGTTGGGGTGTAGATGGGTTTCAGTCTGGGGTGTCAGTGGTTGGGGGTAGGTGGGAGTCAGATGTTGGGGGTAGATGTCAGTGGTTGGGAGTATTTAGGTGTCAGACTGGGGTGTCAGTGGTTGGGTGTAGATGGGTTTCTGTCTGGGGTGTCAGTGGTTGAGGGTGATGGGTGTCAGTCTGGGGTATCAGTGGTTGGGTGTAGGTAGGTGTCAGTGGTTGGGGGTGATGGGTGTCAGTCTGGGGTATCAGTGGTTAGGGATAGGTAGGTGTCAGTCTGGGGTGTCAGTGGTTGGGGGTGATGGGTGTCAGTCTGGGGTGTCAATGGTTGGGGATAGGTAGGTGTCAGTGGTCGGGTATGGGTGAGAGGCGATGTCTGGAAACAACACACAATACTGCCTCTTTTCTGACACATTGACACACAGATTATGTCACGTGAGAGAAAAAAAACCAGCCCTCTCTTCCCCTGGTTGCCCCAACTATCCTTCCTTCGTAATAGAGGGGTCTTATCTTCCTCCCCTTCATCACAGTTGTGACTGCGCACACAGACCAGATAGCAGGGTGGGATTTACACTAGAATATTAATAATAAAAAATATTCGTCATCATCACCTGCGTTTATATGCAATCAGAGGCGCCCTCCCATCGCACATAGAGGCATTGTGAAGAGTGTAAAGGTAAATCCCAGGCAGGAGGAGGAGAGCGCGAGCGACACCAGTTACCTAGTGAACGCTCCTTTGTATAGTGTTTATTGCTCTTTGTCCTGGGGTGATAGGTTGGGGGTGATGGGTGTAAGTCTGGGGTATCAGTGGTGGGGGGTAGGTGGGAGTCAGACGTTGGGGGTAGGTGTCAGTGGTTGGGAGTATTTAAGTGTCAGACTGGGGTGTCAGTGGTTGGTTGTAGATGGGTTTCTGTCTGGGGTGTCAGTGGTTGGGGGTGATGGGTGTCAGTCTGGGGTATCAGTGGTTGGGTGTAGGTAGGTGTCAGTGGTTGGGGGTGATGGGTGTCAGTCTGGGGTATCAGTGGTTGGGGGTAGGTAGGTGTCAGTCTGGGGTGTCAGTGGTTGGGTGTGATGGGTGTCAGTCTGGGGTGTCAGTGGTTGGGGGTAGGTAGGTGTCAGTGGTTGGGGGTGATGGGTGTCAGTCTGGGGTGTCAATGGTTGGGGATAGGTAGGTGTCACAGGTCGGGTATGGGTGAGAGGCGATGGCTGGAAACAACACACAATACTGCCTCTTTTCTGACACATTGACACACAGATTATGTCACGTGAGAGAAAAAAAACCAGCCCTCTCTGCCCCTGGTTGCCCCAACTATCCTTCCTTCGTAATAGAGGGGTCTTATCTTCCTCCCCTTCATCACAGTTGTGACTGCGCACACAGACCAGATAGCAGGGTGGGATTTACACTAGAATATTAATAATAAAAAATATTCGTCATCATCACCTGCGTTTATATGCAATCAGAGGCGCCCTCCCATCGCACATAGAGGCATTGTGAAGAGTGTAAAGGTAAATCCCAGGCAGGAGGAGGAGAGCGCGAGCGACACCAGTTACCTAGTGAACGCTCCTTTGTATAGTGTTTATTGCTGTTTGTCCTGGGGTGGTAGGTTGGGGGTGATGGGTGTAAGTCTGGGGTATCAGTGGTGGGGGGTAGGTGGGAGTCAGACGTTGGGGGTAGGTGTCAGTGGTTGGGAGTATTTAGGTGTCAGACTGGGGTGTCAGTGGTTGGGTGTAGATGGGTTTCTGTCTGGGGTGTCAGTGGTTGGGGGTGATGGGTGTCAGTCTGGAGTATCAGTGGTTGGGGGTAGGTAGGTGTCAGTGGTTGGGGGTGATGGGTGTCAGTCTGGGGTATCAGTGGTTGGGGGTAGGTAGGTGTCAGTCTGGGGTGTCAGTGGTTGGGGGTGATGGGTGTCAGTCTGGGGTGTCAGTGGTTGGGGGTAGGTAGGTGTCAGTGGTCGGGTATGGGTGAGAGGCGATGGCTGGAAACAACACACAATACTGCCTCTTTTCTGACACATTGACACACAGATTATGTCACGTGAGAGAAAAAAAACCAGCCCTCTCTGTCCCTGGTTGCCCCAACTATCCTTCCTTCGTAATAGAGGGGTCTTATCTTCCTCCCCTTCATCACAGTTGTGACTGCGCACACAGACCAGATAGCAGGGTGGGATTTACACTAGAATATTAATAATAAAAAATATTCGTCATCATCACCTGCGTTTATATGCAATCAGAGGCGCCCTCCCATCGCACATAGAGGCATTGTGAAGAGTGTAAAGGTAAATCCCAGGCAGGAGGAGGAGAGCGCGAGCGACACCAGTTACCTAGTGAACGCTCCTTTGTATAGTGTTTATTGCTCTTTGTCCTGGGGTGGTAGGTTGGGGGTGATGGGTGTTAGTCTGGGGTATCAGTGGTGGGTGGTAGGTGGGAGTCAGACGTTGGGGGTAGGTGTCAGTGGTTGGGAGTATTTGGGTGTTAGGCTGGGGTTTCAGTGGTTTGGGGTAGGTGGGTGTCAGTTTGGAGTGTCAGTGGTTTGGGTGTAGATGGGTTTCAGTCTGGGGTGTCAGTGGTTGGGGGTAGGTGGGAGTCAGATGTTGGGGGTAGATGTCAGTGGTTGGGAGTATTTAGGTGTCAGACTGGGGTGTCAGTGGTTGGGTGTAGATGGGTTTCTGTCTGGGGTGTCAGTGGTTGGGGGTGATGGGTGTCAGTCTGGGGTATCAGTGGTTGGGGGTAGGTAGGTGTCAGTGGTTGGGGGTGATGGGTGTCAGTCTGGGGTATCAGTGGTTGGGGGTAGGTAGGTGTCAGTCTGGGGTGTCAGTGGTTGGGGGTGATGGGTGTCAGTCTGGGGTGTCAATGGTTGGGGGTAGGTAGGTGTCAGTGGTCGGGTATGGGTGAGAGGCGATGTCTGGAAACAACACACAATACTGCCTCTTTTCTGACACATTGACACACAGATTATGTCACGTGAGAGAAAAAAAACCAGCCCTCTCTGCCCCTGGTTGCCCCAACTATCCTTCCTTCGTAATAGAGGGGTCTTATCTTCCTCCCCTTCATCACAGTTGTGACTGCGCACACAGACCAGATAGCAGGGTGGGATTTACACTAGAATATTAATAATAAAAAATATTCGTCATCATCACCTGCGTTTATATGCAATCAGAGGCGCCCTCCCATCGCACATAGAGGCATTGTGAAGAGTGTAAAGGTAAATCCCAGGCAGGAGGAGGAGAGCGCGAGCGACACCAGTTACCTAGTGAACGCTCCTTTGTATAGTGTTTATTGCTGTTTGTCCTGGGGTGGTAGGTTGGGGGTTATGGGTGTAAGTCTGGGGTATCAGTGGTGGGGGGTAGGTGGGAGTCAGACGTTGGGGGTAGGTGTCAGTGGTTGGGAGTATTTAGGTGTCAGACTGGGGTGTCAGTGGTTGGGTGTAGATGGGTTTCTGTCTGGGGTGTCAGTGGTTGGGGGTGATGGGTGTCAGTCTGGAGTATCAGTGGTTGGGGGTAGGTAGGTGTCAGTGGTTGGGGGTGATGGGTGTCAGTCTGGGGTATCAGTGGTTGGGGGTAGGTAGGTGTCAGTCTGGGGTGTCAGTGGTTGGGGGTGATGGGTGTCAGTCTGGGGTGTCAGTGGTTGGGGGTAGGTAGGTGTCAGTGGTCGGGTATGGGTGAGAGGCGATGGCTGGAAACAACACACAATACTGCCTCTTTTCTGACACATTGACACACAGATTATGTCACGTGAGAGAAAAAAAACCAGCCCTCTCTGCCCCTGGTTGCCCCAACTATCCTTCCTTCGTAATAGAGGGGTCTTATCTTCCTCCCCTTCATCACAGTTGTGACTGCGCACACAGACCAGATAGCAGGGTGGGATTTACACTAGAATATTAATAATAAAAAATATTCGTCATCATCACCTGCGTTTATATGCAATCAGAGGCGCCCTCCCATCGCACATAGAGGCATTGTGAAGAGTGTAAAGGTAAATCCCAGGCAGGAGGAGGAGAGCGCGAGCGACACCAGTTACCTAGTGAACGCTCCTTTGTATAGTGTTTATTGCTCTTTGTCCTGGGGTGGTAGGTTGGGGGTGATGGGTGTTAGTCTGGGGTATCAGTGGTGGGTGGTAGGTGGGAGTCAGACGTTGGGGGTAGGTGTCAGTGGTTGGGAGTATTTGGGTGTTAGGCTGGGGTTTCAGTGGTTTGGGGTAGGTGGGTGTCAGTTTGGAGTGTCAGTGGTTTGGGTGTAGATGGGTTTCAGTCTGGGGTGTCAGTGGTTGGGGGTAGGTGGGAGTCAGATGTTGGGGGTAGATGTCAGTGGTTGGGAGTATTTAGGTGTCAGACTGGGGTATCAGTGGTTGGGTGTAGATGGGTTTCTGTCTGGGGTGTCAGTGGTTGGGGGTGATGGGTGTCAGTCTGGGGTATCAGTGGTTGGGGGTAGGTAGGTGTCAGTGGTTGGGGGTGATGGGTGTCAGTCTGGGGTATCAGTGGTTGGGGGTAGGTAGGTGTCAGTCTGGGGTGTCAGTGGTTGGGGGTGATGGGTGTCAGTCTGGGGTGTCAATGGTTGGGGGTAGGTAGGTGTCAGTGGTCGGGTATGGGTGAGAGGCGATGTCTGGAAACAACACACAATACTGCCTCTTTTCTGACACATTGACACACAGATTATGTCACGTGAGAGAAAAAAAACCAGCCCTCTCTGCCCCTGGTTGCCCCAACTATCCTTCCTTCGTAATAGAGGGGTCTTATCTTCCTCCCCTTCATCACAGTTGTGACTGCGCACACAGACCAGATAGCAGGGTGGGATTTACACTAGAATATTAATAATAAAAAATATTCGTCGTCATCATCACCTGCGTTTATATGCAATCAGAGGCGCCCTCCCATCGCACATAGAGGCATTGTGAAGAGTGTAAAGGTAAATCCCAGGCAGGAGGAGGAGAGCGCGAGCGACACCAGTTACCTAGTGAACGCTCCTTTGTATAGTGTTTATTGCTGTTTGTCCTGGGGTGGTAGGTTGGGGGTGATGGGTGTAAGTCTGGGGTATCAGTGGTGGGGGGTAGGTGGGAGTCAGACGTTGGGGGTAGGTGTCAGTGGTTGGGAGTATTTAGGTGTCAGACTGGGGTGTCAGTGGTTGGGTGTAGATGGGTTTCTGTCTGGGGTGTCAGTGGTTGGGGGTGATGGGTGTCAGTCTGGAGTATCAGTGGTTGGGGGTAGGTAGGTGTCAGTGGTTGGGGGTGATGGGTGTCAGTCTGGGGTATCAGTGGTTTGGGGTAGGTAGGTGTCAGTCTTGGGTATTAGTGGTTGGGGGTAGGTGTCAGTCTGGGGTGTCAATGGTTGGGGATAGGTAGGTGTCACAGGTCGGGTATGGGTGAGAGTCGATGCCTGGAAACAACACACAATACTGCCTCTTTTCTGACACATTGACACACAGATTATGTCACGTGAGAGAAAAAAAACCAGCCCTCTCTGCCCCTGGTAGCCCCAACTATCCTTCCTTCGTAATAGAGGGGTCTTATCTTCCTCCCCTTCATCACAGTTGTGACTGCGCACACAGACCAGATAGCAGGGTGGGATTTACACTAGAATATTAATAAAAAATATTCGTCATCATCACCTGCGTTTATATGCAATCAGAGGCGCCCTCCCATCGCACATAGAGGCATTGTGAAGAGTGTAAAGGTAAATCCCAGGCAGGAGGAGGAGAGCGCGAGCGACACCAGTTACCTAGTGAACGCTCCTTTGTATAGTGTTTATTGCTCTTTGTCCTGGGGTGGTAGGTTGGGGGTGATGGGTGTAAGTCTGGGGTATCAGTGGTGGGGGGTAGGTGGGAGTCAGACGTTGGGGGTAGGTGTCAGTGGTTGGGAGTATTTAGGTGTCAGACTGGGGTTTCAGTGGTTGGGTGTAGATGGGTTTCTGTCTGGGGTGTCAGTGGTTGGGGGTGATGGGTGTCAGTCTGGGGTATCAGTGGTTGGGGGTAGGTAGGTGTGAGTGGTTGGGGGTGATGGGTGTCAGTCTGGGGTATCAGTGGTTGGGGATAGGTAGGTGTCAGTCTGGGGTGTCAGTGGTTGGGGGTGATGGGTGTCAGTCTGGGGTGTCAGTGGTTGGGGGTAGGTAGGTGTCAGTGGTCGGGTATGGGTGAGAGGCGATGTCTGGAAACAACACACAATACTGCCTCTTTTCTGACACATTGACACACAGATTATGTCACGTGAGAGAAAAAAAACCAGCCCTCTCTGCCCCTGGTTGCCCCAACTATCCTTCCTTCGTAATAGAGGGGTCTTATCTTCCTCCCCTTCATCACAGTTGTGACTGCGCACACAGACCAGATAGCAGGGTGGGATTTACACTAGAATATTAATAATAAAAAATATTCGTCATCATCACCTGCGTTTATATGCAATCAGAGGCGCCCTCCCATCGCACATAGAGGCATTGTGAAGAGTGTAAATCCCAGGCAGGAGGAGGAGAGCGCGAGCGACACCAGTTACCTAGTGAACGCTCCTTTGTATAGTGTTTATTGCTGTTTGTCCTGGGGTGGTAGGTTGGGGGTGATGGGTGTAAGTCTGGGGTATCAGTGGTGGGGGGTAGGTGGGAGTCAGACGTTGGGGGTAGGTGTCAGTGGTTGGGAGTATTTGGGTGTTAGGCTGGGGTTTCAGTGGTTTGGGGTAGGTGGGTGTCAGTTTGGAGTGTCAGTGGTTTGGGTGTAGATGGGTTTCAGTCTGGGGTGTCAGTGGTTGGGGGTAGGTGGGAGTCAGATGTTGGGGGTAGATGTCAGTGGTTGGGAGTATTTAGGTGTCTGACTGGGGTGTCAGTGGTTGGGTGTAGATGGGTTTCTGTCTGGGGTGTCACTGGTTGGGGGTGATGGGTGTCAGTCTGGGGTATCAGTGGTTGGGTGTAGGTAGGTGTCAGTGGTTGGGGGTGATGGGTGTCAGTCTGGGGTATCAGTGGTTGGGGATAGGTAGGTGTCAGTCTGGGGTGTCAGAGGTTGGGGGTGTCAGTCTGGGGTGTCAGTGGTTGGGGGTGATGGGTGTCAGTCTGGGGTGTCAATGGTTGGGGATAGGTAGGTGTCAGTGGTCGGGTATGGGTGAGAGGCGATGTCTGGAAACAACACACAATACTGCCTCTTTTCTGACACATTGACACACAGATTATGTCACGTGAGAGAAAAAAAACCAGCCCTCTCTGCCCCTGGTTGCCCCAACTATCCTTCCTTCGTAATAGAGGGGTCTTATCTTCCTCCCCTTCATCACAGTTGTGACTGCGCACACAGACCAGATAGCAGGGTGGGATTTACACTAGAATATTAATAATAAAAAATATTCGTCATCATCACCTGCGTTTATATGCAATCAGAGGCGCCCTCCCATCGCACATAGAGGCATTGTGAAGAGTGTAAAGGTAAATCAAAGGCAGGAGGAGGAGAGCGCGAGCGACACCAGTTACCTAGTGAACGCTCCTTTGTATAGTGTTTATTGCTGTTTGTCCTGGGGTGGTAGGTTGGGGGTGATGGGTGTTAGTCTGGGGTATCAGTGGTGGGTGGTAGGTGGGAGTCAGACGTTGGGGGTAGGTGTCAGTGGTTGGGAGTATTTGGGTGTTAGGCTGGGGTTTCAGTGGTTTGGGGTAGGTGGGTGTCAGTTTGGAGTGTCAGTGGTTTGGGTGTAGATGGGTTTCAGTCTGGGGTGTCAGTGGTTGGGGGTAGGTGGGAGTCAGATGTTGGGGGTAGATGTCAGTGGTTGGGAGTATTTAGGTGTCAGACTGGGGTGTCAGTGGTTGGGTGTAGATGGGTTTCTGTCTGGGGTGTCAGTGGTTGGGGGTGATGGGTGTCAGTCTGGGGTATCAGTGGTTGGGTGTAGGTAGGTGTCAGTGGTTGGGGGTGATGGGTGTCAGTCTGGGGTATCAGTGGTTAGGGATAGGTAGGTGTCAGTCTGGGGTGTCAGTGGTTGGGGGTGATGGGTGTCAGTCTGGGGTGTCAATGGTTGGGGATAGGTAGGTGTCAGTGGTCGGGTATGGGTGAGAGGCGATGTCTGGAAACAACACACAATACTGCCTCTTTTCTGACACATTGACACACAGATTATGTCACGTGAGAGAAAAAAAACCAGCCCTCTCTGCCCCTGGTTGCCCCAACTATCCTTCCTTCGTAATAGAGGGGTCTTATCTTCCTCCCCTTCATCACAGTTGTGACTGCGCACACAGACCAGATAGCAGGGTGGGATTTACACTAGAATATTAATAATAAAAAATATTCGTCATCATCACCTGCGTTTATATGCAATCAGAGGCGCCCTCCCATCGCACATAGAGGCATTGTGAAGAGTGTAAAGGTAAATCCCACGCAGGAGGAGGAGAGCGCGAGCGACACCAGTTACCTAGTGAACGCTCCTTTGTATAGTGTTTATTGCTCTTTGTCCGGGGGTGGTAGGTTGGGGGTGATGGGTGTAAGTCTGGGGTATCAGTGGTGGGGGGTAGGTGGGAGTCAGACGTTGGGGGTAGGTGTCAGTGGTTGGGAGTATTTAGGTGTCAGACTGGGGTGTCTGTGGTTGGGTGTAGATGGGTTTCTGTCTGGGGTGTCAGTGGTTGGGGGTGATGGGTGTAAGTCTGGGGTATCAGTGGTTGGGGGTAGGTAGGTGTCAGTGGTTGGGGGTGATGGGTGTCAGTCTGGGGTATCAGTGGTTGGGGGTAGGTAGGTGTCAGTCTGGGGTGTCAGTGGTTGGGGGTGATGGGTGTCAGTCTGGGGTGTCAATGGTTGGGGGTAGGTAGGTGTCAGTGGTCGGGTATGGGTGAGAGGCGATGGCTGGAAACAACACACAATACTGCCTCTTTTCTGACACATTGACACACAGATTATGTCACGTGAGAGAAAAAAAACCAGCCCTCTCTGCCCCTGGTTGCCCCAACTATCCTTCCTTCGTAATAGAGGGGTCTTATCTTCCTCCCCTTCATCACAGTTGTGACTGCGCACACAGACCAGATAGCAGGGTGGGATTTACACTAGAATATTAATAATAAAAAATATTCGTCATCATCACCTGCGTTTATATGCAATCAGAGGCGCCCTCCCATCGCACATAGAGGCATTGTGAAGAGTGTAAAGGTAAATCCCAGGCAGGAGGAGGAGAGCGCGAGCGACACCAGTTACCTAGTGAACGCTCCTTTGTATAGTGTTTATTGCTGTTTGTCCTGGGGTGGTAGGTTGGGGGTGATGGGTGTTAGTCTGGGGTATCAGTGGTGGGTGGTAGGTGGGAGTCAGACGTTGGGGGTAGGTGTCAGTGGTTGGGAGTATTTGGGTGTTAGGCTGGGGTTTCAGTGGTTTGCGGTAGGTGGGTGTCAATTTGGAGTGTCAGTGGTTTGGGTGTAGATGGGTTTCAGTCTGGGGTGTCAGTGGTTGGGGGTAGGTGGGAGTCAGATGTTGGGGGTAGATGTCAGTGGTTGGGAGTATTTAGGTGTCAGACTGGGGTATCAGTGGTTGGGTGTAGATGGGTTTCTGTCTGGGGTGTCAGTGGTTGGGGGTGATGGGTGTCAGTCTGGGGTATCAGTGGTTGGGGGTAGGTAGGTGTCAGTGGTTGGGGGTGATGGGTGTCAGTCTGGGGTATCAGTGGTTGGGGGTAGGTAGGTGTCAGTCTGGGGTGTCAGTGGTTGGGGGTGATGGGTGTCAGTCTGGGGTGTCAGTGGTTGGGGGTAGGTAGGTGTCAGTGGTCGGGTATGGGTGAGAGGCGATGGCTGGAAACAACACACAATACTGCCTCTTTTCTGACACATTGACACACAGATTATGTCACGTGAGAGAAAAAAAACCAGCCCTCTCTGCCCCTGGTTGCCCCAACTATCCTTCCTTCGTAATAGAGGGGTCTTATCTTCCTCCCCTTCATCACAGTTGTGACTGCGCACACAGACCAGATAGCAGGGTGGGATTTACACTAGAATATTAATAATAAAAAATATTCGTCATCATCACCTGCGTTTATATGCAATCAGAGGCGCCCTCCCATCGCACATAGAGGCATTGTGAAGAGTGTAAAGGTAAATCCCAGGCAGGAGGAGGAGAGCGCGAGCGACACCAGTTACCTAGTGAACGCTCCTTTGTATAGTGTTTATTGCTGTTTGTCCTGGGGTGGTAGGTTGGGGGTGATGGGTGTTAGTCTGGGGTATCAGTGGTGGGTGGTAGGTGGGAGTCAGACGTTGGGGGTAGGTGTCAGTGGTTGGGAGTATTTGGGTGTTAGGCTGGGGTTTCAGTGGTTTGGGGTAGGTGGGTGTCAGTTTGGAGTGTCAGTGGTTGGGGTGTAGATGGGTTTCAGTCTGGGGTGTCAGTGGTTGGGGGTAGGTGGGAGTCAGATGTTGGGGGTAGATGTCAGTGGTTGGGAGTATTTAGGTGTCAGACTGGGGTGTCAGTGGTTGGGTGTAGATGGGTTTCTGTCTGGGGTGTCAGTGGTTGAGGGTGATGGGTGTCAGTCTGGGGTATCAGTGGTTGGGTGTAGGTAGGTGTCAGTGGTTGGGGGTGATGGGTGTAAGTCTGGGGTATCAGTGGTTAGGGATAGGTAGGTGTCAGTCTGGGGTGTCAGTGGTTGGGGGTGATGGGTGTCAGTCTGGGGTGTCAATGGTTGGGGATAGGTAGGTGTCAGTGGTCGGGTATGGGTGAGAGGCGATGTCTGGAAACAACACACAATACTGCCTCTTTTCTGACGCATTGACACACAGATTATGTCACGTGAGAGAAAAAAAACCAGCCCTCTCTTCCCCTGGTTGCCCCAACTATCCTTCCTTCGTAATAGAGGGGTCTTATCTTCCTCCCCTTCATCACAGTTGTGACTGCGCACACAGACCAGATAGCAGGGTGGGATTTACACTAGAATATTAATAATAAAAAATATTCGTCATCATCACCTGCGTTTATATGCAATCAGAGGCGCCCTCCCATCGCACATAGAGGCATTGTGAAGAGTGTAAAGGTAAATCCCAGGCAGGAGGAGGAGAGCGCGAGCGACACCAGTTACCTAGTGAACGCTCCTTTGTATAGTGTTTATTGCTCTTTGTCCTGGGGTGATAGGTTGGGGGTGATGGGTGTAAGTCTGGGGTATCAGTGGTGGGGGGTAGGTGGGAGTCAGACGTTGGGGGTAGGTGTCAGTGGTTGGGAGTATTTAAGTGTCAGACTGGGGTGTCAGTGGTTGGTTGTAGATGGGTTTCTGTCTGGGGTGTCAGTGGTTGGGGGTGATGGGTGTCAGTCTGGGGTATCAGTGGTTGGGTGTAGGTAGGTGTCAGTGGTTGGGGGTGATGGGTGTCAGTCTGGGGTATCAGTGGTTGGGGGTAGGTAGGTGTCAGTCTGGGGTGTCAGTGGTTGGGTGTGATGGGTGTCAGTCTGGGGTGTCAGTGGTTGGGGGTAGGTAGGTGTCAGTGGTTGGGGGTGATGGGTGTCAGTCTGGGGTGTCAATGGTTGGGGATAGGTAGGTGTCACAGGTCGGGTATGGGTGAGAGGCGATGTCTGGAAACAACACACAATACTGCCTCTTTTCTGACACATTGACACACAGATTATGTCACGTGAGAGAAAAAAAACCAGCCCTCTCTGCCCCTGGTTGCCCCAACTATCCTTCCTTCGTAATAGAGGGGTCTAATCTTCCTCCCCTTCATCACAGTTGTGACTGCGCACACAGACCAGATAGCAGGGTGGGATTTACACTAGAATATTAATAATAAAAAATATTCGTCATCATCACCTGCGTTTATATGCAATCAGAGGCGCCCTCCCATCGCACATAGAGGCATTGTGAAGAGTGTAAAGGTAAATCCCAGGCAGGAGGAGGAGAGCGCGAGCGACACCAGTTACCTAGTGAACGCTCCTTTGTATAGTGTTTATTGCTCTTTGTCCTGGGGTGGTAGGTTGGGGGTGATGGGTGTAAGTCTGGGGTATCAGTGGTGGGGGGTAGGTGGGAGTCAGACGTTGGGGGTAGGTGTCAGTGGTTGGGAGTATTTAGGTGTCAGACTGGGGTGTCAGTGGTTGGGTGTAGATGGGTTTCTGTCTGGGGTGTCAGTGGTTGGGGGTGATGGGTGTCAGTCTGGAGTATCAGTGGTTGGGGGTAGGTAGGTGTCAGTGGTTGGGGGTGATGGGTGTCAGTCTGGGGTATCAGTGGTTGGGGGTAGGTAGGTGTCAGTCTGGGGTGTCAGTGGTTGGGGGTGATGGGTGTCAGTCTGGGGTGTCAGTGGTTGGGGGTAGGTAGGTGTCAGTGGTCGGGTATGGGTGAGAGGCGATGGCTGGAAACAACACACAATACTGCCTCTTTTCTGACACATTGACACACAGATTATGTCACGTGAGAGAAAAAAAACCAGCCCTCTCTGTCCCTGGTTGCCCCAACTATCCTTCCTTCGTAATAGAGGGGTCTTATCTTCCTCCCCTTCATCACAGTTGTGACTGCGCACACAGACCAGATAGCAGGGTGGGATTTACACTAGAATATTAATAATAAAAAATATTCGTCATCATCACCTGCGTTTATATGCAATCAGAGGCGCCCTCCCATCGCACATAGAGGCATTGTGAAGAGTGTAAAGGTAAATCCCAGGCAGGAGGAGGAGAGCGCGAGCGACACCAGTTACCTAGTGAACGCTCCTTTGTATAGTGTTTATTGCTCTTTGTCCTGGGGTGGTAGGTTGGGGGTGATGGGTGTTAGTCTGGGGTATCAGTGGTGGGTGGTAGGTGGGAGTCAGACGTTGGGGGTAGGTGTCAGTGGTTGGGAGTATTTGGGTGTTAGGCTGGGGTTTCAGTGGTTTGGGGTAGGTGGGTGTCAGTTTGGAGTGTCAGTGGTTTGGGTGTAGATGGGTTTCAGTCTGGGGTGTCAGTGGTTGGGGGTAGGTGGGAGTCAGATGTTGGGGGTAGATGTCAGTGGTTGGGAGTATTTAGGTGTCAGACTGGGGTGTCAGTGGTTGGGTGTAGATGGGTTTCTGTCTGGGGTGTCAGTGGTTGGGGGTGATGGGTGTCAGTCTGGGGTATCAGTGGTTGGGGGTAGGTAGGTGTCAGTGGTTGGGGGTGATGGGTGTCAGTCTGGGGTATCAGTGGTTGGGGGTAGGTAGGTGTCAGTCTGGGGTGTCAGTGGTTGGGGGTGATGGGTGTCAGTCTGGGGTGTCAATGGTTGGGGATAGGTAGGTGTCAGTGGTCGGGTATGGGTGAGAGGCGATGTCTGGAAACAACACACAATACTGCCTCTTTTCTGACACATTGACACACAGATTATGTCACGTGAGAGAAAAAAAACCAGCCCTCTCTGCCCCTGGTTGCCCCAACTATCCTTCCTTCGTAATAGAGGGGTCTTATCTTCCTCCCCTTCATCACAGTTGTGACTGCGCACACAGACCAGATAGCAGGGTGGGATTTACACTAGAATATTAATAATAAAAAATATTCGTCATCATCACCTGCGTTTATATGCAATCAGAGGCGCCCTCCCATCGCACATAGAGGCATTGTGAAGAGTGTAAAGGTAAATCCCAGGCAGGAGGAGGAGAGCGCGAGCGACACCAGTTACCTAGTGAACGCTCCTTTGTATAGTGTTTATTGCTGTTTGTCCTGGGGTGGTAGGTTGGGGGTTATGGGTGTAAGTCTGGGGTATCAGTGGTGGGGGGTAGGTGGGAGTCAGACGTTGGGGGTAGGTGTCAGTGGTTGGGAGTATTTAGGTGTCAGACTGGGGTGTCAGTGGTTGGGTGTAGATGGGTTTCTGTCTGGGGTGTCAGTGGTTGGGGGTGATGGGTGTCAGTCTGGAGTATCAGTGGTTGGGGGTAGGTAGGTGTCAGTGGTTGGGGGTGATGGGTGTCAGTCTGGGGTATCAGTGGTTGGGGGTAGGTAGGTGTCAGTCTGGGGTGTCAGTGGTTGGGGGTGATGGGTGTCAGTCTGGGGTGTCAGTGGTTGGGGGTAGGTAGGTGTCAGTGGTCGGGTATGGGTGAGAGGCGATGGCTGGAAACAACACACAATACTGCCTCTTTTCTGACACATTGACACACAGATTATGTCACGTGAGAGAAAAAAAACCAGCCCTCTCTGCCCCTGGTTGCCCCAACTATCCTTCCTTCGTAATAGAGGGGTCTTATCTTCCTCCCCTTCATCACAGTTGTGACTGCGAACACAGACCAGATAGCAGGGTGGGATTTACACTAGAATATTAATAATAAAAAATATTCGTCATCATCACCTGCGTTTATATGCAATCAGAGGCGCCCTCCCATCGCACATAGAGGCATTGTGAAGAGTGTAAAGGTAAATCCCAGGCAGGAGGAGGAGAGCGCGAGCGACACCAGTTACCTAGTGAACGCTCCTTTGTATAGTGTTTATTGCTCTTTGTCCTGGGGTGGTAGGTTGGGGGTGATGGGTGTTAGTCTGGGGTATCAGTGGTGGGTGGTAGGTGGGAGTCAGACGTTGGGGGTAGGTGTCAGTGGTTGGGAGTATTTGGGTGTTAGGCTGGGGTTTCAGTGGTTTGGGGTAGGTGGGTGTCAGTTTGGAGTGTCAGTGGTTTGGGTGTAGATGGGTTTCAGTCTGGGGTGTCAGTGGTTGGGGGTAGGTGGGAGTCAGATGTTGGGGGTAGATGTCAGTGGTTGGGAGTATTTAGGTGTCAGACTGGGGTATCAGTGGTTGGGTGTAGATGGGTTTCTGTCTGGGGTGTCAGTGGTTGGGGGTGATGGGTGTCAGTCTGGGGTATCAGTGGTTGGGGGTAGGTAGGTGTCAGTGGTTGGGGGTGATGGGTGTCAGTCTGGGGTATCAGTGGTTGGGGGTAGGTAGGTGTCAGTCTGGGGTGTCAGTGGTTGGGGGTGATGGGTGTCAGTCTGGGGTGTCAATGGTTGGGGGTAGGTAGGTGTCAGTGGTCGGGTATGGGTGAGAGGCGATGTCTGGAAACAACACACAATACTGCCTCTTTTCTGACACATTGACACACAGATTATGTCACGTGAGAGAAAAAAAACCAGCCCTCTCTGCCCCTGGTTGCCCCAACTATCCTTCCTTCGTAATAGAGGGGTCTTATCTTCCTCCCCTTCATCACAGTTGTGACTGCGCACACAGACCAGATAGCAGGGTGGGATTTACACTAGAATATTAATAAAAAATATTCGTCATCATCACCTGCATTTATATGCAATCAGAGGCGCCCTCCCATCGCACATAGAGGCATTGTGAAGAGTGTAAAGGTAAATCCCAGGCAGGAGGAGGAGAGCGCGAGCGACACCAGTTACCTAGTGAACGCTCCTTTGTATAGTGTTTATTGCTCTTTGTCCTGGGGTGGTAGGTTGGGGGTGATGGGTGTAAGTCTGGGGTATCAGTGGTGGGGGGTAGGTGGGAGTCAGACGTTGGGGGTAGGTGTCAGTGGTTGGGAGTATTTAGGTGTCAGACTGGGGTTTCAGTGGTTGGGTGTAGATGGGTTTCTGTCTGGGGTGTCAGTGGTTGGGGGTGATGGGTGTCAGTCTGGGGTGTCAATGGTTGGGGATAGGTAGGTGTCAGTGGTCGGGTATGGGTGAGAGGCGATGTCTGGAAACAACACACAATACTGCCTCTTTTCTGACACATTGACACACAGATTATGTCACGTGAGAGAAAAAAAACCAGCCCTCTCTGCCCCTGGTTGCCCCAACTATCCTTCCTTCGTAATAGAGGGGTCTTATCTTCCTCCCCTTCATCACAGTTGTGACTGCGCACACAGACCAGATAGCAGGGTGGGATTTACACTAGAATATTAATAATAAAAAATATTCGTCATCATCACCTGCGTTTATATGCAATCAGAGGCGCCCTCCCATCGCACATAGAGGCATTGTGAAGAGTGTAAATCCCAGGCAGGAGGAGGAGAGCGCGAGCGACACCAGTTACCTAGTGAACGCTCCTTTGTATAGTGTTTATTGCTGTTTGTCCTGGGGTGGTAGGTTGGGGGTGATGGGTGTAAGTCTGGGGTATCAGTGGTGGGGGGTAGGTGGGAGTCAGACGTTGGGGGTAGGTGTCAGTGGTTGGGAGTATTTGGGTGTTAGGCTGGGGTTTCAGTGGTTTGGGGTAGGTGGGTGTCAGTTTGGAGTGTCAGTGGTTTGGGTGTAGATGGGTTTCAGTCTGGGGTGTCAGTGGTTGGGGGTAGGTGGGAGTCAGATGTTGGGGGTAGATGTCAGTGGTTGGGAGTATTTAGGTGTCAGACTGGGGTGTCAGTGGTTGGGTGTAGATGGGTTTCTGTCTGGGGTGTCACTGGTTGGGGGTGATGGGTGTCAGTCTGGGGTATCAGTGGTTGGGTGTAGGTAGGTGTCAGTGGTTGGGGGTGATGGGTGTCAGTCTGGGGTATCAGTGGTTGGGGATAGGTAGGTGTCAGTCTGGGGTGTCAGAGGTTGGGGGTGTCAGTCTGGGGTGTCAGTGGTTGGGGGTGATGGGTGTCAGTCTGGGGTGTCAATGGTTGGGGATAGGTAGGTGTCAGTGGTCAGGTATGGGTGAGAGGCGATGTCTGGAAACAACACACAATACTGCCTCTTTTCTGACACATTGACACACAGATTATGTCACGTGAGAGAAAAAAAAACAGCCCTCTCTGCCCCTGGTTGCCCCAACTATCCTTCCTTCGTAATAGAGGGGTCTTATCTTCCTCCCCTTCATCACAGTTGTGACTGCGCACACAGACCAGATAGCAGGGTGGGATTTACACTAGAATATTAATAATAAAAAATATTCGTCATCATCACCTGCGTTTATATGCAATCAGAGGCGCCCTCCCATCGCACATAGAGGCATTGTGAAGAGTGTAAATCCCAGGCAGGAGGAGGAGAGCGCGAGCGACACCAGTTACTTAGTGAACGCTCCTTTGTATAGTGTTTATTGCTGTTTGTCCTGGGGTGGTAGGTTGGGGGTGATGGGTGTTAGTCTGGGGTATCAGTGGTGGGTGGTAGGTGGGAGTCAGACGTTGGGGGTAGGTGTCAGTGGTTGGGAGTATTTGGGTGTTAGGCTGGGGTTTCAGTGGTTTGGGGTAGGTGGGTGTCAGTTTGGAGTGTCAGTGGTTTGGGTGTAGATGGATTTCAGTCTGGGGTGTCAGTGGTTGGGGGTAGGTGGGAGTCAGATGTTGGGGGTAGATGTCAGTGGTTGGGAGTATTTAGGTGTCAGACTGGGGTGTCAGTGGTTGGGTGTAGATGGGTTTCTGTCTGGGGTGTCAGTGGTTGGGGGTGATGGGTGTCAGTCTGGGGTATCAGTGGTTGGGGGTAGGTAGGTGTCAGTGGTTGGGGGTGATGGGTGTCAGTCTGGGGTATCAGTGGTTGGGGATAGGTAGGTGTCAGTCTGGGGTGTCAGTGGTTGGGGGTGATGGGTGTCAGTCTGGGGTGTCAGTGGTTGGGGGTAGGTAGGTGTCAGTGGTTGGGGGTGATGGGTGTCAGTCTGGGGTATCAGTGGTTGGGGATAGGTAGGTGTCAGTCTGGGGTGTCAGTGGTTGGGGGTGATGGGTGTCAGTCTGGGGTGTCAATGGTTGGGGGTAGGTAGGTGTCACAGGTCGGGTATGGGTGAGAGGCGATGTCTGGAAACAACACACAATACTGCCTCTTTTCTGACACATTGACACACAGATTATGTCACGTGAGAGAAAAAAAACCAGCCCTCTCTGCCCCTGGTTGCCCCAACTATCCTTCCTTCGTAATAGAGGGGTCTTATCTTCCTCCCCTTCATCACAGTTGTGACTGCGCACACAGACCAGATAGCAGGGTGGGATTTACACTAGAATATTAATAATAAAAAATATTCGTCATCATCACCTGCGTTCATATGCAATCAGAGGCGCCCTCCCATCGCACATAGAGGCATTGTGAAGAGTGTAAAGGTAAATCCCAGGCAGGAGGAGGAGAGCGCGAGCGACACCAGTTACCTAGTGAACGCTCCTTTGTATAGTGTTTATTGCTGTTTGTCCTGGGGTGGTAGGTTGGGGGTGATGGGTGTAAGTCTGGGGTATCAGTGGTGGGGGGTAGGTGGGAGTCAGACGTTGGGGGTAGGTGTCAGTGGTTGGGAGTATTTAGGTGTCAGACTGGGGTGTCTGTGGTTGGATGTAGATGGGTTTCTGTCTGGGGTGTCAGTGGTTGGGGGTGATGGGTGTAAGTCTGGGGTATCAGTGGTTGGGGGTAGGTAGGTGTCAGTGGTTGGGGGTGATGGGTGTCAGTCTGGGGAATCAGTGGTTTGGGGTAGGTAGGTGTCAGTCTTGGGTATTAGTGGTTGGGGGTAGGTGTATGTCTGGGGTGTCAATGGTTGGGGATAGGTAGGTGTCAGTCTGGGGTGTCAGTGGTTGGATGTAGATGGGTTTCTGTCTGGGGTGTCAGTGGTTGGGGGTGATGGGTGTAAGTCTGGGGTATCAGTGGTTGGGGGTAGGTAGGTGTCAGTGGTTGGGGGTGATGGGTGTCAGTCTGGGGTATCAGTGGTTGGGGGTAGGTAGGTGTCAGTCTTGGGTATTAGTGGTTGGGGGTAGGTGTCAGTCTGGGGTGTCAGTGGTTGGGGGTAGGTAGGTGTCAGTGGTCGGGTATGGGTGAGAGGCGATGGCTGGAAACAACACACAATACTGCCTCTTTTCTGACACATTGACACACAGATTATGTCACGTGAGAGAAAAAAAACCAGCCCTCTCTGCCCCTGGTTGCCCCAACTATCCTTCCTTCGTAATAGAGGGGTCTTATCTTCCTCCCCTTCATCACAGTTGTGACTGCGCACACAGACCAGATAGCAGGGTGGGATTTACACTAGAATATTAATAATAAAAAATATTCGTCATCACCTGCGTTTATATGCAATCAGAGGCACCCTCCCATCGCACATAGAGGCATTGTGAAGAGTGTAAATCCCAGGCAGGAGGAGGAGAGCGCGAGCGACACCAGTTACCTAGTGAACGCTCCTTTGTATAGTGTTTATTGCTGTTTGTCCTGGGGTGGTAGGTTGGGGGTGATGGGTGTAAGTCTGGGGTATCAGTGGTGGGGGGTAGGTGGGAGTCAGACGTTGGGGGTAGGTGTCAGTGGTTGGGAGTATTTAGGTGTAAGACTGGGGTGTCAGTGGTTGGGTGTAGTTGGGTTTCTGTCTGGGGTGTCAGTGGTTGGGGGTGATGGGTGTCAGTCTGGGGTATCAGTGGTTGGGGGTAGGTAGGTGTCAGTGGTTGGGGGTGATGGGTGTCATTCTGGGGTATCAGTGGTTGGGGGTAGGTAGGTGTCAGTCTGGGGTGTCAGTGGTTGGGGGTGATGGGTGTCAGTCTGGGGTGTCAGTGGTTGGGGGTAGGTAGGTCTCAGTGGTTGGGGATGATGGGTGTCAGTCTGGGGTATCAGTGGTTTGGGGTAGGTAGGTGTCAGCCTTGGGTATTAGTGGTTGGGGGTAGGTGTCAGTCTGGGGTGTCAATGGTTGGGGGTAGGTAGTTGTCAGTGGTCGGGTATGGGTGAGAGGCGATGTCTGGAAACAACACACAATACTGCCTCTTTTCTGACACATTGACACACAGATTATGTCACGTGAGAGAAAAAAAACCAGCCCTCTCTGCCCCTGGTTGCCCCAACTATCCTTCCTTCGTAATAGAGGGGTCTTATCTTCCTCCCCTTCATCACAGTTGTGACTGCGCACACAGACCAGATAGCAGGGTGGGATTTACACTAGAATATTAATAATAAAAAATATTCGTCATCATCACCTGCGTTTATATGCAATCAGAGGCGCCCTCCCATCGCACATAGAGGCATTGTGAAGAGTGTAAAGGTAAATCCCAGGCAGGAGGAGGAGAGCGCGAGCGACACCAGTTACCTAGTGAACGCTCCTTTGTATAGTGTTTATTGCTGTTTGTCCTGGGGTGGTAGGTTGGGGGTGATGGGTGTTAGTCTGGGGTATCAGTGGTGGGTGGTAGGTGGGAGTCAGACGTTGGGGGTAGGTGTCAGTGGTTGGGAGTATTTGGGTGTTAGGCTGGGGTTTCAGTGGTTTGGGGTAGGTGGGTGTCAATTTGGAGTGTCAGTGGTTTGGGTGTAGATGGGTTTCAGTCTGGGGTGTCAGTGGTTGGGGGTAGGTGGGAGTCAGATGTTGGGGGTAGATGTCAGTGGTTGGGAGTATTTAGGTGTCAGACTGGGGTATCAGTGGTTGGGTGTAGATGGGTTTCTGTCTGGGGTGTCAGTGGTTGGGGGTGATGGGTGTCAGTCTGGGGTATCAGTGGTTGGGGGTAGGTAGGTGTCAGTGGTTGGGGGTGATGGGTGTCAGTCTGGGGTATCAGTGGTTTGGGGTAGGTAGGTGTCAGTCTTGGGTATTAGTGGTTGGGGGTGATGGGTGTCAGTCTGGGGTGTCAATGGTTGGGGATAGGTAGGTGTCAGTGGTCGGGTATGGGTGAGAGGCGATGGCTGGAAACAACACACAATACTGCCTCTTTTCTGACACATTGACACACAGATTATGTCACGTGAGAGAAAAAAAACCAGCCCTCTCTGCCCCTGGTTGCCCCAACTATCCTTCCTTCGTAATAGAGGGGTCTTTTCTTCCTCCCCTTCATCACAGTTGTGACTGCACACACAGACCAGATAGCAGGGTGGGATTTATACTAGAATATTAATAATAAAAAAGATTCGTCATCATCACCTGCGTTTATATGCAATCAGAGGCACCCTCCCATCGCACATAGAGGCATTGTGAAGAGTGTAAATCCCAGGCAGGAGGAAGAGAGCGCGAGCGACACCAGTTACCTAGTGAATGCTCCTTTGTATAGTGTTTATTGCTGTTTGTCCTGGGGTGGTAGGTTGGGGGTGATGGGTGTAAGTCTGGGGTATCAGTGGTGGGGGGTAGGTGGGAGTCAGACGTTGGGGGTAGGTGTCAGTGGTTGGGAGTATTTGGGTGTTAGGCTGGGGTTTCAGTGGTTTGGGGTAGGTGGGTGTCAGTTTGGAGAGTCAGTGGTTTGGGTGTAGATGGGTTTCAGTCTGGGGTGTCAGTGGTTGGGGGTAGGTGGGAGTCAGATGTTGGGGGTAGATGTCAGTGGTTGGTAGTATTTAGGTGTCAGACTGGGGTGTCAGTGGTTGGGTGTAGATGGGTTTCTGTCTGGGGTGTCAGTGGTTGGGGGTGATGGGTGTCAGTCTGGGGTATCAGTGGTTGGGGGTAGGTAGGTGTCAGTGGTTGGGGGTGATGGGTGTCAATCTGGGGTATCAGTGGTTTGGGGTAGGTAGGTGTCAGTCTGGGGTGTCAGTGGTTGGGGGTGATGGGTGTCAGTCTGGGTTGTCAATGGTTGGGGATAGGTAAGTGTCAGTGGTCGGGTATGGGTGAGAGGCGATGTCTGGAAACAACACACAATACTGCCTCTTTTCTGACACATTGACACACAGATTATGTCACGTGAGAGAAAAAAAACCAGCCCTCTCTGCCCCTGGTTGCCCCAACTATCCTTCCTTCGTAATAGAGGGGTCTTATCTTCCTCCCCTTCATCACAGTTGTGACTGCGCACACAGACCAGATAGCAGGGTGGGATTTACACTAGAATATTAATAATAAAAAATATTCGTCATCATCACCTGCGTTTATATGCAATCAGAGGCGCCCTCCCATCGCACATAGAGGCATTGTGAAGAGTGTAAAGGTAAATCCCAGGCAGGAGGAGGAGAGCGCGAGCGACACCAGTTACCTAGTGAACGCTCCTTTGTAAAGTGTTTATTGCTCTTTGTCCTGGTGTGGTAGGTTGGTGTCAGTGGTTTGGGGTGATGGGTGTCAGTCTGCGGTATCAGTGGTGGGGGGTAGGTGGGAGTCAGACGTTGGGGGTAGGTGTCAGTGGTTGGGAGTATTTGGGTGTTAGGCTGAAGTTTCAGTGGTTTGGGGTAGGTGGGTGTCAGTTTGGAGTGTCAGTAGTTTGGGTGTAGATGGGTTTCAGTCTGGGGTGTCAGTGGTTGGGGGTAGGTGGGAGTCAGATGTTGGGGGTAGATGTCAGTGGTTGGGAGAATTTAGGTGTCAGACTGGGGTGTCAGTGGTTGGGTGTAGATGGGTTTCAGTCTGGGGTGTCAGTGGTTGGGGGTAGGTGGGAGTCAGATGTTGGGGGTAGATGTCAGTGGTAGGGAGTATTTAGGTGTCAGACTGGAGTGTCAGTGGTTGGGTGTAGATGGGTTTCTGTCTGGGGTGTCAGTGGTTGGGGGTGATGGGTGTCAGTCAGGGGTATCAGTGGTTGGGGGTAGGTAGGTGTCAGTGGTTGGGGGTGATGGGTGTCAGTCTTGGGTGTCAGTGGTTTGGGGTAGGTAGGTGTCAGTCTGGGGTGTCAGTGGTTGGGGTTGATGGGTGTCAGTCTGGGGTATTGGTGGTTGGGGGTAGGTAGGTGTCAGTGGTCGGGTATGGGTGAGAGGCGATGGCTGGAAACAACACACAATACTGCCTCTTTTCTGACACATTGACACACAGATTATGTCACGTGAGAGAGAAAAAACCAGCCCTCTCTGCCCCTGGTTGCCCCAACTATCCTTCCTTCGTAATAGAGGGGTCTTATCTTCCTCCCCTTCATCACAGTTGTGACTGCGCACACAGACCAGATAGCAGGGTGGGATTTACACTAGAATATTAATAATAAAAAATATTCGTCATCATCACCTGCGTTTATATGCAATCAGAGGCGCCCTCCCATCGCACATAGAGGCATTGTGAAGAGTGTAAATCCCAGGCAGGAGGAGGAGAGCGCGAGCGACACCAGTTACCTAGTGAACGCTCCTTTGTAAAGTGTTTATTGCTCTTTGTCCTGGGGTGGTAGGTTGGTGTCAGTGGTTTGGGGTGATGGGTGTCAGTCTGGGGTATCAGTGGTGGGGGGTAGGTGGGAGTCAGATGTTGGGGGTAGGTGTCAGTGGTGGGGAGTATTTGCGTGTCAGTCTGGGGTATCAGTGGTTGGGGGTAGGTAGGTGTCAGTGGTTGGGGGTGATGGGTGTCAGTCTGGGGTATCAGTGGTTGGGGGTAGGTGGGAGTCAGACGTTGGGGGTAGGTGTCAGTGGTTGGGGGTGATGGGTGTCAGTCTGGGGTATCAGTGGTGGGGGGTAGGTGGGAGTCAGACGTTAGGGGTAGGTGTCAGTGGTGGGGAGTAATTGCGTGTCAGTCTGGGGTGTCAGTGGTTGGGGGTGATGGGTGTCAGTCTTGGGTATTAGTGGTTGGGGGTGATGGGTGTCAGTCTTGGGTATTAGTGGTTGGGGGTAGGTGTCAGTCTGGGGTGTCAGTAGTTGGGGGTGATGGGTGTCAGTCTGGGGTATCGGTGGTTGGGGATAGGTAGGTGTCAGTGGTCGGGTATGGGTGAGAGGCGATGTCTGGAAACAACACACAATACTGCCTCTTTTCTGACACATTGACACACAGATTATGTCACGTGAGAGAAAAAAAACCAGCCCTCTCTGCCCCTGGTTGCCCCAACTATCCTTCCTTCGTAATAGAGGGGTCTTATCTTCCTCCCCTTCATCACAGTTGTGACTGCGCACACAGACCAGATAGCAGGGTGGGATTTACACTAGAATATTAATAATAAAAAATATTCGTCATCATCACCTGCGTTTATATGCAATCAGAGGCGCCCTCCCATCGCACATAGAGGCATTGTGAAGAGTGTAAATCCCAGGCAGGAGGAGGAGAGCGCGAGCGACACCAGTTACCTAGTGAACGCTCCTTTGTAAAGTGTTTATTGCTCTTTGTCCTGGGGTGGTAGGTTGGGGGTGATGGGTGTAAGTCTGGGGTATCAGTGGTGGGGGGTAGGTGGGAGTCAGACGTTGGGGGTAGGTGTCAGTGGTTGGGAGTATTTGGGTGTTAGGCTGGGGTTTCAGTGGTTTGGGGTAGGTGGGTGTCAGTTTGGAGAGTCAGTGGTTTGGGTGTAGATGGGTTTCAGTCTGGGGTGTCAGTGGTTGGGGGTAGGTGGGAGTCAGATGTTGGGGGTAGATGTCAGTGGTTGGTAGTATTTAGGTGTCAGACTGGGGTGTCAGTGGTTGGGTGTAGATGGGTTTCTGTCTGGGGTGTCAGTGGTTGGGGGTGATGGGTGTCAGTCTGGGGTATCAGTGGTTGGGGGTAGGTAGGTGTCAGTGGTTGGGGGTGATGTGTGTCAGTCTGTGGTATCAGTGGTTTGGGGTAGGTAGGTGTCAGTATGGGGTGTCAGTGGTTGGGGGTGATGGGTGTCAGTCTGGGGTATCAGTGGTGGGGGGTAGGTGGGAGTCAGACGTTGGGGGTAGGTGTCAGTGGTGGGGAGTATTTGCGTGTCACTCTGGGGTGTCAGTGGTTGGGGGTGATGGGTGTAAGTCTGGGGTATCAGTGGTGGGGGCTAGGTGGGAGTCAGACGTTGGGGGTAGGTGTCAGTGGTTGGGAGTATTTAGGTGTCAGACTGGGGTGTCAGTGGTTGGGTGTAGATGGGTTTCTAACTGGGGTGTCAGTGGTTGGGGGTGATGGGTGTCAGTCTGGGGTATCAGTGGTTGGGTGTAGGTAGGTGTCAGTGGTTGGGGGTGATGGGTGTCAGTCTGGGGTATCAGTGGTTGGGGATAGGTAGGTGTCAGTCTGGGGTGTCAGTGGTTGGGGGTGATGGGTGTCAGTCTGGGGTGTCAGTGGTTGGGGATAGGTAGGTGTCAGTGGTCGGGTATGGGTGAGAGGCGATGTCTGGAAACAACACACAATACTGCCTCTTTTCTGACACATTGACACACAGATTATGTCACGTGAGAGAAAAAAAAACAGCCCTCTCTGCCCCTGGTTGCCCCAACTATCCTTCCTTCGTAATAGAGGGGTCTTATCTTCCTCCCCTTCATCACAGTTGTGACTGCGCACACAGACCAGATAGCAGGGTGGGATTTACACTAGAATATTAATAATAAAAAATATTCGTCATCATCACCTGCGTTTATATGCAATCAGAGGCGCCCTCCCATCGCACATAGAGGCATTGTGAAGAGTGTAAATCCCAGGCAGGAGGAGGAGAGCGCGAGCGACACCAGTTACCTCGTGAACGCTCCTTTGTAAAGTGTTTATTGCTCTTTGTCCTGGGGTGGTAGGTTGGTGTCAGTGGTTTGGGGTGATGGGTGTCAGTCTGGGGTATCAGTGGTGGGGGGTAGGTGGGAGTCAGATGTTGGGGGTAGGTGTCAGTGGTGGGGAGTATTTGCGTGTCAGTCTGGGGTATCAGTGGTTGGGGGTAGGTAGGTGTCAGTGGTTGGGGGTGATGGGTGTCAGTCTGGGGTATCAGTGGTTGGGGGTAGGTAGGTGTCAGTCTGGGGTGTCAGTGGTTGGGGGTGATGGGTGTCAGTCTGGGGTGTCAATGGTTGGGGGTAGGTAGGTGTCAGTGGTCGGGTATGGGTGAGAGGCGATGGCTGGAAACAACACACAATACTGCCTCTTTTCTGACACATTGACACACAGATTATGTCACGTGAGAGAAAAAAAACCAGCCCTCTCTGCCCCTGGTTGCCCCAACTATCCTTCCTTCGTAATAGTGGGGTCTTATCTTCCTCCCCTTCATCACAGTTGTGACTGCGCACACAGACCAGATAGCAGGGTGGGATTTACACTAGAATATTAATAAAAAATATTCGTCATCATCACCTGCGTTTATATGCAATCAGAGGCGCCCTCCCATCGCACATAGAGGCATTGTGAAGAGTGTAAATCCCAGGCAGGAGGAGGAGAGCGCGAGCGACACCAGTTACCTAGTGAACGCTCCTTTGTATAGTGTTTATTGCTGTTTGTCCTGGGGTGGTAGGTTGGGGGTGATGGGTGTAAGTCTGGGGTATCAGTGGTGGGGGGTAGGTGGGAGTCAGATGTTGGGGGTAGGTGTCAGTGGTTGGGAGTATTTGGGTGTTAGGCTGGGGTTTCAGTGGATTGGGGTAGGTGGGTGTCAGTTTGGAGTGTCAGTGGTTTGGGTGTAGATGGGTTTCAGTCTGGGGTGTCAGTGGTTGGGGGTAGGTGGGAGTCAGATGTTGGGGGTAGATGTCAGTGGTTGGGAGTATTTAGGTGTCAGACTGGGGTGTCAGTGGTTGGGTGTAGATGGGTTTCTGTCTGGGGTGTCAGTGGTTGGGGGTGATGGGTGTCAGTCAGGGGTATCAGTGGTTGGGGGTAGGTAGGTGTCAGTGGTTGAGGGTGATGGGTGTCAGTGGTTTGGGGTAGGTAGGTGTCAGTCTGGGGTGTCAGTGGTTGGGGTTGATGGGTGTCAGTCTGGGGTATCAGTGGTTGGGGGTAGGTAGGTGTCAGTGGTTGGGGGTGATGGGTGTCAGTCTGGGGTATCAGCGGTTTGGGGTAGGTAGGTGTCAGTCTGGGGTGTCAGTGGTTGGGGGTGATGGGTGTCAGTCTTGGGTATTAGTGGTTGGGGGTAGGTGTCAGTCTGGGGTGTCAGTGGTTGGGGGTGATGGGTGTCAGTCTGGGGTATCAGTGGTTGGGGGTAGGTAGGTGTCAGTCTGGGGTGTCAGTGGTTGGGGGTGATGGGTGTCAGTCTGGGGTGTCAATGGTTGGGGATAGGTAGGTGTCAGTGGTCGGGTATGGGTGAGAGGCGATGTCTGGAAACAACACACAATACTGCCTCTTTTCTGACACATTGACACACAGATTATGTCACGTGAGAGAAAAAAAACCAGCCCTCTCTGCCCCTGGTTGCCCCAACTATCCTTCCTTCGTAATAGAGGGGTCTTATCTTCCTCCCCTTCATCACAGTTGTGACTGCGCACACAGACCAGACAGCAGAGTGGGATTTACACTAGAATATTAATATTAAAAATCATCATCATCATCACCTGCGTTTATATGCAATCAGAGGCGCCCTCCCATCGCACATAGAGGCATTGTGAAGAGTGTAAATCCCAGGCAGGAGGAGGAGAGCGCGAGCGACACCAGTTACCTAGTGAACGCTCCTTTGTAAAGTGTTTATTGCTCTTTGTCCTGGGGTGGTAGGTTGGTGTCAGTGGTTTGGGGTGATGGGTGTCAGTCTGGGGTATCAGTGGTGGGGGGTAGGTGGGAGTCAGATGTTGGGGGTAGGTGTCAGTGGTGGGGAGTATTTGCGTGTCAGTCTGGGGTATCAGTGGTTGGGGGTAGGTAGGTGTCAGTGGTTGGGGGTGATGGGTGTCAGTCTGGGGTATCAGTGGTTGGGGGTAGGTGGGAGTCAGACGTTGGGGGTAGGTGTCAGTGGTTGGGGGTGATGGGTGTCAGTCTGGGGTATCAGTGGTTTGGGGTAGGTAGGTGTCAGTCTTGGGTATTAGTGGTTGGGGGTAGGTGTCAGTCTGGGGTGTCAATGGTTGGGGATAGGTAGGTGTCACAGGTCGGGTATGGGTGAGAGGCGATGTCTGGAAACAACACACAATACTGCCTCTTTTCTGACACATTGACACACAGATTATGTCACGTGAGAGAAAAAAAACCAGCCCTCTCTGCCCCTGGTTGCCCCAACTATCCTTCCTTCGTAATAGAGGGGTCTTATCTTCCTCCCCTTCATCACAGTTGTGACTGCGCACACAGACCAGATAGCAGGGTGGGATTTACACTAGAATATTAATAATAAAAAATATTCATCATCATCACCTGCGTTTATATGCAATCAGAGGCGCCCTCCCATCGCACATAGAGGCATTGTGAAGAGTGTAAAGGTAAATCCCAGGCAGGAGGAGGAGAGCGCGAGCGACACCAGTTACCTAGTGAACGCTCCTTTGTATAGTGTTTATTGCTGTTTGTCCTGGGGTGGTAGGTTGGGGGTGATGGGTGTAAGTCTGGGGTATCAGTGGTGGGGGGTAGGTGGGAGTCAGACGTTGGGGGTAGGTGTCAGTGGTTGGGAGTATTTAGGTGTCAGACTGGGGTGTCAGTGGTTGGGTGTAGATGGGTTTCTGTCTGGGGTGTCAGTGGTTGGGGGTGATGGGTGTCAGTCTGGGGTATCAGTGGTTGGGGGTAGGTAGGTGTCAGTGGTTGGGGGTGATGGGTGTCAGTCTGGGGTATCAGTGGTTGGGGGTAGGTAGGTGTCAGTCTGGGGTGTCAGTGGTTGGGGGTGATGGGTGTCAGTCTGGGGTGTCAGTGGTTGGGGGTAGGTAGGTGTCAGTGGTCGGGTATGGGTGAGAGGCGATGGCTGGAAACAACACACAATACTGCCTCTTTTCTGACACATTGACACACAGATTATGTCACGTGAGAGAAAAAAAACCAGCCCTCTCTGCCCCTGGTTGCCCCAACTATCCTTCCTTCGTAATAGAGGGGTCTTATCTTCCTCCCCTTCATCACAGTTGTGACTGCGCACACAGACCAGATAGCAGGGTGGGATTTACACTAGAATATTAATAATAAAAAATATTCGTCATCATCACCTGCGTTTATATGCAATCAGAGGCGCCCTCCCATCGCACATAGAGGCATTGTGAAGAGTGTAAAGGTAAATCCCAGGCAGGAGGAGGAGAGCGCGAGCGACACCAGTTACCTAGTGAACGCTCCTTTGTATAGTGTTTATTGCTGTTTGTCCTGGGGTGGTAGGTTGGGGGTGATGGGTGTTAGTCTGGGGTATCAGTGGTGGGTGGTAGGTGGGAGTCAGACGTTGGGGGTAGGTGTCAGTGGTTGGGAGTATTTGGGTGTTAGGCTGGGGTTTCAGTGGTTTGGGGTAGGTGGGTGTCAGTTTGGAGTGTCAGTGGTTTGGGTGTAGATGGATTTCAGTCCGGGGTGTCAGTGGTTGGGGGTAGGTGGGAGTCAGATGTTGGGGGTAGATGTCAGTGGTTGGGAGTATTTAGGTGTCAGACTGGGGTGTCAGTGGTTGGGTGTAGATGGGTTTCTGTCTGGGGTGTCAGTGGTTGGGGGTGATGGGTGTCAGTCTGGGGTATCAGTGGTTTGGGGTAGGTAGGTGTCAGTGGTTGGGGGTGATGGGTGTCAGTCTGGGGTATCAGTGGTTGGGGATAGGTAGGTGTCAGTCTGGGGTGTCAGTGGTTGGGGGTGATGGGTGTCAGTCTGGGGTGTCAGTGGTTGGGGGTAGGTAGGTGTCAGTGGTCGGGTATGGGTGAGAGGCGATGTCTGGAAACAACACACAATACTGCCTCTTTTCTGACACATTGACACACAGATTATGTCACGTGAGAGAAAAAAAACCAGCCCTCTCTGCCCCTGGTTGCCCCAACTATCCTTCCTTCGTAATAGAGGGGTCTTATCTTCCTCCCCTTCATCACAGTTGTGACTGCGCACACAGACCAGATAGCAGGGTGGGATTTACACTAGAATATTAATAATAAAAAATATTCGTCATCATCACCTGCGTTTATATGCAATCAGAGGCGCCCTCCCATCGCACATAGAGGCATTGTGAAGAGTGTAAATCCCAGGCAGGAGGAGGAGAGCGCGAGCGACACCAGTTACCTAGTGAACGCTCCTTTGTAAAGTGTTTATTGCTCTTTGTCCTGGGGTGGTAGGTTGGTGTCAGTGGTTTGGGGTGATGGGTGTCAGTCTGGGGTATCAGTGGTGGGGGGTAGGTTGGAGTCAGACATTGGGGGTAGGTGTTTTTACTATTACTATATTTGAAAAATGTTTAATGATTTCTTTAATTGCGGTAGAAATGTGTTTCTCGTGTTCTATTTAGCCACCCTGATTGCTCCTTTGCATCTTTCATTGCATTCCTTGTAAATCTGGAATGCTGAGGGTGTCCCTCCTATTTTGTATTTTTATGGCCTTTTTTTATATATTTGTTTTCTTTTATACATTAGAATTTAGGGTCTCAGCTTATTGTACATAGTTAGCTGTTTTGAAATGTGGAGTTCTTGTCATACCAACATGCTTGTCTTTCCTGTAACGTATACCAAGTATGATTATACCATAATCGCTATTATCCAGGTTGCCTCTAAAGCTGGCCATACGTGAATCTTTTGTATTTCATATGTTTACTGTACTTACTGCAAAGTCAACTTCCATTCCAATATTGAAAATTAATGAATGAACATGTTTTAATTTTTTTTTGATTGAGTGATTTTAAAAAATGGGAGCGATATGCTCATGAGCAGTAGGGTAGCATTTTTAGTCAATTGGAAAAAATTATGTTTAATGTTGAAAACAATCAGTAAAATGTTGAAATTCACAGGAAAATATCTGATACGATGGCTGGGCCCACCGAATGTTAGATCAAAAGAACGTTTAAATTTTTGTATGAACTTTCGTTCTTTTTTTTTTATCCATGTATGGCCAGCTTAATGTGCACATTTGTAATGAACTCCATGTTGTTTGAAATGAACAGATCCAGCAAAGCATCTTTCCTTGCTGGGGCTGTCACCATCTGTTCAATTAAATTGTCCTGCAATATGTTTAAGAAATGACATGCCTTTATTGACTGTACAGTTCCATTTGCCCTATCAATATCAGGATAGTTCAGATTATCCATAATGATAACATTGTATGGCTTCCCAGCCATTTCTACCTGTGAAAGGAGCTGAAACTCTTCTCCATCCTATGTAAGGGGGGCTATAACATACTTCCACAAGTAATTTAATATTTGTTGAACTCTTATGGATCTCCAGCCTTCATGATTCTGCACCATTGCAGTTCTTAGTGATATAATCTCTCAAACTCACTTTCAGATCACTCCTCATGTACATACATACCCTCCACCTCTTCTACCAGTTCTATTCCTCTGAAATAAAGTGTACCCCTCAATATCTGCAGCCCATTTGTGTGAGCATTCCAAAGTCAAATTGCTCCTCCAATAACAGAAGTGTTAGTTTATCCATTTTATTTGCCAGGCTTCTTGCATTTGTAAACATATCTTCTAATTTTGTATTAACGTTTAATACATTATTATTACTCATTTTTGAGTAATAATTTGATGCCACTATGAGGGGCGGACTGACAACTCATGGGGCCCCCGGGAAAAAGGGGATCATGGGGCCCCTGTGTCCTTGCCCAAACTCAAAAAAGGCTATGAAAAAGGTACCAGGGGCATCTCATGGTGCCCCCTACTGACCTCGGGCCCTCGGGAAGTGCCCGGGTTTCCAAATGGTCAGTTCGCCCCTGGCCACTACACTTTTTATATTGACTTAGGTGATTTTTCTCCCGTCTAGTTTGAGCCCAGCTCCCCCCACTATTCTACCTCTTCTATATCCTGTTCCCAATAAACCATTGCCTTCCATATGGAATATTCTTTTCTGATCTCTCCCGCCCAGATCCTTGGGGTTTGTTGCCATGCGCATTGTATTTACTTTTCCCTTCTATCTATTTCAAAAAATGTTGTCCAGCATAAAAGAGGAACTTCAAGCATATCATGGTACACATTTACACTTTCTTAATCCCAGGCTGGGACAAGCTTTCAGAAAGCTAACAACCTAACAAGAACACGTTTATTATAATAACCAGAGTGTATTTATTTTGGTTGTATTTTTACTTTTAATCATAACGCATTGTAATGACCCTAAGTGGCACATTTTATATTTTCGTCTTGACATTTCAGATAGAAAGCATAACACCAAGCAGTTCATGAATATTTTGGCATTTATCCCAGTAAAAGGTTCATAATTGATTTATGTTGTAGAATCAGAATCACTTGACTGCTGAGATCAATAGTTATACAAAAAGTGTCTCTGGCTATTTGTAGTGCTTTTGATGAAAATGAAAACATATATTGGAGAATTAACATAACAGAGCAATACAAAACCCACCAATATTCAAAATATAAATATACACTGAAAAATGTGTCATTTTCTGTAGCCAGTTCTGGGATCTATGGTCTCCTGCCAGTCAAAATAATAAGGTCTGAAAGTCCTACTACAGCCACAGCACTAAAGTAGGGTCTGAGCACACTCCCTGATTGCTGATTGGACAGTAATGGCAGTAATGGCAAAGCAGCACCATGACAAGGTCAGCCTTCTACTGCCTCTCCCATCAACATGGCTATCATTAGATCCTACTGCAGTTATTATGTTCATGATTCAAAGAATATCATAGAAAAATACAGTCTACAGGTATGGGGGTCATAATTCCAATTAATACCATGTACCGTATTTTCCGGCGTATAAAACGACTTTTCAACCCCTGAAAATCTTCTGAAAAGTCGGTTTATACGCCGGTGCGAGTGTCAGGGCGGCACTTTTTCGAGGGGCGGCGCGGCGCCGCCCCCCCTCCTCCTCCAGCAGACACTAAATACAGGGGTGGGCAAAGGGGTTGCTGTACCTTACCTGGCTCCGGTCCCACGACGCTCCGGTCCAAGAAGCGCGACTGCTCCTTCTTTCAGTTCGGCCACTCTATGGTCACGCGCCCGCTCGGCTCCGCCTCCTCACCGGTGATTGGGCGCCAGCACACAGGCGACCAATCACCGGCGAGGAGGCGGAGCCGAGCGGCCCAGTGAAAATCGAGCGGCCGAACTGGAATAAGGAGCAGCCGCTCCTCTCCCCAACTGACACTAACGATGGGGCACTATTCCTCCTCCACACTGACATCAACGATGAGGCACTATTCCTCCTCCACTGACACCAACAATGAGGCACTGTTCCTCCCCCACTGACAACAACAATGAGGCACTGTTCCTCCCCCACTGACACCAACGATGAGGCACTGTTCTCCCCACTGATACCAACGATGGGGCACTATTCCTCCCCCACTGACACCAATGATGGGGCACTATTCCTCCCACTGACACCAATGATGGGGCACTACTTCTCCTCCCCACTGACACCAACGATGGGGCACTATTCCTCCTCCACACTGACACCAATGATGGGGCATTATTCTCCCCACTGACACCAATGATGGGGCACTATTCTCCCCACTGATACCAATGATGGGGCGCAATTCCTCCCACTGACACCAACGATGGGGCACTATTCCTCCAACTGATACCAATGATGGGGCACTATTCCTCCCACTGACACCAATGATGGGGCACTATTCTCCCCACTGACACCAATGATGGGGCACTATTCTCCCCACTGATACCAATGATGGGGCGCAATTCCTCCCACTGACACCAACGATGGGGCACTATTCCTCCCACTGATACCAATGATGGGGCACTATTCCTCCCACTGACACCAATGATGGGGCACTATTCTCCCCACTGATACCAATGATGGGGCGCAATTCCTCCCACTGACACCAACGATGGGGCACTATTCCTCCCACTGATACCAATGATGGGGCACTATTCTTCCCACTGACATCAACGATGAGGCACTATTCCTCCTCCACTGACACCAACAATGAGGCACTGTTCCTCCCCCACTGACAACAACAATGAGGCACTGTTCCTCCCCCACTGACAACAACAATGAGGCACTGTTCCTCCCCCACTGACACCAACGATGAGGCACTGTTCTCCCCACTGATACCAACGATGGGGCACTATTCCTCCCACTGACACCAATGATGGGGCACTACTTCTCCTCCCCACTGACACCAATGATGGGGCACTATTCCTCCTCCCCACTGACACCAATGATGGGGCATTATTCTCCCCACTGACACCAATGATGGGGCACTATTCTCCCCACTGATACCAATGATGGGGCGCAATTCCTCCCACTGACACCAATGATGGGGCACGATTCTTCCCACTGACACCAATGATGGGGCACTATTCCTCCCACTGACTAATGATGGGGCACTATTCCTCCCACTGACTAATGATGGAGCACTATTCCTCCCACTGATACCAATGATGGGGCACTATTCCTCCCACTGATACCAATGATGGGGCACTATTCCTCACACACTGACACTAATGATGGGGCACCATCATTGGTGTCAGTGGGAGAAATAGTGTCCCATCATTGGTATCTGTGTGAGGAATAGTGCCCCATCATTGGTATCTGTGTGAGGAATAGTGCCCCATCATTGGTGTCAGTGAGAGGAATAGTGTCCCATCATTGGTATCAGTGGGAGGAATAATGCCCCATCATTGGTGTCAGTGGGAGGAATAGTGCCCCATCATTGGTGTCAGTGGGAGGAATAGTGCCCCATCATTGGTGTCAGTGGATGAAATAGTGCCCCATCATTGGTGTCAGTGGGAGGAATAGTGTCCCATCATTGGTATCAGTGGGAGGAATAGTGCCCCATCGTTGGTGTCAGTGGGAGGAGTAGTGCCCCATCATTGGTGTCAGTGGATGAAATAGTGCCCCATCATTGGTGTCAGTGGATGAAATAGTGCCCCATCATTGGTGTCAGTGGGAGGAATAGTGTCCCATCATTGGTATCAGTGGGAGGAATAGTTCCCCATCGGTGTCAGTGGGAGGAATAGTGCCCCATCATTGGTGTCAGTGGATGAAATAGTGCCCCATCCTTGGTGTCAGTGGGAGGAGTAGTGCCTCATCATTGGTATCAGTGGGAGGAATAGTGCCCCATCGTTGGTGTCAGTGGGAGGAATAGTGCCCCATCATTGGTGTCAGTGGATGAAATAGTGCCCCATCATTGGTGTCAGTGGGAGGAGTAGTGCCTCATCATTGGTGTCAGTGGGAGGAATAGCACCCCATCATTGGAATACCATACTGAAATAGCATACCATATTGAAATCAAATCTGATGTTTTTTTATTTGGTGTGCGTTGGAAGAGGGGTAGTCTTATACGGCGAGTATAGCTCAAACCCTATATTTTAACAGGAAAAGTAGGGGGTCGTCTTATACGCCGGAAAATACGGTAAATGCAACTGTTGGGTCCCTGTGTACATCTTTCTGTTAGAGGGTAGTTTCAAAGCATATTCATATACAACCTTCCTCTTTAAGCTTTGTGCAAACTAGGAACTTTTAGAAAGGTTATACAAATGCCTGTCAGATCTCAAGTGACACTAGAAATTCTTTAGTTTCAGATGATGTCTATTTTCCTTGAGGGTCCATTTACACTTTTTATGTTGTGCCAATGTGTGAATCAATGTGTGTTGCCATAATGCATGGAAATGCAACTGCTGTATGTGCATTGTGGTGTAATTCACTCCAACTCACTACACACTGTACAGTAGAGTGCAATGCATGACACACTTCAACATGCCACAATGTACTTACTATGCGTTGTGGTGCACAGTGCTGCTTAAAAAAGAGTCATGTGTGTTTTTTATCTATTGTGGCGTGTTGGCAGCTCATTCATAATGAAAGGGGTGCCCTAATGCAGCACATGTTAACACGCATTAATGCACCACAAGGGATCACTTAAGTGTGATCGGGCCTTTAATCTTATTTTAGTTGGACAAGTAAGCCCAAACATGACTAGAAAAAAGAGTGGATAATGGAAAACAGTATATTATTATTATGATACAGGATTTATATAGCGCCAACAGTTTGCACAACACTTTACAATATGTTATATAAAACAAGAATTTTACTGCTAAGTATGAAAGCCTTTAAACTATTATTTAGTTGACCAGCAAATCACTTTCATGCTCATTATTTTTAATTTATATACCTATTATTATATTATATACAGCAACATAATGTTAAAATAAAATGAGGTCAGTTCTTAAGTTGGAAGGATTTAGGAGTTTGCCCAGAGAACCAATAAACAGCAAGGGCACAGCAAAACTTTGGCCAGCCATATTTTTGGTTTGGCTGAAAATTCAAGAATAGGAAAAGTACATGTATAACCTGTGGTGTAGCTTTACCTTTTAATATATATTGCCATGTGTACAATTGCTTACTGTAGGTGTGTACGGATTTTGAAAGAACAGCTTGACTATATTACAACTGAAATCCAGACAAATGCAAATATATATGAATTGTAAGGGGATCTACATGCAATTCTTTCTCCATTTTTTCTTTTTTAATGTGACTTTAAAATGACTATGTTGTACTGTTTCATAACAGCATGTGCATTTTGTAGCATCTCTTAAGCATGTTATTTATAGGATTTGTGTTATTTCAATTGTTTACCTTGAAGCTGCCTGAAAATGCCCTCTCCCTGATTTGTTAAATATTTGTTTGGCATGTAGATGTACATGAGCCCCTTGGCAGTACCTGGCTTATTATGCCCTAATAGTTTGCAATTGTCCTTGAAATTCAAAATTAAATAAAATTCACCTACTAGAGACCTCAATGAGGCTCCTGATAAGTTTGATGGACTGCAAACTTGACAAATTCAGGTCAGCAAACCTCAAAGTGCACTAAGCTTGGGTTTGCCAAGCTTAAATTTTGGGTTCAGGCTGATTATCCCAAATGGGGTTCATCCCCATTCCTTAGCAAGTAAGAATTGCAAGGAAACATAAAACGTAGGAACACCTATAGCGACATAAAATAAAACAAGCTTTTAAATAAATTTTACAATAGTTTGCAATTGTCCTTGAAATTCAAAATTAAATAAACTTAACCTATTATAGACCACAATGAGGCCCCTAATAAGTTTGATGAACTGTAAACTTGAAAAATTCAGGTCAGAAAACCTCAAAGTGCACTAAGCTTGGGTTTGCCGAGCTTAAATTTGGGGTTTCGAGCACATTATCTTAAATGTGGTTAGCAAGTAAGAATGGCAAGGAAAGATAAAACGTAGGAACACCTATAGCAACATAAAATAAAACAAGCTTTTAAATAAATTTGAGTTTACAGTTAGACATAAAAAGCAAAAAAAAAAAAAAAAAAAAATCTAACTGGCTCTTGATGCTGACCAGGCACGTTTTTTTCCACATATATATATCATGAGAAATTTCAATATCCATAGAAGACTCTGGACTAACACAGAAACTGTTATGCACCACTCACATTGAAGAAAAGGGATGGGGAGGTTGCTGCTTCAGTTTCAAATTACCTCTAACATGGTAGTGTGTTTATGAAAATAATACTTAATGCCATTTGCACCCTCAAGTTGTCCACTTTATGGAAATAGATCTTGCAGAGGATAACAAGGTGGCTTCCTCCAGGAACCAGAAGCAATGCCAAATCCTAAATAGACAGCTGATCTGTGAAGATAGCTTCTACACTGTGCTAACAGGCTTTGCAGAGTACATGCCATGACTTCAACACACTAAGAGGTTATCCAATCTAAAAGGGACCATAAGTATAAATTATAAAAATAGAAATGCAATTACAAAACAGTACATATAATCTACAGTATGTACAGTCATGGCCGAAATTGTTGGCACCCTTGATATTTTTCCTGAAAATCAAGTATTTCACACAAAAAAGGTATTGCATTAACACATGTTTTGCTATACACATGTTTATTCCCTTTGTATGTATTGGAACAAATATAAAACAGAGGCAGAAAAGCAAATATGACATAATGTCACACAAAACCCCAAAAATGGGCTGGACAAAAGTATTGGCACCCTTAACTTAATATTTGGTTGCACACCCTTTGGAAAACATAACTGAAATCAGTCGCTTCCTATAACCATCAATAAGCTTCTGACACCTCTCACCCGGAATTTTGGACCACTCTTCCTTTGCAAACAGCTCCAGGTCTCTCTTATTGGAAGGACACCTTTTCCCAACAGCAATTTTAAGATCTCTCCACAGGTGTTCAATGGGATTTAGATCTGGGCTCATTGCTGGCCACTTCAGAACTCTCCAGCGCTTCTTTGCCATCCATTTCTGAGTGCTTTTTGACGTATGTTTGGGGTCATTGTCCTGCTGGAAGACCCAGGATCTTGGACGCAAACCCAGCTTTCTGACACTGGGCCCTACAGTGCGACCCAAAATCCTTTGGTAATCCTCAGATTTCATGATGCCTTGCACACAGTCAAGGCACCCAGTGCCAGAGGCAGCAAAACAACCCCAAAACATCATTGAACCTCCACCATATTTTACCGTAGGTACTGTGTTTTGTTCTTTGTAGGCCTCATTCCGTTTTCGGTAAACAGTAGAATGATGTGCTTTACCGAAAAGCTCTATCTTGGTCTCATCTGTCCACAAGACGTTTTCCCAGAAGGCTTTTGGCTTACTCAAGTACATTTTGGCAAACTGTAGTCTTGCTTTTTTATGTCTCTGTGTCAGCAGTGGGGTCCTCCTGGGTCTCCTGCCATAGCGTTTCATTTCATTTAAATGTCGACGGATAGTTCGCGCTGACACTGATGCTCCCTGAGCCTGCAGGACAGCTTGAATGTCTTTGGAACATGTTTGGGGCTGCTTATCCACCATCCGGACTATTCTGCGTTGCAATATTTCATCAATTTTCCTCATCCGTCCACGACCAGGGAGATTAGCTACAGTGCCATGGGTTGCAAACTTCTTGATAATGTTGCGCACTGTGGACAAAGGCAAATCTAGTTCTCTGGAGATGGACTTGTAACCTTGAGATTGTTGATATTTTGCCACAATTTTGGTTCTCAGGTCCTCAGACAGTTCTCGTCTCCTCTTTCTGTTGTCCATGCTTAGTGTGGCACAGACAGACACACAATGCAAAGGTTAAGTGAACGTCTCTCCTTTTTATCTGCTTTCAGGTGTGATTTCTATATTGCCCACACCTGTTACTTGCCCCAGGTGAGTTTACAGGAGCATCACATGCTTGTAACATTCTTATTTATCCGCAGTTGTGAAAGGGTGCCAATACTTTTGTCCAGCCCATTTTTGGAGGTTTGTGTGACATTATGTCGAATTTGCTTTCTTTCCTCCCTTTTTTTGTTTTGTCCCAATACACACAAAGGGAATAAACATGTGTATAGCAAAACATGTGTTAATGCAATACGTTTCGTGAGAAATACATGATTTCCTGGAGAAATATCAAGGGTGCCAACAATTTCGGCCATGACTGTATATACACTATATTGCCAAAAGTATTGGGACGCCTGCTTTTACGCACACATGAACTTTAATGGCATCCCACTCTTATTCCATAGGGTTCAATATTGAGTTGGCCCATCCTTTGCAGCTATAACAGCTTCAAATCTTCTGGGAAGGCTGTCCACAGGAGTGTGTCTATGGAAATGTTTGACCATTCTGCCAGAAGCGCATTTGTGAGGTCAGGCACTGATGTCGGACTAGATTCTCCTCTCTAGTACATCTCAAAGGCATTCTACTGGGTTGAAGTCAGGACTCTGTGCAGGCCAGCCAAGTTCTTCCCCCCCAAACTTGCTCATCCATGTCTTTATGGACCTTGCTTTGTGCACTGGTGTGCAGCCATGTTGGAACAGGAAGGGGCCATCCCCAAACTCTTTCCACAAAGTTGGGAGCATGAAATTGTCCAAAATGTCTTAGTATGTTGACGCTTTAGAGTTCCCTTCATTGGAACTAAAGGGCCAAGCCTGACCCTAAAAAACAACCCCACACCATAATCCCCTCTCCACCAAACTTTACACTTGGAACAATGCTGTCAGGCAAGTACCATTCTCCTGGCAACTGCAAAACCCAGACACGTCCATTGGATTGCCAAACAGAAAAGTGTGATTGCTCACTCCAGAGAACACATCTCCACTGCTCTAGAGTCCAGTGGCGGTGTGCTTTACACCACTGCATCCGAAGCTTTGCATTGCACTTGGTGATGACAAGGCTTGGATGCAGCTGCTCGGCCATGGAAACCCATTCAATGAAGCTCTCTATGCACTGATGTTGTGCTAATCTGAAGGCCACCTGAATTTGGAGGTCTTTAGCTATTGACTCTGCAGACAGTTGGCTACCTCTGCGCACTGTGCGTTTCAGCATGTGCTGACCCAGATCTGTCATTTTACGTGGCCTACCACTTGGTGGCTGAGTTGCTGTTGTTCCCAGTTGCTTCCACTTTGTTATAATACCACTAACAGTTGAGCGTGGAATATTTAGTAGCAAGGAAATGTCACGGATGGACTTCTGCACAGGTGGTAACCTATCACGGTACCACGCTTGAATTCACTGAGCTCCTGAGAGCATCCCATTCTTTCACAAATGTTTGTAGAAGCAGTCTGTATGCCTAGGTGCTTGATTTTATACACCTGTGCCCATTGAGGTGATGGTAACACCTGAATTCAATGATTTGGAGGGGCATACCAATACTTTTGACAATATAGTGTATGTAGAGAGAGAGGGAACAAGAGAACTTTACCAACAAGCCCTCTTCAAATTCTTCACATAGAACTCTTCTTCACATACAACCATGTGGCAAAGGATGTATGAATGATGCCATGAGCCTGGGAAACCTTAATGCAGGCATCACATACTAATTGAGGGTGTGGCATTCTTGCGGTTTCTGAAGTGGACTTTCCTCTGCCAGGTGCCTGGAAAAGTATATGTGTGCAGCTGATGACCATCTTGACATCCATCTGCTCATGATCTGTCAGTGGAATATGGATGTAATTGGACATAAGGTCAATAATAGCATAAATGACCTGCAAAAACACCCCTGATACTGTTGGTTGACTTAGTCCACATACTATTCTAGAGGTAGTTTGAGTGGATCTGAGTCTCAAACTATAAAGGGTCACTGGCAACATCATCATCCCAGGAACTGCCTGGCTGCATGCAGTGATTGGGCTGAAATGTCCTCTATGAGGCTGTACAGTAGGATCTCTGTGCAGCCGGTATCTGTGCCAGAAACGGATATCCCGCATGGTATCCAAATATGTACATGAGGCAAAAACACAACCATAGCAGCACCAGCTGCTGCTAAACCTACTACTAGAACATTTACCAAAATTTCTTCAGCCATTGTGAGCCACACGAGTGTTCCTTACAGCACCTCTCCACCCAGCTGGTGCAAAATGTTCTAATACATGCATTCCATCTTCAAAAGAAAAATTTCTTTTCAATCATAACAAATAACAAAATTACATCTACTTAATTTGTCCAAACATTGTTTTCACCCGTTCAGTTGCATAATGCTACATCATTTTTTTAAATTAATATTTGGTAATTGTTTAATTTTTCCACAAGCCTAGCTACGTAACTTGTTCTCTTCTCAAGTGATTAAACACAGACAATTAACACACAAAGGAAATTAACTAATTAAAGCTGATGTTTACCATATTTTTTAGATATAGCACCATATACATTAGTTAAGTGTAATGGTGTGTATCCTATTACCTGAAGGTGGCTGCTTCTGGTAACAAAATCTTTCTTGCAGTGCCTCCTTCAGGGCTGCAAGATACCATCCTGAGCCCAGAGACTGTAAAGCAAGGTGAATATTCACCTAAGTCCCTGCAGTGAGTAGGAACAGATAGTGTTTCCAATTAATTTGCCTGAAACAGTCTCTGGGGTGGATTATTGAAACAATATGGATGACCGAGTAAGTAACAAGGACAGAAAAACTTTTGTCTGTTTGATTGTTTTCTGTTCTCTCACTTGTCATGATTTAATTGAATCGTATTTATTTTTTCAGAAACTATATGGGCAGACAGTACAATTACAATATAATTTATTACAGGAGAAATCAGAGGACCCTGCTCGTTGGAGCTTACAACCTAAGAGGGAGGATCAAGAGATACAAAAAGGTAATAACTGTGGGGGATGAGCAGATAAAGTGGAAATACAGTTGTTAGGTGGGAGCAGTTTTATTTGTTTCCAGTCTTTTCTACACCGTGTTCCAAATTATTATGCAAATGATATTTTTCTCATTTACCTAAATAATTGATGTAAATAACAGTCAGCATAATTCTCATGTTATCAACTATTAAGAGTACAATTCACATTTTATTGAACAAACCTCCTAATGATAACAGGATTTTTTTTAAACATAAAAAACTTACAATGCACTGTTCCAAATTATTACGCACAGTAAGTTTTAAAACACTTTATAGGTTGTAAAGAACTGAAAATTGTCATTTGTTGTGTTTGCAGCATATTTACTGAAATCAAAAGCTATTTCAATCAAACTTTTAACAGCATTTTAACTTTTTAAATATTTTAACAGGTCACGTTACATTTTAACATAGGGCCCCTTATTTGATAGCAGCTTCACAAGTCTTGCATCCATTGAACTTGTGAGTTTTTGGACAGTTTCTGCTTGAATTTGTTTGCAAGATGGCAGAATAGCCTCCCAGAGCTGCTTTTTGGATGTAAACTGCCTCCCACCCTCATAGATCTTTTGCTTGAGGATGCTCCAAAGGTTCTCAATAGGATTGAGGTCAGGGGAGGATGGAGGCCACACCATGACTTTCTCTCCTTTTATCCCCATAACAGCCATTGATGCAGAGGTATTCTTTGCAGCATGAGATAGTGCATTGTCATGCATGAAGATGATTTTATTATGGAAAGCATAGTTCTTCCTTCTGTACCAGGGAAGAAAGTGGTCAGTCATAAACTCCACATACTTTGCAGAGGTCATCTTTACACCTTTGGGGGCTCTAAAGGGGCTGACCCGCTCTGTTCTCATGATTCCGGCCCAAAACATGACTCCACCACTGCCTTGCTGACGTCGCAGCCTTGTTGGAACAGGGTGGCTGTCCACCAACCATCCACTACTCTATCCATCTGGACTATCCAGAGTTGCACGGCACTCATCAGTGAATAGCACTGTTTGAAAATTAGTCTTCATGTATTGTTCTGCCCAATGCAGCCATTTCTGCTTGTGAGCATTGGTTAGTGGTGGCCGAATAGAAGGTTTATGCACAGTTGCAGGACTCTGGAGGACTCTACACCTTGATGTCTGTGGGATTCCAGAGGCACCAGCAGCTTCAAATATCTGTTTGCTGCTATGTAATGATATTTTAGCAGCTGCTCTCTTGATCCGATGCATGGATCTGGCAGAAATCTTCCTCAATGTGCCTTTATCTGCACCAACCCGTCTGTGCTCTGAATCAGCCACAAATCTCTTAATAGTGCGAAGATCATGCCTAAGTTTTCGTGAAATATCTAATGTTTTCATACCTCCTCCAAGGCATTGAACTATTTCACTCTTTTCGGCAGCAGAGAGATCCTTTTTCTTCCCCATATTGCTTGAAAATGGTGCTCTGCTTAATAATGTGGAACGCCCTCCTTTAGTAGTTTTTCCTTAAATTGGGCTCACCGGCCAATCTAATTATCACAGGTGTCCGAGATTGTTTTCAGTGATAAAAAGAGCCCTGACACACAATGCCATCCATGAGTTAAACTGAAAAACAAAATATTTCATCTTTGTGACACTTAAATAGAATTTGCATAATAATTTGGAACGCGGTGTAAGTTGTCCCGGTCTCCTGGTGGCATCCAGGCAAAAGAGCACCTTTCTGTGTACATAGTTCCAATGCATGCTTATGAGGACACTGGTTTTGCCCTTCTGGTACAGGCATAATTCTCTTATTTCACTTTTTTGTTACTCAAGTTTATATTTCTGCACAATAGATCTTTGGAATGACATTTGCATGATTCATATATATAGCAGCCATACAATTTTGACTTCACTTTTCTACTTGGTTTTGCTCAGTGCTCACCCTTATATATTACTTGGAGAGCACAGACACTCCAAATTTTACTGATGTGTTGTTATGTAAGCCCCCCTCCCATCCTCCAAAAAATGTTAAAAAGAAACTTATGTTCTTGGGTGCTGGCATTCTCCTGGATGGGAAACTCATGAAGTCAGAGAGGGCCCCTGAGGGACTCATTCAATGTAGGGCGGGTTTACAGTGATGTCATCACTTTTGGACATGTTTGAGCTTTGGGATTGTCTGGTTAGTGGTGCTGGAGTGTGAGCCCATAGCTTTCTGTGAAATTTATGACACACTGACACTATTTCTGCCTATATGAGTGCACCTTTTAATTTTTAATAAAATGTTTATAAGCGATACTTGTTAGCCTCTTGTTCCATGCATGTGGGGTTTCCATTTTGATGAATCCACCTGTGATCTGGATTCATTAATAAGGGCAAAAGTCTGGCCTGAATTATAACAAACCATTTCAGACCTATTGGGGGTTGATTTTAACAGTGAGCTGCTCTCCTGTGGGAAGGAAGATCTTCATTTTTATCTTGTGTTTAATCGTGGATTTATAGATGGACTATACTTTATTTATGATGGATGTTTTGTATATTTTCTGGCATGATATTCACATGTTTATATGTGCATGGGTTTAAGTAGGCTCTCCTTTGCTACTGCTTTCACCTTTTGAGGTACAGAGCAACTTCTATAGCTTCTAGACTGCGTTAGCTCAGATCTAGCTGTTCCCAAGCTGTGTGGGGACCTACAGTATGGCTGGGCTGCCAGAATGAACAGCTCTTAGTCTCATAAAATGCTCTGAAAATTGTGGGCCTAACCACTTTATTACATGTCACATTCTTCACCAGGTAGGATACCCAGGGTGCTAATGGCAGCCTTAAGGTAGACCTCCACAAGGTTGAACCTTGTGAGCCCACTGCTTATAAATTGACGGCATACCATGTATCTGGCAAAGTCTGCCATGTCAGATTTGGGTGATGTAGTGTAATATAGAGTAGCAATGATGGTTGTAGCACTACCCCCTTAGGAGTTGCTGAGTTTTTGGGTCTCCCCTACAGTCCTTCACAGCTAGGCAATACGTATTTTCCATTCAGACTTGTACCAGGAGACAGAAACCAGTCCTTGAGCTTTGTTTTTGAAGTTTTATTAGGGGATAGGCTAAGGGGTGTATGGGATACCCAAGGGAATGGCACCTAAGAACAAACTTCCTGAACTATATTACAAGCCTTTACACAGAAATCCTCTCCTGGAGAGCTAGCCGCATCTCCCAATGTACCTCTCCAATCCCAGATGCTCCTCAGTCCGGCTGTATGGAGGAATCCCTGGACAGAGGATACAGTAGTAACTACCAGAAGGGCAATAGTCTCAGCTTTAGAGCGAGTTAGGTTTCCCACCCAAGTGCTCTCTCCTCTCTCTGGCCCAGGGGGTGTAGGTGTACTCACTGAGTCCTTCTCTTGTGCTGCTGTTGGGTTGGTGGCCTTTTGGCTGGTCAGCTCCTTCCCTGCCGCCAGGTGGTCCTCTCTCAGGGGGCCAGTGAAGTCCAAAGCTTTCCTCCTCTCCAGCATCACTTCTAGAGGGGAGCCCCTTTCTGCCTAGGATCCTTCCCAGGCTCCTGCACCCCAGCCTCACTCTTCCTCCTCCTCCCACTCCTACCACTGAGCAGGCTCTCTTACTTTTAAGGGTTGTCCTTGCCCCTATCAAGCCTCCTGTTGGGGAGTGGCCAGGTTCCCTCAAAAGTACAAGCCAGCCACTCCTCGGATCCACCCACTGCCTCTACACCTTCCTCCAAAGCTCTATAGCAGGGGGAAATTCCAGAGGGGCTGGCCTGCAGAGCCTCTTAGCCCTGACCAAAATTTGACCCCACTTGGGCTAATACACCTAGGCTGCTGCTGCTCAGCCCCATCTATCCATTGGAGTCTAGCTCCCCCTACCTACCTATGAGGGTGCTACATGGTTAAACCAGGAAAAGGTATACAACCAATGCTATGACAGAATGAGACTCTGTTGCTGTCAGGAAGGAGATCACTAACCTGATGAGGTGGTTTGGCTTGACTCACGACACCCAAGTTTATTCTCTCTGTAACCTGTGGCTCTGCTTAATAGGTAGAAGAATAACAGGTTTGTCACATTCATAAGGAGTCACAGTAGTACCAAGCAGCTGATGCTGCAAAGGAATGCCATTGTTGCCAGAAGTATCAGAGGTAACTGAGGATTAGAAATTCTGGTTTAAGCCCTGCTTCACGCTGCGTGGACTGGTTGTGGGAGTGGGAATTGCATCTGTTCCTGCACCTGCAACCACCCACTGTCAAATCATGCTGCGTTTACGGGAAGAGTGGGTCTGCCACTCTGAATGGCACCCCCATGTATCTCAGCCTGCAGCATGTTTGCGGGTGTGGGAACTGCAGGCAGGGCAGACCATTCAGATGAATGGGCTACCGTGCCCGCGCAGATGTGGCCCACATGGCCCGCAAAAGTATGAACCAGGCCTAAAGGACTCACCTTTTGTAAAATTATTTTTTTTTTTACTCTGCAGCCTGTAAAGCACTGCACTTGCAATCAGCAAAGAAGGTTTTCATAATGTTTTTTGTATCTATACACAAATGTTTTGCCTTTCAATTCAATTTTCAACTGAATGGGTTGTTTTACAAGGTGAAGGTTCATATATACCTTAATTTCTGGGAGCAAAGGACAGCATATTTTCTATACTCTACCAGCAGCAGATATTTATGATACAACCCTCACTGAATAAACAAACTTCTGTTTGTTTAAAGTGTATGTTACCCCAACATTTCATATTCCTGGTAGGTGCCTGCTGTACCATGTGCTTGTATGAACAAGTATCCTTTTCTATTTGCATTGTTTACTTTGTGTGAAATACTGTGTATTCTGCCAGTCCCCTTGCTTTCTATTTCAAACTGACCATGCTAGGCATGGAAGCACAGCCATTCCAGTGTGGTCAGTTTTCTTCTTTGCATTCTACTTACAGTAGGAGCATAGCCTGCCTTTATTCCTGTGGTCAGACTTGTGTGCATTTCTATTTTAAAATGAATAAAACTGTTACCAAAGAATAGTCTATGCAGATAAGGAGCATCTGTAGGTAAAAACAAACTATACAACTTTGACAACAGTTGAATAATGCCCCTGCTATAGGTGTAGCCCATTTACATCCCTCATGAAGCCTGACTGGAAAACCTCTGGGATGATTCTAAGAGACACCTAGCTGTTACTATTCACCTTTGTCGTTACAGGCGTGACCTCTTAAATGCTGAGCTCAGAGCTGCTGCATCAGGGGAGAGAAAGCATATACGAAGAGGTTTAAAGCAGAAAAAGAGTTCACTCCCATGATGGTGAAGGTGAACAGTAACAGCTGGGCATCTCTTAGCAATGTTCTAGAAGTTCTCCAGTCAGGCTTCATGTGGTACATAAATTGCCTACATCTATAGCAAGGGCATTATTCAACTTTGGTCAACCTACAGTTTGTTTTAATCTCCAGACGCTCCTCGTCTGTATAGCCTATTGTTTGGTAACAGTTTTATTCATTTTAAAATAAAAATGCAAGGCAAAATGTTTGTGTGTGTGTGTATATATATTGTGGCAGTGCGGTATCCTGCCACATTGGAAATCACAGTGGTGACCCAGGATTCTCAACTATACAGGTTGAGGGGCTCCAGGCAGTTCTCGTAATGCAGAGGAAACTGGTTTATCGGTTTCCTCTTTGGTTTGTAAAGCCTGTTATGGAACCTGCGGCCTGGAGATTTCTAAGAGATTTGGAAGGGATGAAATCTCCAAATCCTGGGTCCAAGTTTTGAGAGCAGCCAGCACATTATTGCGCAGGTGTGTGCTGGCCTTTTTGTAGGGGCCCAAACCATGATTCTGGCTCCACCCCGGCAGACAGGAGTCAGGAGGGCTCCACCCTGGAAAACAGGAGGTCACTCCCTTGGAGTCAGGTGGGCTTCACCTAGGAGAGGTGGAAGTCAGAGTAGCTGTGTGCTAGTGGTTAGCTGTGTGCAAAAAAAATCCATATTTTGGAAAGAGTCTGCAGGAGACAGATGTAAATCTGTGTATTCTGTGTGAATATTCGTTGCATTTGTTTGATGGTGGATACCCCTGCGTGTGAAGCATGTTATTGAACTTTCTTTTTTGAATAAAATTGGGCTAAAAGGCCTTTAAATAACAAGAAGCGAGTTGCTGTGTGCTTTAAAAAACTCTACCATTTTGATGCGAGTTCCCACAATATGTATATATATATATATATATATATATATATATATACACACACACACACAGTATATAGGCAGCTTTCTGGTAAAGGTGAACTACATGTAGCACCCTCCCAGTGTAGGATGCTAAGCAAATTAAGTTTTTGCCTACTTCTTTAGTCAAGGGAGCAGTTATTGTTTGCTCTGATCTGTTCAGGGTTTCACAAGCTGAGAGTTTGACTGTTTCCCCCTGCTTCTGGAAGAAGTTTCCAGAATATGGGGCTGGGAGAGGCTAATGACCAACCTGAATATTTATCATGCCCTAGCCAATCTCTGGAGAGGAGTGTCCAGGTGTCTGGGAAGGTGATAACTAGTCTGGAACCCTGGAGAGAATGTTCTTTCCTCATCAGTGAGGGTTCCGAAGCTTATGGAGCTGCTGCCCCCTGAGGTACAAACAAACGGCAACTGCCCCAATCTACTGAATAACTGGCCTTTGCAGAATGAGCACATGGAAGGGCGATGCATGTCAAACAACAACAAAGTAAAATTCCCAGGTTAACTTACCAAACAGCCTGCAACCAGCCAAATTGTCTTGTTTATCAGTTCACATAAAAACAGGGGTTTTGTTTGCACACATTTGCAAATACATGTGTAAGCTGCAGAGCCACTTCACAGCACCCATGTATTTTCTGTAGTCCTAACTAGAAGTCCTAGAAGCAATGTAAGGGGGGGTTAAAACTGATGACCAATGTAAAGGGGAGTTTGCACTGACCACTACTGTAATGAAGAATTTACACTGACATCCAATGTAATAGAGGATTTTACATCAATGACCAGTACATTTGTACACTAGCCACCAATGTAATGGGGAATTTGCACTGACCACCAATGTAATAGTAAATTTGCACTGACCACCAATGTAATGAGGAATTTGCACTGACCACCAATGTAATGGGGAATTTGCACTGACCACCAATGTAATGGTGAATTTGCACTGACCACCAATGTAATGGTGAATTTGCACTGACCACCAATGTAATGAAGAATTTACATTGACATCCAATGTAATAGAGGATTTTACATCAACGCCAGTACATTTGTACAGCAAAGTTGTTGGTGGCTGGAGCCTCCTGAGGCATAGTATAACTATAAATGCTGCTGCTATTTACATATGAATGCCACATTGCTGTCGCTATTTACATATGAATGCCACATTGCTGTCACTATTTACATATGAATGCTGCCGTTATTTACATGTGAATAGTGACATGGTTACATGGCAATAGGACAGAGCTGGGCAGCATAAGTGACAGCACTTCACAGTGAGATATCGGACACAGCCTGGACAAAGACTTCCAGGGACAAGGGAGTGTAAAGCAGTACTGTTGGCATGTATGGGGCAGCTGCTTTTGGCTCCACAACAATAACTGGAAATCGCAACTGTACTTGGAACTTCGGTTCCCGTGAGGGCTGTGTTTTAAAAAATAGTGCAGGAACTTCTTTCCAGCATGTCAAATGAATGGGCTCTCATGCAAATCGCAGCCTGCATGGCTGCACAAGTGTGAACCTAGCCTAAAGAAGCCCTTCAGACTTGAAATCCTAAAGGGAAATCTTGACAAGGTTTTACTTCAGAGTTCTTACATGTCTACAGAGTTTTCATGTTATTTCTATTTTCCTTCAGGTATTCTGGTATAATCTCCCAATCCCAAAATATTATTGTAGAAGAATCAGTTTGTATTTATCTTAATGTATGGTTGTGCTAGAAGTAATAGATTGCAAAGTGGAATCAGGGCTGATGAGAAAGTCTTTGTTCTGAGAAATATGTTGTTTAATGAAAAGAAGTCAAATATAAACTAATGAGTTAAACACCATTTTTGAATTCATGATGAAAGTAATGACATGTAAGTATTTTCTGTTTTTCTGTTTCTGTTTAGTATTTCCTGTTTTTAGAAGACAGTACTATGTGTAGCTCTGGATGGAAGCCCCATTCGAGTAGTGCCCCATTACATTCCCTTCTCCATTAACTGACCAGCTCCCAGATCTGTGGCCTCAGACTTTGGCCCCACCCACCACACCCACAGGAAGTGGAGAGTCAATGTGATGGTGGCAGGGAATCTCCGAGTACAAAAGCCAAGAAGAAGGTGCAGTCTGGCACTGAGAGGATAACAGTGACCAGGGACTGAAAGCTGGGGATAGTTGTGCAGCAAATAGAGACCCACTAGGCACCAGGGAGATCCACAGGAAAAAGAGAGAGAGCAAAATGGGAGAGCTAGCAGGGGGACAGTATGTTCAACCCCCAGGGCTGGCAAAGCATGTTTGATGCTAAATTATGAGTTATTGACTGCACTGGTGACCAATGAGCCCCATTACTGCAATACAAAATTCTAGCCTTTGACACAGCAGGCTGACCTGGTGTAAAGCTGGACACTAACCATCAATTGTGCCACAGTGACAGTGTGGTCTGCCTTTCATTTGCCTACATCTAGGCAGGAACAGTGTGGCCCACATTGCATTTGCTACATGCAGCCTTCAGGGAACTGAATGCATCCAGCCCAGTGGTGTATCATCCATGTGTGCAGAGTGTGCAATGCACACGGGCCCACAAGGGCAGGGGGCCCACTGTGCCCTGTCATACTTTACCCACATAGAGCAAAGAAACATGCCAAATGTAATGTGCATTTTTGGGTCCCAGAAGCAGTGGGATATTTATTAGCAGGCTGCCTTTTTTTTCCATTTTTTTTTCATTTTGACACACAGGGGCGGTGGTGGCCGCCTATTTGCCAATTCTTAGCCTAAAGATCTGGAAGTGCCAGGAGGAGTGACATGCCTTTTCAGCTTGTTGTGCCTTGGTCTCTTCTGGATAAATCATAAGGGTGGAGGGTGAGGCTGTGAAGAGTGGCCACGCTGCTGAGGACTGGAACCTCCTGGAGTCTGTCTGGTTGTGTCAGCTGCCTGGAATGGTGGGACTCAAGCCGACACGGTGTGACATACAGACGCCTGGTGCCCTGCCTTGGATTCAGCAAGAGAAGAGACTGTCACTGTGCCCTTTGCTAAGCAAACTAGTAGTAGCAGCACTGTGGTCTTCTGCCCTGTCTTAAACAAGATAGTAGACTACTAGCTTGCTTAATCTAGGACAGCAGACCACAGTCTCTTCTTATCAAACAGTGCTTATTCTGCTAGCTTGCTTAACCACTTCCAATCAGTGCCACCTATCAGTGCAGCCTCATCAGAGCCCAACAGTGCAGCCCCATCAATACCCAGTAGTGCAGCCTCACAAATGCCTCATCAGTGCCGTCTATCAGTACCCATCAGTGCCGTCCCACCGGTGCCCATCAGTGCAGCCCCACTAGTGCCCATCAGTGTAGCTTCATCAGTGCACATCAAACTTGCTGGTTATCGGCATTCCTTTACTCAGAGTGAAGAAAGGAGAGCCGGAAACCGGCAAGTCTGATTAGACACATTTACACTGATAATCAGAGCACTGATCACTGCAGTACCATCAGTTCCAATCAGTGATACCTATCAGTGCCCATCAGTACAGCCTCACCAGTACCCATCTTTGCAGCCTATCAGTGCAAATCCGTGAACAAGAAAAATTACTTATTTGCAAAATGTTATAACAGAAACAAAGAAAAAACATTTTTTTTTCTACATTTTCAGTTTTTTTTCATTTGTTTAGCAAAAAATAAAAAACCCAGTAGGGATAAAATACCACCAAAAGAAAGCTCTATTTGTGGAAAAAAAATGATACAAATCTCATTTGGGTACAGTTTTGCATGACCGAGCAATTGTCATTCACAGTGCGACAGCGCTGAAAGCTGAAAATTGGATTGCGCAGAAATGGGGTGAAAGTGTCCGATATTGAAGTGCTTAATCCAGAGCAGCAGGCCACAGTCTTTTACCAAACAGGTTCTGCTACTACTAGCCTGCTGCCCTGGATGGGTTAAGCAAGCTAGTAGCACTTGTTTGCTAAGAGACTGTGACAAGTTATGTGATTTGGTCTTGGTGGGACACAGGCTGTGCTGCAGGCTGTATACTGACCTGACAACTTGTGAATCACTGTTGGACATGGTTTCACAGGTCACCACTGGACATCAGGTGGCAGGAACAGAGGAGTACCTGAGGCTTGTGGCACACACATGCACACATATAAAGTATGCTCTTCGCCAACAAGACTTACAGTGCCTTGAAAAAGTATTCATACTCTCTGAAATTTTCCACAGTTTGTCATGTTACAACCAAAAACGTAAATATATTTTATTGGGATTTTATGTGATAGACCAACACAAAGTAGCACATAAATGTGAAGTGGAAGGAAAATAATAAATGGTTTTCAATATTTTTTACAAATAAATGTGAAAAGTGTGGCATGCATTTGTATTTAGTCCCCGAGTCAATAGTTTGTAGAACCACCTTTCGCTACAATTACAGCTCCAAGTCTTTTTGGGTCTCTACCAGCTTTGCACATCTAGAGAGGGACATTTTTGCCCAATCTTCTTTGCAAAATAGTTCAAGCTCTATCAGATTAGATGAAAGCATCTGTGAACAGCAATTTTCAAGTCCTGCCACAGATTCTCAATTGGATTTAGGTCTGGACTTTGAGTGGACCATTCTAACACATGAATATGCTTTACTCTAAACAATTCCATTGTAGCTCTGGCTGTATGTTTAGGGTTGTTGTCCTGCTGGAAGGCGAACCTCCACCCCAGTATCCGCCCTGTATTTGGCTCCATCCATCTTCCCATCAATTCTAACCAGCTTCCCTGTTCCCGCTGAAGAAAAGCATCCCCACAACATGATGCTGCAACCACCATGTTTCACGGTAGGAATGGTGTGTTCAGGGTAATGTGCAGTGTTAGTTTTCTGCCACACATAGCGTTTTGATTTTAGGCCAAAAAGTTAAATTTTGGTCTCATCTGACCAGAGCACCATCTTCCATGTGTTTGCTGTGTCCCCCACATGGCTTCTCGCAAACTGCAAACAGGACTTCTTATGGCTTTCTTTCATCCATGACTTGTCTGGTGTGTTCCTTGGTCTTCATGATACTGTTTGTTCACTAATGTACTCTAACAAACCTCTTAGAGCTTCACAGAACAGCTATATTTATACTGAGATTAAATTGCACACAGGAGGGCTCTATTTACTAATTACATGACTTCTAAAGGCAATTGGTTCCATTAGATTTTAGTTAGGGGCATCAGAGCAAAGGGGGCTGAATAGAAATGTACGCTGCACTTTTCAGATATTTATTTGTAAAAAAATTTTGAAAACCATTTATCATTTTCCTTCCACTTCACAATTATGTGCCACTTTGTGTTGGTCTATCACATAAAATCCCAATAAAATACAGTTGCGTTTTTGGTTGTAACATGACAAAATGTGGAAAATTTCAAGGGGTATGAATACTTTTTCAAGGCACTGTATTAAGCATATTGGTTGAACAGATTGTTTTATTGATGTTCACAGTGTCGTTCTCTATCCACCAAGTGCATTTAGGTCAAGACCATTCACTAATGGTAAATAGAATGAACCACAGTCCTACTAATCTCATTGTATTGTTGAACAATTCTGCTGTGAGTAAATTGTTACCTTTATTGTTGACAATCCACTTAACAATTACTTTCTGAAGGGTTTATGTCTATAACATGCTTGAGGTGATTGTAGCCGTATTAGTGCATTTGCGACAGGAACAATTGAGTACTGTCCGTGATACTTTTTTTACTTGCACTAAAGTACAATATTGAGGACAAGCTTTCGGGGAATGTCCCCTTCTTCAGGTCTAAGCAGTACTGAAACAAAGATTTAGCAGAATGTTAGAAGAGATGGGAAAAAACAAAAACAAAAAACAGAGATAAGACACAGCAAAAGCAAATTCTGGGGGGGGGGAGACAACACTAGCAGAGGCAGTCATGCTTGAGCTGATAGTCATAAAACTGTTGGATAATGATTGAGGAATCCCATGTCCAAATTCAGGCCGTTATCTCTTGTGTCAAATAGAATTCTTAGTTCAAAAGTTTTTCTTTCCTGAATGGATTTGAAATTTCCTTTAAAGAATGACAGAGGGGGTGGCAGAAGAGGAGTGGTTGGTAAGGTGGATGAGTCTGGCCGCTGAGTTCAGGATAGACTGAAGTGGGGATAGTCTGTGATGAAGAAGGCGGTGATGATGATGATGATGGTGAGAAGGGAGTTGCAGTAGTCCAAACGTGAAATAATGAGGCAGTGAACGAGTAGTTTAGTAGTGTCTGGGGTTAGGAACGTACGTATTCTGAAGATGTTGAGGAGGTGGAGTCTGCATGAGTTTGCCAACGAATGGACATGGGGTTGGAAGGACAGGTTTGAGTCTAGAGTGACACCTAGGATTTTGGCTTGCGGGGTGGGAATGATGGTGGCGTTGTTGGTCATGATGGAAAGGGGGGAGCGGACTGGGGGGAAGATTAGGAGCTCGGTTTTGGAAAGGTTCAGTTTGAGGAAATGGAGCGACATCCAGTCTAATATGTCGTTCAGCAGGTGGGTGATACGGGCGGAGACTGAAGGGGTGAGGTGAGGGGTGGAGAGGTAAATTTACGTGTCATCAGCGTAGAGGTGATAGTTGAAGCCGTGGGAGTGTATCAGTTTGCCCAGGGAGGAGGTGTAGATGGAGAAGAAAAGGGGCCTGAGGACAGAGCCTTGGGGGACCCCAACAGAGAGGGGGAGGGAGGGGGAGGTGGTAGCATTATAGGTAATGCTGAAGGAGCGTTGGGATAGGTAGGAGGAGAGCCAGGAGAGTGCGGAGTCTCTGATGCCGATGGAGTGTAGTTTATTAAGGAGGAGGGGGTGGTCAACTGTGTCGAAGGCCGCGGAGAGGTCAAGTAGTAAAAGGACTGAGTAGTGGCCATTAGCTTTGGCGGTTAGCAGGTCATTAGTGATTTTGAGTACGGCGATTTTGGTGGAGTGTAGGGGACGGAAGCCAGACTGTAGTGGATCGAGGAGGTTGTAGTCAGTGAGGCGGGCGCTTAGGTGATTGTAGACATGTCGGCACATGAATGGCATGAACCTGCACATTGGCGCACGTCCACGTACTTTCAGTTCCCAGAATGGCACCAAGCTACCTATTTAAAGGAAGTCCTAACGTGCTGATTGCTGAATATTCTTAGCTCTCTGTGATCCTTGTTCCTGTGCTTCCTGGTTACCCTGCTGCCTGATTTTCTATTACCGACTTGATCTGTTAATGGATTTCCCTTACTCTCTGATGATCGTGAGCCTGGCTTTCTGCTTGACCTTGCTCCTGCTTGATCTCCTATGCTTGATCCAGCTTGTCTCCAGACACTGTTCTTTCTACCTCTGCTCATCTGTGTATGACCCTGGTCTGACTGTTGAATACATCCTCTTCTCCAGTCGTCTGAACTTGTATGACCGTGGTTCCAGCTGCCTGCTCCTTCAGAGCCTGCTTACCAGATCTGCCTTCCAGGCCCTGTCTGGCATTCCACACAATCAGTACATGGACTGTGTACCACTGCTGATTGTGAAGCGGACCCTTATCTGCATCAACCATCATCCCTACAGACCATCTCTACTGATCACCACCTGCTGTCCAGGTCCCAGCACCAGTACTAACCTGAGCCTCACACGTCTAGTCCCACATTTAGGTGTGTTTGGACCAAAGTCGCATGGGAAGCCCTGTCACCACTTTGGCCTCCACCAAGGTACGTGACAACATGGTTTTATGGGACCTTTACAGTATCATCAAAGAAGCAAATATGACACAGATAGACAATATGATTTAGGAGGGGAGTTTCACAGCTCCAGGAAAACTGTGCTGTCAATCACTGTGATGCAGGGAAAGGAAAGGGTGGACACAGACAAAATATTTGATAACTGACAAGTTCTGGTATGCAAATTAGCTGATCTTCCATTGAAGGGAAATACTTCAAATATTGTTTTGCTTTTATTATTTTAATCATTTTAATCAATCATCTTTTAAAACAATTGTATTAAATGAGCATTTTACATCGATCAGTTTACAATACAAGCTTTAAATGCTTAGCTATTCAGCCAATAATGAGAAGTCAGTTCATACAATCAAGTTAACATTGAATTAAATGCTTTACAAGAGAGACCACAAATATCTCCTGAGTCTTCTAAGGCACTCTAGCTGATATTGCCATAGCCTGCTTATTTATTTGTTGATTTAATTCCTATCCTTTGGGCACACATGGCACAGCAAAGCAGAAAAACAGAATAAGGTAAAGAGCTGAGTGTGAAGCCTCCTGAGCCTGTGGGTACATGACGCAGATGGTTGTGTATGTGAGTGTATGTGTGCATAGAGAAAGGTAAGACTAGCACAGACGACAGAAGGGAGCTTTGTGTGCTTTCTCATATCCAGCTCCGCTTACTTTCTATCTCTCAGTTAGATTTCAGGCATCATAAACATGCAGTGGCTCCTTTTGACTCTCTTCACTACTTACTATCATCAGGTAAGTTGTGCTGCATTCATATATTTTTCTTTAGCTATGTGTTTAACTTTACAGAGTTTATGCTGCCAAAAAAAAAAAAAAATGAGAGGCCTATGGTAGGAGCAAACATAAGCTGCTGCTCTGAAGCTATGATGTTAAAGCTGCATTTCAGGCTTGCAGACTTGCCCAGATCACATAGTTCGAGGTGGGAGCTCGCTCTCAAGAATCTAACAGCAGTTTCCGAACCAATCTAACTAATTCACAAAACATTGTCACTACTTAACCATCAAATACAACCAAACTGAGCTTCATTCTCTAAATTAGTTATGGTGTTAGGGAAACCCATTTTAAACTAGACTTTATTTGCAAGTCTCTATACATTAAAATTATTATTTTTCATGTGACCCAGCATGAAGACATGGCAAACAGTGACACGACATCAGTTTACTGCATAGACTTCTCAAGCCTGTATGCTAAGAGTCATCCCATGTGTTGGACTTTGTTTTAGGTGGGGGTGAGGGAAGTCATTGGAGTGTCAGTTAGGCAAGTTAAACCCTCAGGTTCCAACACTATGTAATAGTTTAGAACTTCAACTTTTTATCCCATTTGGCATGCACTGCAAATGTCAGAAGACACTCAATTATTGTTAGTGCTCAAGTCAAAGGGTGTTGTCATGTGGTATTTTCTATTCCCCTGCAGCTGCATCCCAATCCAATTTAAAATGCAGCGTTTGGCAAGTAAAGGCTGCCTATGACCTACTTTGCCTACAGTGCAGACACACTTCATTAGGACATACTGCATCCAACTGCAAGGAACACTGTGCAACGCACAGCAGGTCAAACCCAGCCTCTGCACTGTCATGAGTAGTGCTCCCTTAAAATCAATGGAATTTTGATGACCTGTGTTTGACGTGTTCAACAACACCTACTGACATGAGCCCTTATTTCCTTTAAAATGATATTTTAATACATGTGTATAAATTCTAATATTGTATTTTATTGTGTTCTTGATATTGTTTGACACCTTTTAACAAAAATGAATCATTTAGATTGTAAACTCTCACAAGCAGGGCCCTTCTAACCTTCTTTTATGGATTTGTATTTAATGCCTAGTACACACTATGAGAAAATTGGATGAACGATCATCCAATTTTCCACAAAGGTGTGTATCGTGATGTACTGACAATGGTGTTTACCTTAGGTTCACACCTAAGCATTTTCAGTTTTGCAGAAATGCACTACAGTCCATTTAACATGATTTCCTATGGGACAGGTTCACATCTCCACATTTTCACCAGGTGTGCGTTTTGGAAAAGGTCAGGGCATTTTTTTTGTTCTATAGACTTCAATGGAAATGCTGCAGAAAAGCATGTAGTGCGTTTTTTTTGCGGTTTTTCCACCTTTTTGATGCGTTGCAACAAGAATAAAAAAATGCATCAAAAACGCATGTACTAAAATGCAAAATGCACCACAAACCACAATGCAGAAACGGATAGGTGTGAACCTAGGGTCAAGGATAAGTTTGCCTTTCAACCAAAAATAATAAATGCACATTTTCTGCAAGTAAAAAAAATGTACGTTTATTATTCTTGGTTGCAGGATCCTGGAAAGCATCACATCAGTGATTATTGCTGGTGCCATACTGGTATCCTGCAGACCTGTCAGCATACAGTATCAACTTGCCTGTACGGGATGTATGGGCAAACAGATAAACTGACAGGAAGAATCAATGCATGTGGAGTGCCATGGTAGTTCATTGAGTGCTACAAGCTGACAGCCGCTAAGGCTGTTGGGACTTGTAGTTCATTCATTCACAGAACACAATGAACAAATGATGTGGCCGTGTGGACAGAGCCCTGCATGGCCACGCTGTTTTTAAACAGTGACAACTAGTACGGGGAACTTCTCTTCGTACTTCTGTCATAGGGAGGGGGGGGCAGCAGGCCGGAGCTGCAGCATTAGGAGCATGTTACATGGTCCACCCTAAAAACGGGTGGAACATGTAACATGTTCCCAAAAGTGAACTTATCCTTTAACTTGTACAAACATTCTTGACTGACAAAGGCAAATGTAGGCAAACATAACTGCTTACTAGCGTAGAAGAGGAAGTGTAGAGTTGTTACCTGCTCCTGACCACATGTGCATTTTTTTTCTCCATTCAGTTACTTCCATACGATTATTGTACACATTGGATAAAAATCGAACGTTGTATTCACTTACGATAAAAATTTTCAAGCTTGCACCTTTGTTTTTTTCACCTGAATAGTTAGAATTGGCTGTCGAAAGCACTACACTAAAGGACAGTTAACTGACTGATCGTTCCTTGCACTGAAATTTTCGTAAATGTTCTTATCGTGTATATGGGCCTTAACTGTTCTGTCTCCCTTTATTTTGAGAAGAGCTGTGCAAACTGTTGGTGCTCTATAAATCATGTATAATAACCATTATTAAAAAATTTGTAAGTATAATGTAGAAATACTAGTGTATTTTTGGATTTGCCATAAATGTTCATGGGGAAAATAGAAAAGAAAATCTGGAAGATTTAATTTAGAATCAAACTGAGTAGCATGATAACGGGCACACACATTTACAGTCATTAATGGACCACCATGGCAAAAAACTATTATATTCTGATTAGAGATGAACGAATCGAACATGACGAAGTGGAATTCGTTCCGAAGATTTGGAAAAATTCGATTCGCGACGAATCCGAAGATTAGCAAACTTCGGATGCACGAATCTAATTTTCCCAAAAATGGCGGCGACATGTGTGGCGACAGGAGAAAATGGACAGAGAAGATGGGGCGGGGATCTCTGGGAAGGCGCGCAGACAAGGCGCGCTGACCCATAATGCATTCATGAGTCATGAATCATGACATGTGATCGCATTAGCCAATCAGCAGCCAGCCAGCACTGTGTAATGGTGGAGCTATAAATCGCGGCCATCTTAGAATTCTCCATTAGCCTCCGGTCATTCAAGAGAGACAGACCTGTGTGTATTAAGGGACAGAGTTAGGGCCACAGAGACTTTAGGGCCACAGAATCGTTACTCAGGGACACAGAATCGTTACTCAGGGACACAGAATCGTTACTCAGGGACACAGAATTGTTACTCAGGGAAACAGAATCGTTACTCAGGGACACAGAATCGTTACTCAGGGACACAGAATTGTTAGTCAGGGACACAGAATCGTTACTCAGGGACACAGCTATCAAAGAATCGAAAATTTAAAGTGACATACACCCTTTTTTTTTTTGGTGGCTGTCGTGCACAGTTGGTGCTGCAGTTTGCCTATTGTGCAAAATAAACTGACTTTCTGCTTCAAAACCACTATTGTACGTTCAAAGAGTTAAATCCATTTACACGCCGGCTGGCGGTAATATTTTTTGGGTGATTAGTGCATTCCAGTGACACAAACGTACAGTTTCCAGCCAACGGCAAGCTGCAATTGACCGATTGTGTACAATAAACTGACTTTCTGCTTCACAACCACTATTGTACATTCAAAGAGTTAGATCCATTTACACGCCGGGTGGCGGTAATATTTTTTGGGTGATTAGTGCATTCCAGTGACATAAACGTACAGTTTCCAGCCAACGGCAAGCTGCAATTGACCGATTGTGCTAAATAAACTGACTTTCTGCTTCACAACCACTATTGTACGTTCAAAGAGTTAAATCCATATACACGCCGGGTGGCGGTAATATTTTTTGGGTGATTAGTGCATTCCAGTGACATAAACGTACAGTTTCCAGCCAACGGCAAGCTGCAATTGACCGATTGTGCTAAATAAACTGACTTTCTGCTTCACAACCACTATTGTATGTTCAAAGAGATAGATCCATTTACACGCCGGTTGGCGGTAATATTTTTTGGGTGATTAGTGCATTCCAGTGACATAAACGTACAGTTTCCAGCCAACGGCAAGCTGCAATTGACCGATTGTGCTAAATAAACTGACTTTCTGCTTCACAACCACTATTGTACGTTCAAAGAGTTAAATCCATATACACTCTGGGTGGCGGTAATATTTTTTGGGTGATTAGTGCATTCCAGTGACATAAACGTACAGTTTCCAGCCAACGGCAAGCTGCAATTGACCGATTGTGCTAAATAAACTGACTTTCTGCTTCACAACCACTATTGTACGTTCAAAGAGTTAGATCCATTTACACGCCGGGTGGCGGTAATATTTTTTGGGTGATTAGTGCATTCCAGTGACATAAACGTACAGTTTCCAGCCAACGGCAAGCTGCAATTGACCGATTGTGCTAAATAAACTGACTTTCTGCTTCACAACCACTATTGTACGTTCAAAGAGTTAAATCCATATACACGCCGGGTGGCGGTAATATTTTTTGGGTGATTAGTGCATTCCAGTGACATAAATGTACAGTTTCCAGCCAACGGCAAGCTGCAATTGACCGATTGTGCTAAATAAACTGACTTTCTGCTTCACAACCACTATTGTACGTTCAAAGAGTTAGATCCATTTACACGCCGGGTGGCGGTAATATTTTTTGGGTGATTAGTGCATTCCAGTGACATAAACGTACAGTTTCCAGCCAACGGCAAGCTGCAATTGACCGATTGTGCTAAATAAACTGACTTTCTGCTTCACAACCACTATTGTACGTTCAAAGAGTTAGATCCATTTACACACCGGATGGCGGTAATATTTTTTGGGTGATTAGTGCATTCCAGTGACATAAACGTACAGTTTCCAGCCAACGGCAAGCTGCAATTGACCAATTGTGCTAAATAAACTGACTTTCTGCTTCACAACTAGAGATGAGCGAATCGAACTTGGCGAAGTGGAATTCGTTTCGAATATTAGGAAAAATTCGATTCGCACCGAATCCGAATTTTAGCAAACTTCGGATGCACGAATCGAATTTTCCCCGATCAGCCGGCAAAAAGTGTCACTGCAGAGAGCTCCGCTATTTCTGACAGTTCTCTGACAGTTCTGACAGTTCATTTACAGTGGTTGAAACATTGTATCTATTTGTTTCCATTTAGGATACAGATGTTTTTATTCGGAAATAAATAGATACAATGTTTCAACCGCTGTAAATGTGAAGGAACTGTCAGAGAACTGTCAGAAATAGCGGAGCTCTCTGCAGATACACTTTTTGCTGTACTGGAATTCTTCTTCTTTTCATTCTTCTTCTTCTTTTCATTCTTCTTCTTCTTCTTCTTTTCATTCTTCTTCTTCTTTTCATTCTTCTTCTTCTTCTTTTCATTCTTCTTCTTTTCATTCTTCTTTTCATTCTTCTTCTTCTTTTCATTCTTCTTCTTTTTCTTTTCATTCCTCTTCTCTCTTTCATTCTTCTTCTTTTCATTCCTCTTCTTCTTCTTTTCATTCTTCTTCTTCTTCTTTTCATTCTTCTTTTCATTCTTCTTCTTCTTCTTTTCATTCTTCTTCTTCTTTTCATTCTTCTTTTCATTCTTCTCATTCTTCTTTTCATTCTTCTCATTCTTCTTCTTCTTCTTTTCATTCTTGTTCTTCTTCTTTTCATTCTTCTTCTTCTTTTCATTCTTCTTTTCATTATTCTTCTTTTCATTCTTCTTTTCATTCTTCTTCTTCTTTTCATTCTTCTTCTTCTTCTTTTCATTCTTCTTCTTCTTCTTTTCATTCTTCTTCTTCTTCTTTTCATTCTTCTTTTCATTCTTCTTCTTCTTCTTTTCATTCTTCTCATTCTTCTTTTCATTCTTCTTTTCATTCTTCTTCTCATTCTTCTTTTCATTCTTCTTCCTCTTCTTTTCATTCTTCTTCTTCTTCTTTTCATTCTTCTTCTTCTTTTCATTCTTCTTTTCATTCTTCTTCTTCTTCTTTTTATTCTTCTTTTCATTCTTCTTCTTCTTCTTTTCATTCTTCTTCTTCTTTTCATTCTTCTTTTCATTCTTCTTCTTCTTCTTTTCATTCTTCTTCTTCTTCTTCTTTTCATTCTTCTTTTCATTCTTCTTCTTCTTCTTTTCATTCTTCTTCTTCTTCTTTTCATTCTTCTTTTCATTCTTCTTCTTTTCATTCTTCTTCTTCTTCTTTTCATTCTTCTTTTCATTCTTCTTCTTCTTCTTTTCATTCTTCTTCTTCTTCTTTTCATTCTTCTTTTCATTCTTCTTCTTTTCATTCTTCTTCTTCTTCTTTTCATTCTTCTTTTCATTCTTCTTCTTCTTCTTTTCATTCTTCTTCTTTTCATTCTTCTTTTCATTCTTCTTCTTCTTCTTTTCATTCTTCTTCTTCTTCTTTTCATTCTTCTTTTCATTCTTCTTCTTCTTCTTCGTCGTGCCCCGTGACTGCCCAAATGAGTGAAGTGTGCGGTGATTCTAAGATCGACGGCACTCATCTGCATGTCATACTGACTGACAGTATTATTTCTCTTCCCCAGCAGACTCCAAGGGCATTTAAATTAAAGGTACAGTGTTCTGCACTAATATAAAGGCTCTCTGAAGCCTAGAAACCCTTTTAATAAGTTAAATTCGCAGCGAATAAATTCGCATCGAATCGAATTTCTCCCGCAAATTCGGCGAATCAGCCGAATCGAATTTTTTAATAATTCGCTCATCTCTATTCACAACCACTATTGTACGTTCAAAGAGTTAGATCCATTTACACGCCGGGTGGCGGTAATATTTTTTGGGTGATTAGTGCATTCCAGTGACATAAACGTACAGTTTCCAGCCAACGGCAAGCTGCAATTGACCGATTGTGCTACATAAACTGACTTTCTGCTTCACAACCACTATTGTACGTTCAAAGAGTTAGATCCATTTACACGCCGGGTGGCGGTAATATTTTTTGGGTGATTAGTGCATTCCAGTGACATAAACGTACAGTTTCCAGCCAACGGCAAGCTGCAATTGACCGATTGTGCTAAATAAACTGACTTTCTGCTTCACAACCACTATTGTACGTTCAAAGAGTTAAATCCATATACACGCCGGGTGGCGGTAATATTTTTTGGGTGATTAGTGCATTCCAGTGACAGAAACGTACAGTTTCCAGCCAACGGCAAGCTGCAATTGACCGATTGTGTACAATAAACTGACTTTCTGCTTCACAACCACTATTGTACGTTCAAAGAGTTAGATCCATTTACACGCCGGGTGGCGGTAATATTTTTTGGGTGATTAGTGCATTCCAGTGACATAAATGTACAGTTTCCAGCCAACGGCAAGCTGCAATTGACCGATTGTGCTAAATAAACTGACTTTCTGCTTCACAACCACTATTGTACGTTCAAAGAGTTAAATCCGGTTTTATTTTTGGGGTGCTTATTGAATTAAAGAGTATGTCAGACAACACGCAGAGGAGTGGCAGAGGAGGCAATGTTTCAGGAGCGAGCAGACGTGGCAGCAGAGGAAGGGGTCGAGGCAGCACTAGTCGCAGCCAGAGGCCAGTGCTCCCGGTGTCATCCAGCGGTCGTGTCTCCACCGACAACCCTGCCGTCATCGATTGGTTGACTCGGTCGTCTTCCTCTTCCCAGGTCACCTCTGACACCTACAGCCAACGGTCGGTGGGTACGTCAGACACAACCGTTAGTTGGCATGGCCCGGGAGCAAGCCCACTGAAATCACGTGTCCTCGACCTGCCCCTGTCCTTTGGTGTTCCCTCACCAAGCGAAGTATCGCATGCTGTGGGCTCAGCCCCACTGTACAGTGAGGAGGAGCTAACAGAGGGTGGTCAGGAACGGGGGGAGACATCCGCCTCTTCAGCAGCCAGGCGAAGAAGTACTGGCGAGGAGAGTGGCTCGGTAGCCGGTCTAGAGACAGGTCTGTCTCCTGACCCACACGCAGCCGAGGGGGCTAGTAGTGACGCGGAGACCCTAATTGATGATGATGAGGCTGATCGCACTTGGCAGCCTTGTCGTCATCAGGCTATTGCTTCCGCATCATCAGGAGAAGAGGGTGCCAGCTTGCCAGCGAGCAAAACAGTCGGTGGGTTGCCCAGGAGGCAGCAGGGTCGCAGCAGTGTCAGTGGAGCCAAACGGCCACGGAGTAGAGCACCAGCTCCACTGCAGCCTACCACCACGGCCAGTAGTGGTGCCGGTGTGCACGGAGGAAGTAGCAGTCAGCCAGTGAGGAGTAGCGGGGGCAAAGTTTCCTACTCGGCGGTGTGGCAATTTTTCATCAAGCCGCCCGAGGAAGTAAACGTAGCCGTATGTCGACTATGTGGCCAGAAAGTCAAGCGTGGCCAGGAGGCCAATGTTGGGACTACAGCGTTGCGTCAGCATATGCAGCGTCGCCATTCGGTGGCCTGGGAAAACCGTGATAAAGATACGGCGGTTCTGCCTGCCCCAGCCCCCGCTCCATCACCCGCTCCGTTACTTGCTCCGTCACCCGACGTCAATCGCCCTCTATCAGCCAGTCAAGGCTCCAACACCTCTGCTGAGGGGAGTTGTCGCTCGTTGGCATCTTCCGCTCGTTCAGATGCTCCTTCTCCTGCTACTCCTCTTCACGGATTCCGTCAGCAGTCTTTCTTGGAATCCGTTTCCAAGAGACAACAGTTTGCAAGCACGCACCCGACGGTGCAGAAGCTGAACGTCCTCCTGTCCAAGTTGCTGGTGCTGCAGTCCCTCCCTTTCCAAGTGGTGGACTCAGCACCTTTCCGAGAAATGATGGCTTGTGCCGAGCCGCGGTGGAGAGTGCCAAGCCGGCATTTCTTCGCCAAAAAGGCAGTGCCAGCCCTGCATTCACATGCAGAAGAGATGGTGGGCCAGTCTTTGAGCATGTCGGTCTCTGCCAAAGTGTACGGCAGCGCCGACGTGTGGAGCTGTAACTACGGTCAGGGACAGTACATGTCATTTACGGCCCACTGGGTGAACGTGGTGCCGGCACAGCCGCACCAGCAACTTGGACAGGTCACGCCGCTTTTGCCTCCACGTTTGCACGTCCTTGGTCCAGCAAAGATGTCCGCCTCTACCACCTCTTCTTCCGCCGTGTCCTCAGCCGCCACCCCCGTGCCAAGTCCCATTACCCGACCGGCATATCACATGTGCAGGGCGCAACGGTGTCACGCTGTGCTGCACCTGGTATGCCTTGGCGAACGTAGTCACACAGGGGAGGAACTTCTGAGTGTAATGAACAGAGAAATCGACAGATGGCTGTCTCCGCGCAAACTGAAAATCGGAACCATGTTGACCGACAACGGAAAGAACATGGTGTCTGCTCTGCGTCAAGGAAGGTTGTGCCATGCGCCATGCATGGCTCACAAGTTCAATCTGGTTGTCAAGCGGTTCCTAAAATCCACCATCCCACTGCAAGACATCCTTAAAATGTAAAGGTAAACTTGGCATGCATTTCAGCCATTCCTACACCGCAAAGCACACCCTCCTTGAGCTGCAGCGGCAGAGCGGAATTCCACAGCATCGCCTGATCTGCGACGTTGCAACAAGGTGGAATTCAACCCTACATATGTTAGACCGCCTTTACGAACAGCGAAAGGCCATCACCGATTTCCTGATGTTACAAGCGGATAAAGGTACTCCCCTGTGTAACTTAGATGTCAGCCATTGGCAGCTCATGCGTGACACCTGACGTTTGCTCAGGCCCTTTGAGGAGGCCACGCTATTTGTGAGTCGGCAGGACTATGGGATGAACGACGTCATTCCTCTGTTGCACGTCCTGGAACAAATGCTGTTAACAATGGCTGGTCAGGGTGCGGTAGACGTGGCGCACAGATCTCAACGCCACATGACCCCTGTGGGGGCAGGACAGGAAGAAGAGGAGGAGGTAGAGGAGGACATTGGTGCTCAGGAATTATTGAGTGAAATGGGTGGTTTTTCCACTCAGCGGACAGGAGTGGAGGAGCAGGAGCATCTGGTAGAGGAGGAGGAGGGGACAGAGGACCCAGACACACCGTGGCAGTATGCTGTGGAGATGGAGGCAGGGAGTCCCTCGCATTCCTTGGCACAAATGGCCCATAGCATGCTCGGTTGCTTGCGTAGCGACAGCCGAATAATAACCATCAGACAGAGGGATGACTTTTGGCTGTCCACCTTGTTGGACCCTCGCTACCGTTCAAAAATGGTGGCCTTTTTCACACCTGCTAAGAGGGAGGCCAAAATAAAGTACTATAAAAACCACCTATGTAGTCAGTTGGTCTCTGCCTTTCTGCGCCAACGTCCATCCTCAGACACTGTGGGCCCTGTGCGCTTGCGTTCCGCTGCCATGGCAGCAGGGGAGGGGTGGGGTGGTAGGAGCAGTGGCAGCTCCACCAGCAGCGGCTGCCTCAGTCTGCAGTCATGATTGTTATAGTGTGTATAGCCTTATAGGCCGCTGTCTTTACAACTTTATAATTCCATGCAGTATATAGCCCTATCGGCCACTTTCTGGCATCCAGTTGCTGTAGCCCCCATCACCACACTGTGCCACGGGCCCCTGTACCGCCTTCTCATACTGCTGCCAGATCCATCCTCTGCCATGTGCGTCTTTGTCGTCTGCTCACGCTGCTGGGTTCCAGTTTTAAACCTAGGCCTGTGTATGGCTTCCGAATACTGCTGCCTCCACCGCCACCCTGCGCCATGTGCCTCTGTCGTCTGCTCACGCTGCTGACGGATTCCGCTTTTTAACCTAGGCCTGTGTATGGCTTCCGAATACTGCTGCCTCCACCGCCACCCTGCGCCATGTGCCTCTGTCGTCTGCTCACGCTGCTGACGGCTTCCGCTTTTTAAACTAGTCCTGTGTATGTCTTCCGAATACTGCTGCCTCCACCGCCACCCTGCGCCATGTGCCACTTTCGGGTCTCCTCACACTGCTGCCAGGTCCATACTGATTCATGGCCCCCTGTACCGGCTCCTCATGAACGTGGTTCAGCGGGTTTGCATCACTTAACGGCAAATCGTTGACAAATGCTGGGACGTTCAGTGTTGTGCGCATTAAGCCAGACACCAAAGGGCAGCACAGACCTGTTATTACTCGCTCAAGCATGGCTGAACAAAACCAGTCTCTACCACAAATTGGACCCAGACCTGCCCAGGGTCTCGTAACTAGATTGCACGGAGGAGTAGAGTCCGTTATCGGAATTAAATAGACAAAACGCCACACCAAAAAGAGTGGTCATTTCCAACACTTATTCCAGAAAGAGGAACAACCCGTTTCATATACGGCCCGTAGACGTTTCACGTCTGCCACATTCAGTCGATTTAAGACGCAAGCTCCACTTCCTGTGGTCTCTGACCGTCGATATACCTTTAAGTGTCAGCTTTGAAGCTATATTCCCTCCGGAGCACTGACACTGGTGCCCTTCCGTCAACATGCCTTTAAGTTTCAGTTTTCAACCATATTCCCCACAGAAGCCAAACTCTTGGGTATCCCAGAAGCTGCTCAGCGGGTCAGGGCAATAAAGCTCCCGGTTCGCAGGTTGTTCCGTCTTATGGATGGAAGTACGACGGTATATGATCTTCTTCGCACCCACGGCATCACCTCATAGAATCTCTGCATTGCATCTGCAATCACAACGCTGACTTCCCGGATCGCCACTCAGCCATTGGACTCTTGATAGTCGTCTCCCCACACTGCTGCTGGGGGGACTTTTTAACCTAGGCCTGTGTATGGCCTTCAATTGAAGCTGCTTCCGCTCCGCCACTCTGCCATTGGACTCTTGATAGTCGTCTCCCCACGCTGCTGCTGGGGGGACTTTTTAACATAGGCCTCTGTATGGCCTTTAATTGAAGCTGCTTACGCTCCGCCACTCTGCCATGGGCCTCTTGGGTATCCCAGAAGCTGCTCAGCGGGTCAGGGCAATAAAGCTCCCGGTTCGCAGGTTGTTCCGTCTTATGGATGGAAGTACGACGGTATATGATCTTCTTCGCACCCACGGCATCACCTCATAGAATCTCTGCATTGCATCTGCAATCACAACGCTGACTTCCCGGATCGCCACTCAGCCATTGGACTCTTGATAGTCGTCTCCCCACACTGCTGCTGGGGGGACTTTTTAACATAGGCCTCTGTATGGCCTTCAATTTAAGCTGCTTACGCTTCGCCACTCTGCCATGGGCCCCTGTACCGCCTCCTCTTGCTGCTGCCAGGTCCAGAGTGTGTCATGGGTCCCTGTACGGCCTCCCATTGCTGCTGACTTCATCGCCAGACTCTGCCATGTGCCACTTTCAGGTCTCCTTACACTGTTGGTGGGTTCCATTTTGTGATAGGGTGCTGTATGGCCTTCCATTGCTGCTGCCTCCACCGCCACCCTGCGCCATGTGCCTCTGTCGTCTGCTCACGCTGCTGACGGCTTCCGCTTTTTAACCGAGGCCTGTGTTTGGCTTCCGAATACTGCTGCATCCACCGCCACCCTGCGCCATGTGTCTCTGTCGTCTGCTCACGCTGCTGACGGCTTCCGCTTTTTAACCTAGGCCTGTGTATGGCTTCAGAATAATGCTGCCTACACCGCCACCCTGCGCCATGTGCCTCTGTCGTCTGCTCACGCTGCTGCCAGGTCCATACTGATTCATGGCCCCCTGTACCGGCTCCTCATGAACGTGGTTCAGCGGGTTTGCATCACTTAACGGCAAATCGTTGACAAACGCTGGGACGTTCAGTGTTGTGCGCATTAAGCCAGACACCAAAGGGCAGCACAGACCTGTTATTACTCGCTCAAGCATGGCTGAACAAAACCAGTCTCTACCACAAATTGGACCCAGACCTGCCCAGGGTCTCGTAAGTAGATTGCAGTAGAGTTCGTTATTGGAATTAACTGTGAGGGACTTTTAAACCTAGGCCTGTGTATGGCCTTCAATTGAAGCTGCTTCTGCTCCGCCACTCTGCCATTGGACTCTTGATAGTCGTCTCCCCACACTGCTGCTGGGGGGACTTTTTAACATAGGCCTCTGTATGGCCTTCAATTTTAGCTGCTTACGCTCCGCCACTCTGCCATGGGCCCCTGTACCGCCTCCTCATGCTGCTGCCAGGCCCGTAATCTGCCATGGGCCCCCGTACCGACTCCTCATGCTGCTGCCAGGCCCGTAATCTGTCATGGGCCCCTGTACCGCCTCCTCATGCTGCTGCCAGGTCCAGAGTGTGTCATGGGTCCCTGTACGGCCTCCCATTGCTGCTGTCTCCATCGCCACACTCTGCCATGTGCCACTTTCAGGTCTCCTCACACTGCTGGTGGGTTCCATTTTGTCATAGGGTGCTGTATAGCCTCCCATTGCTGCTGCCTCCACCGCCACACTGTGGCTCCACACTCTGGTTTTGGCCCCGTGACTGCCCAAATGAGTGAAGTGTGCGGTGATTCTAAGATCGACGGCACTCATCTGCATGTCATACTGACTGACAGTATTATTTCTCTTCCCCAGCAGACTCCAAGGGCATTTAAATTAAAGGTACAGTGTTCTGCACTAATATAAAGGCTTTCTGAAGCCTAGAAACACCCTTTTTATAAGTTAAATTCGCAGCGAATATATTCGGCACGAAGCTAATTTAATCGGCGAATTTGGCGAATCAGCCGAACCAAATTTTTGAATAATTCGCTCATCTCTAATTCTAATACCTGTATATGAGTAATACTCATTTTACTCATCTAATTTTATTATGGTTTTATATAAATTCCATTTTTTTTTATTTTACATGCAGTTTTGTTTTTATTTTCTCCATATCTACATGAAGATCTGGCTATTTATAAATAGAAAATTTCAACTTTCAGGATAAAAAGTGACTGTTGTAGGCACCGCTGGCAGTGTATTGCTTGTCCCAACCTCTTTCATGTCATTGTATTGAACACCTTAGCATGTAGACATTGAGACAAATATAAATAAAGGTGTGCAAAATAAAAATTCATATACTTGCTGCTTTTATTATCTTTATGAAATGCATAGAATTATCACGCTACAGTGTCTTTTAGGATAATGATCCCATTTATATCCACAAACGTAAGGCCCCATTCACACTTGAGAGTTTTGTAGCTCGAAACTCAAAGCTCCAGGACTCTTAACAAGCACAAATCCATTCATTTATTCATTTCAATGGCCTCTGTTCACAGCTGATCGTTTTGTTACCTAAAGAAAGTACATGGGATTCTTTTAGGCAGATTGGAGTGTTTTTGGCCCCACTGGCTTTAAAGGAAACACCTTACAACAAAGGAAAAACATACAACATGGGCATTTTATGACCATTTTGTTGCTCCCTTTCAGGCCAAACAGCAACTCGCCACCTGAAAAACGAGTAACGTGTTTTTTTCTAGTGTTTTGTCGCTCATTTTCCAGCCAAACAGCAGCTATCCACTCCTTATTTCCTCCCCCTAGTACTTTCCATTGGCTAAAATAAAAATACCTGAAACTTGAATACACATGTACAATGCTTGTATACACTTGTAAAACTCTCATATAAAGACTTCTGAAAATTACTCTGCTCAGGTCTGAATGCAGCCTTAGGCCAACCATATATGGATCGAATCTCAGCTGGTTCAGCCAAGATTTGATCCATCTATGGGCAGGCTGGTTGTATTGAGGTTAATCCATCAATTGATTTCCGTATAACCAGCCTGTCATATTTTTTGCATGTGATTACTGCTAGCTGCTATAGCTGCCAGCAGTGATCATTGTGTTCTGAAGGCTCCCTGACGATGGACCATAATAGCACTGTAGGAGGGATTCCCCCATCAACACTGGCTGCGTTGATGGGGGAACCAAGCAATTTTCTTTCCTTCAACCCTTGGTTTAAGGAAGGAAAATTGTATAATCTATGGCTTAGTTTAGCGTCACTTTCAGGATAAAAACTGTTGAGAGTGCAGAGTTTGCTGTTCATGGACCGGATTATCCACTTTGTACATAATTACATGTCCCCCTCTGTTTGCTTACATGTGTTCTATATTAGAAGTATTAGATCATCTTGAGAAACTACAGTAATAACAGTATCACTGCATGGGCTGGGGAAGATAAATCTTTACTGTCTAGTTTAATACATTTTTCTTAGATTCTTGGTGGAAACAATGATACTAAAAGGTTACAGATCTTAAGGCACCTCATCCAAAAAATGTTAGTAAATGTCTCAAAGCAAAACAAAATAATATAATTAATTAAAAAAATTAGGGCTAAAGCCTAAACTGGATTACTTATGATCTGCATTGACACAATTGCCCCAAACTAATGGAACCAGCAATATAATCAGTCCAAATATTGAAATCCTGATATCAGAAAAGGTTACGTGTCATACATCCCTGGAACTGGAGCCTGTTACTGAAAAGCTGTTTTGAGCCCAAGCAGATTAGGACCTGCCAGTGTTTGCTCTTCTATTGGTGTTATGAGCAGCTTACTGTCAGACACGCTGATGCTACATGTGGTCATGAAGTGGTTAAGCTTGTGCTTGCCTGCCGCACTCCTCTCCTTTGCTCTTGTGAGCATTCCAGCTCCCTGCTTTACTTTCTAAATAAAAGGATCACTTTAACTCAGGCACTCAAATCTGTACATGCTTTTGATAGTAAAGTATTTCCTGTTGAGCTAATCCCTTAAATCTTTGGTTGTGTATAAAATTGAAAATGTGCTGTCATATGGGTAATGGTGAAAGATTTGGCATTGGCCTGTTTGTAAAGGTTACAGTGTGTAGAATAATTTCTTAAAAGTAGTGTAGCGCTTAACCTAAATAAACCTCAAAATCAGAAAGTGACAAACACACTGAATAAATATAAATATATATATAAAAGTGCATCAAGTGCCCAAACAAAAGTGACCAATGGTCACCCTCGTGGTCTATTAACAGTGAGATATAATAATGAAATATATAAGTGAAATGTATTAACAAAATATGTGAAATCACTCATATAAATAAACAGCCTATAATATATCAAATGACCCCTATATACAGGGGATATAAAGAATGTGACAAGTGACAGATGTGACCATACAGCAAATCACTTAAAAAACTCAAAACAAATATAAAATTGTCCATAAATAAGTGCTTCAAACAACACAAAAAACATGCAGCGTGAAGATAGTGATGGTATCGGTGAAAGTGTCAGCACACTTTTATCCTCAGTGGCTAGATTGCCTCCTCAACTCCTTTAGGTGACCCAATGGGCCATTTCACTTTCAGGATCACACCTGGATCCTACTCCAGGTGTGATCCTGAAAGTGAAATTATTTGGCAGGTAATTATTTGACTTGTAGTTCCTCTCCCAAGTATTCAGTCAGATACTCCAGGCCTCTCAGGAAGGGATGTATCTGTCAAAAACTTTTCTCACCAATACAGCATGGAGAATTCCTATTCCATTTAGCATTTTCAAGGGTATATATAGTGAAAGACTTCAGAAAGGACACTAAAATACTTCTTGCAGCAGTCCTGTTCCTGATCCCTAATCATGTGTTTGTCTGTGCTCATCAGACAAACACATAATTAGGGATCAGGAACAGGACTGCTGCAAGAAGTATTTCATGCTAAATGGAATAGGAATTCTCCATGCTGTATTGGTGAGAAACGTTTTTGACAGACACATCCTTCCTGAGAGGCCTGGAGTATCTGACTGAATACTTGGGAGAGGAACTACAGGTCAAATAATTACCTGCCAGCATTGGAGTAGGATCCAGGTGTGATCCTGAAAGTGAAATGGCCATTGAGTCGCCTACAGGAGGTTAGGAGGCAATCTAGCCACTGAGGATAAAAGTGTGCTGACACTTTCACCGATACCATCACTATATTCACGCTGCATGTTTTTTGTGTTGTTTAAAGCACTTATTTATGGACAATTTTATATTTGTTTTGAGTTTTTTCTTGTTCAAACATTTTTATTAATTTTGAAACATAGGGGGGAAGGCATAGACAATTGGCATTAGACATTGTACAGGCTGTGAAATACAGAGAAAAATGTACACAGCAGACATGTCTTTAAACAAATAGGGAGAGAAAACGTCAAACAAAAGCATGTGACTCTAGGCATACAGAGATTATTTTAGGAAAAGGTAACGATGTGCTAAAGAGAGTTTGTTCATTGGGGTTAGAGACTCTCCATTGTTTTGAGTTTTTTAAGTGATTTGCTGTGTGGTCACATCTGTCACATTCTTTATATCCCCTGTATATAGGGGTCATTTGATATATTATAGGCTGTTTATTTATATGAGTGATTTCACATATTTCGTTAATACATTTCACTTATATATTTCATTATTATAGCTCACTGTTAAAAGGGCATGAGGGTGGCCATTGGTCACTTTTGTTTGTGCACTTGATGCACTTTTATATATATATTTATGTTTATTCAGTGTGTTTGTCATTTTTTGATTTTGAGGTTTATTTAGGTTAAGCGCTGCACTACTTTTAAAAAATGTATTTTACACTGTCGAGGTATCAGTTTAAAGTGTTGGCTGCTATTGTTTAGGCCACTTCCTTAAGCGCAGGAGGATTTTGTGTATATTTTTGACTTACACTGTGTAGAACTATCCAAGATTTACTTACGATTCATCATATCTTCACTGTTCCTAATCAGCTGATTTTTAGTCAATTAGCACCAATTTATTTCATTATTTTATCGGCATAGATTTTAAAATGATCATTTCTCTGCCATAGACAGTAGTGTCTCCAAACATTAAATCACATGACACATATTTTATTTCTTCCTAGGTTAAAGATGATTATAGCCATATTAGTGCACTTGCAACAGAAACAATTAAGTATTGTCTGTGAATTTTTTTATTTACACTAACATCTCTTTCAGGGTTTACCCCTTTCTTCAAGGTCCAAGCAGTGTTCAAGTTTGAACCTGGGTTCACACTGATGCGGTGTAGAATTCTCAGGGTTTTCTGTGCAAATTATGCACCGCATCAGAATTGGACCCTGTTCATGCGAACCGATGCGGGTGTGTATGCAAAATGTGCTGTGATGTGCAGAATCGGATCGCATAGGTGTGACTACCGATGTGACCAGGGGCGGACTGACAACTCATGCGGTCCCCGGGCAATAGGGGATCATGGGGCCCCTATGTCCTTGCCCAAACTCAAAAAAGCCTATGAAAAAGGTACCAGGGGCATCTCATGGGGCCCCTTACTGACCCCGGGCCCTCAGGCAGTGCCCGAGTTTCCAAATGGTCAGTCCGCCCCTGCATGGGTCCTGCACCTTTTTGGTGCGGTGCAATTTGAGCCATACAAAATGTACACAAATGCACACAAATCGCATGTGATTTGCACAGGAATGTGGTGCACTTCCTGTGCGAATCATATGAGATGTACCGCACCACATTAGTGTGAACCTAGCCTGTTAATGCAAATAAAAGATGTATCATTAACATTACTCAATTGTTTTTGTCCTAAGTTAAAGCAAATCTGAAGTGGCAAAATTCAAGAGTCTAGCTCTGCTTCCTGAGTGGTATCAACAGTGGTTCAGACAAGTTACTGTCACATCTGGTATGTGTTATTATATACTGCAGATTTGTTACACAATGACTTGACATTTTAATTTACACGTACCAGCCATCTGCAACCACTGCAACAATAAGAATTTATTTTGTTTAATTTATGTTTGCCTAGTAATACATTTATTTTCTTGGATACGTTTCCTACAACAATACCACTCTGTATTTCTTTGAATTACATTGAAAAGTACATATATATATATATATTTTGTATCCATTTGACCATCATTAGCTTCAGTATCTCGTATAATGTAACCATAAGCACTGCATGGCAGTGGCAGACAGACAAAGATTCTGAAATAGATGTTGAAATTGTGTCCAGTTGTGTTCACAAAATATTATTGCAAATGCACCTGGACATAGCTTTGACATTTATCTCGGAAAGAATATTTCTTTTTTTAACAGTTGTGTTTATTGAAATTGCACAAAGGTATAACAAAGCAAGGTACATAAGAACAGGCAAACGTATGGCAAGCAGTAGAAATACAACACACATGGCATTCCAATGCTAAGGATCATACTGAGTCAACTGGTCATCCGGAGTGAATGGGGGGGGGGGGGGGGGGGAAGGGAAAGAGGAGGGAAAACCCTGAGGGGGGGGGGGGGAGGAGGAGAAGAAGAGGGACAAAGAAGAAAAGCAAATCATAAACATAAACAATGCAAGCAAATAATCAGTACAAACTGGACATGCCTGTACAAAGTTGGACAATTACAGCAGAATGAATATTTCTATCTTGTTGTACCAATGGAAATATTATCATGATGTGCTTATTAACTAGAAAATAGTTTGTGATTGTGTGCTTATGTCTATGGTAGTTGATATTAACCCCTTCCTGACCAGGCCATATTTTGCCATACGGCGCTGTGTTACTTTAACTGACAATTGCGTGGTCATGCAACACTGCACCCAAATTAAATTTACGTTCTTTTTTCCTCACAAATAGAGCTTTCTTTTGGTGGTAGTTGATTGCCTGTGCGGTATTTATTTTCAGCACTATAAACAAAAAAAATGACAATTTTGAGAAAAAAACTATATTTTTTTGCTATTAAACATGTTCAGTAAAAAAAGTAAAAAATCTAATTTCGTCATAAATTTAGGCCAAAATGTATTCTGTGACATGTCTTTGCTAAAAAAAATTCCAATACATGTAAATTAATTAGTTTACGTGAAAGTTATAGCGTTTACAAATGGCGGTATAGATACTGGAATTTTTTTTTTACTAGTAATGGCGGCGATCAGCAACTTATAGCGGGGTTGTGGTGGACATTCCGACACTGGGGGAAACTGACTTGGTGTCACTGACATCCCCAGTGACACCAATACAGTGATCAGTACTAATAAAAAGCACTGACACTGTACTAATGGCACTGGACAGGAAGGGGTTAATAGTAAAGACATGTTGGGTGCTCAGAGGAATTTACCTATACTCCCCCTATAAAAGACACAGTACACCTTATGACTGGTACACACGGGCCAAAGATCGGCCGGTTCAACAGAAACCGGCTGACATTCAGCCATTGTGTACAACAGCCTGTCCAACAGAAGCCAGTCTAACCATCGGCTGTTATCAAACAGATATGCTGGAAAACCAGCATCCTATCAGTGCTTGCAAAGAAAAAGGCTGTGAGCGCTGATCAGTGTGTTCTGGGGGGGGGGCTTTGGCCACACTAACATCGCTTAGATAGTACAACGGGTGAGCCCATTGGGTTGAAATAAAAAAAACTATCATGTGTATCCCATGTTAGTCTAAAAAGGGCGGGTTGTGCTTCAGTATCATTTAACTTTACTCAGGATCTTGACCCAAATATATTAGGATTAACCCCCCGATTCACATCTCTGCGGCTGTGCTTGCCGCATTTTGCATGGGCACGAGAGCCCATTCTTTTGAATGGACTCCTGTGCCCGTGACACACAGGGAAGAAGTCCCTGCACTTCTTTGGAATATGCAGCCCGCACAGGAACTTCGTTTCCCAGTACGGTTGCGTATTCTAGTGCGGGCGGTGTGCCATTAGTACTAATGGCACCCGCCTGCGGGTCCGCAACTCTCTGTGTGGGTGGTGCGGCTGCATGGATTCTCGTTCGGATCCGCAGCGGCACCACCCGCACATATGTGAACCTAGGGTAAGAGTGGACCTTGATCAAGCTGATTAGTGGATACTTGTAAATATCAGTCGATCCATCTTTTTGGTTTTCTTTAAGACGGTACTCCAAGAGGATATAAGAGACACCATTAATACCATTAATACATAATTAAATGCATTTTTTTATATGGAAGTACTTGATTTTGACCTAGTTTCAGCCATAAAATAGAGGTGAAGTGTGGAAGGAAGAAGCATGTGAAGCCAATCAGTTCATATGCTGACGAGTAGTGGGTCCAGGATGACCTGGGCTCAGATGAGGTGGGTTGAATGTTTAGTCATAAGGGATCTAGTGGCAAAAAAAAACTGTGGGGAAAGCATTTGATCAAAGCTAAACATTGCAACTGTAGATACCCGGCCCTAGGTAGTAGTTCCATAGACTAAATTTAGTGCTGCTAGGCCATAGCCAGCCTGAGCACGGATTGACAGTTTTGATTTTCTAAGGTTTTCACTAAGCTCAGTGTTATGGTTTGCTTCTGCTTGCTGTTGGGGAGTGTCCCTGGCAAAATGTTGATACAACAATTTGAGTGATGAATATATACACTGCTCAAAAAAATTAAAGGAATACTTTGAAAACACATCAGATCTCAATGGGGAAAAATATCATGCTGGATATCTATACTGATATGGACTGGGTAATATGTTAGGAACGTAAGGATGCCCCAATGTTTGATGGAAATTAACATTATCAACCTACAGAGGACTGAATTCAAAGACAATCCAAAAATCAAAGTGAAAAAATTATGCAGCAGGCTAGTCCATCTTGCTGAAATTTCATTGCAGCAATTCAAAAAAGTACTCAGTAGTTTGTATGACCCCCACGTGCTTGTAAGCATGCCTGACAGCATTGGGGCATGCTCCTAATGAGATGACGATATTTCCTCCCAGATCTGGACCAGAGCATCACTGAGCTCCTGGAAAGTCTGAGGTGCAACCTGGTGGCGTCGGATGAACTGAAATATGATATCCCAGAGGTGTTCTATTGGATTTAGGTCAGGCGAGCATGGGGGCCATTCAATGCTATCAATTCCTTCATCCTCCAGGAACTGCCTGCATACTCTTACCACATCAGGCCGGGCAATGTCATGCACCAGGAGGAAACCAGGACCCACTGCATTGGCATAGGGTCTGACAATGGGTCCAAGGATTTCATCCAGATACCTAATGGCAGTCAGGGTGCCATTGTCTAGCCTGTAGAGGTCTGTGAGTCCCTCAATGGACCCTTTCACGCCTGTCACATGTGCTCAGGGTGAACCTGCTCTGTGAAAAGCACAGGGCGCCAGTGGCAGACCTGCCAATTCTGGTGTTCAATGGCAAATGCTCTATGGTGCCGGGCAGTGAGCACAGGGTCCACTAGAGGATATCGGTCCCTCAGGCCACCCTCGTGAAGTCTGTTTCTGATTGTTTGGTCAGAGACATTCACACCAGTGGCCTGCTGGAGATCATTTTGTAGGGCTCTGGCAGTGCTCATCCTGTTCCTCCTTGCACAAAAGGAGCAGATACCGGTCCTGCTGATGGGTTAAGGACCTTCTATGACCCTGTCCAGCACTCCTAGAGTAACTGCCTGTCTCTTGGAATCTCCTCCATGCTCTTGAGACTGTTCTGGGAGAGATAGCAAACTTTCTGGCAATGACAGATATTGATGTGCCATCCCGGAGGAGTTGAACTGCCTGTGCAACCTCTGTGGGGTCCAGGTATCACCTCATGCTA